>NC_137033.1:31992948-32057948 GCF_032717465.1 Coenobita brevimanus | reverse complement strand
GCCACTCCAACATCCACTACCCTACCTTGGACCTCTTTTATTACCCCATCCATGAACAGATTGAACAACCATGGAGACCTGACACATCCCTGTTTCAACCCAACTTTCAAAGAGAAAAATTCACTTAGTTCACCATCCACACGCACTGCAGGCTTCGCACCATCGTACATACTCTTCACAGCATTCAACAACTTCCCATCTACTCCATATATTCTTAACACTTTCCACAATCCTTGTCTATCCACCCTGTCATATGCTTTCTCCAAATCCATGAAAGCCGCATACAACTTCTTTCCCTTCCCTAGAAACTTTTCCACTAAAGATCTAAGAATGAATATCTGATCTACACAACCTCTTCCCTTCCTAAAGCCTTCCTTTCTTCTCCAACTAATTTCTCTGTTCTTTCTCTAACTCTGTCAATAAGTATCCTACCATACACTTTTCCAATTATACTAAGAAGACAAATGCCCCTATGATTACCACACACTTCTTTTTCCCCTTTTCCTTTGTACAAGGGAATAATTATACCTGACTTCCAATCCTCCGGGACTCTACCTTCCTCCGAGGCCAATCTGCACATCTTCCACATCCATTCTACTACTATCTCTCCCCCATGCTTCAGCATTTCACCACACACTCCATCAATTCCTGGGGCTTTCCCCGATTTAACTTTCTTTGTTGCTTCCACAACTTCTATCCTACTGATTTCTTCCTGTCTTCTCACCTCCCTCCTTCTCCCAGCCATTCCCCAACCACTTATACTCGCATTACTTCCATCCTCTGCGTTCAACAAATCCTTAAAGTGTTCTCTCCATCTGCTCACTTTTTCTCCCTTCTCCATTAGTAATCTACCATTTTTATCTTTCACTCCCCTGCTAACTTCACTTCCATCCTGTCTTACTCTTTTCACCTCTTTCCAGAACATTTTCTTACAGTCCCTCCACTTTACACTCAAATTTCTTCCAAATTCCTCATCCACTCTCTTCTTACTCTCTCTTACTAATCTTTTCACCTCTCTCTTTCTTTCTACATATAACTCTCTCTTCCACCTCTCAACTTCTTCCACGCCCCTATTTCTCATCCATTCATTGTATGCTTTCTTCTTTTGTGCCACAGCCTGTTTCACCTCTTCAGTCCACCACGCTGTTCCTTGCACCCTCCTCCATCTTCTCTTCCTTCCACACACCACATCACATGCTGCACATATTTCTTCTGTAAATATCCTACACACACCTTCCACGTCTCCCATCTGCTCCAATTCATATTTGCCCAATCGTTCCTCCACTTCTCTCTTATACTCTGCCATTTTCTCATCCTCTTGTAACCTTTCCACTCTCCTTGCAACTACTCCTTCCTCTCGTCTTTCCCTTCTTCTATTCCTCCACCTTACTTGAATTCTAATTCTGGCCACCACCAAGTAGTGGTTAGAAAACTGGAGAGGTTAGATAATTAGTCATCATTTGCAGGTTCACTAAAAGCGACTTTCTTTAAATTGAATAAAATCATATGACAGCAAGAAGAAATAAATACAAAGTCCGTCATCCGATTGTCCTTCCACATGACTGAACACTCTGACAAGCTAAATGATTTCTTGTAACTCTGGAAATCATAGGACACTTGGTGGTCTATTGGATTAAGACACTTGAAACGAATTGGGCCGGAAAGGGTTTACATCCACAGACTGGTTGGGATTATTACACTCATGTCACACAGGGGAAGGTGAGGCTGTTGTTGTTGTTGTTGTTGAATATTCGCCCCACAACAGTGGTCGGGCACGGGCGAACAAAGAGCCTGTCAGAAGAAGGCAGCAAAAGGCTCTCCTATGAAAGCATAGCACGGCAGGCGAACTGGAGACAGAGGAAAGGCAGCAATGGCAGGAGATGGCTGGATGGTGAAGGCCGGCAAGCAGATGGTCAAACGAGGGTAGGGCAAGATGGGTAAAACAGGGTTGAATTCGCGGTGCCAATGAAGGGGGTGCCGAAGACGAGCTGTAGGTTGAAAACCGCCCCGTTGCTGCCCTCAACCCCCTTGTCCTTGGTGGAATAGGGCTGTGGAAGCTCGCCCAGCTCCCCAGCCGCAGATGGAAGCCAAGGAGGGTAGGCCGGGTTGCGGTCAAGTGGAGGGAAGGCCCCGATCCAGGTGGTGGTGGAGGGAGGGTCGTCGGCCATGGTCGAAGGGTGGATGGCGGAGGAGCCTCAACTTCTTGGTCGCCAGGACCTAGGCCCTCAACCTCTGGGTGGTAGGGACAGGTCAGACCCCCTCGGCTGCTGCAGAGAGCTGGTCCCACCGTGGACTGAGGTGGAGGTGTCGACACGGCGAAAGGTGGGCTGCAAGTGAAGGTGAGGCTCGTAGATCTTGCTTTAGATGCTGGGAGTGAGTACCAGCAGTAGGAGTGATGACCTTATAGGTTCGGTTTCCCAAGAGGTGACTGGAGGGTGTTTTGATCATGTAATATCATCAGTGGGAGAAGTTAGCCATCTATGCCATCAAATTTGCTGTGTGTGTGTGTGTGTGTGTGTGTGTGTGTGTGTGTGTGTGTGTGTGTGTGTTCTTACCTAATTGTATCTTGACTCGAATGAGTCAAGCTCCTACTGTCCCGTGTCTTAAACAATATTTATCATAAATATCCTTAAAATTGTGAATTGTTTTGGCGCACACTATTTCATTCGGTTGTGCATTCCACTGATCAATTACTCTATTTGGGAAACTAAATTTCCTTACGTCTTTGTCACCTCTCTTCTTATGCAGTTTTTTGCAGTGTCCTCTTGCTGATGGTTCTCCATAGGTTAAGTAATCATTTATGTATATTTTCTCCATCCCTGATATGCATTTATATAGGATAATCATGTCACCTCTTTTCCTTCTCTCCTGTAGTGTTGGTAGATTTAGTTTATTTAGTCTTTCTTCGTAGCTTATATCCCTTAAGCTTGGTACCCATCTTGTAGCAGCCCTTTGAACTTTTTCAATCTTGTCTATGTGTTTTTTGAGATGAGGACTCCAGACTACTGATGCATATTCCAGGGTTGGTCTGATGAATGATGTTATTGTCTTTCTTAGCATGTCTTCATTTATGTATGTGAATGCTATTCTCATATTTGCAAGCAGTTTATAAATGTTCCTTACCTTCTCACTGATGTGGTCAGCCTGAGATAGTCTGTTACTGATAATCGCACCTAGGTCCTTCTCTCTTTCTGATGTGTGTAGGGTTTTATTTCCTAACGTATAATCCCAATCAGGTCTTTTTCCACTTTCACCAAACTTGATTACATGACACTTGTCCACATTGAATTCCATTTGCCATGTACTACTCCATTCATGAAGTTTATTTAATTCTTCTTGTAACTCTTTACAAGAGTCTGTGTTAATAATTCATCTTTGTATTTTTGCATCATCTGCAAACATATTTAGATAGCTTTCATTTCCAATGTTACTGTCTATATCATATATATACACTAAAAACATGATTGGTGCCAGCACTGAGCCCTGTGGTACTCCACTAGTCACTTCTTTCCATGATGAATAATTTCCCCTTAGTACTGTTCTCATTTCTCTTCTTATGAGAAAATCTTGCATCCAACAATTCAGTTTGCCTCGAATTCCTCCTTGATGGTATAGTTTCCATAAAAGTCTTTGGTGTGGTACTGTGTCAAATGCTTTCTTGAAATTTAAATAAAGTCCACCCATCCTTCTCTTTCCGGTAATGTGTCTGTTACTCTGTCATAGTAGCTCAACAGATTAGTAACACATGATTTTCCTTTTCTGAAACCAAACTGTCTTTCTGTTATCATACTGTGTTCTTCTAGATGATTTACCCAAGCTTCTCTTATAAGTTTTTCTAATACCTTCCTTACAACACTGGTTAGTGATACTGGTCAGTAGTTGCGTGGATTTTGTCCATTCCCTTTCTTGAATAAGGGGACAATATTTGTTTTTTTTTTCCAAATATCAGGTAGTTTACCTTGACTCAAGGATTTCTGGAAAATTAAAAATAATGGTTTACTTAACTCCTTTGCACATTCACGTAGTACCCAACATGAAATTTCATCGGGACCATTTGCTTTTCCTTTGTCTAATTTACTTAGCTCCTCCTGTATTACTTTTTCTGATGCTTGTATATCTGGTAGTATGTGTGGGCATGCATGTTCCACATAATCCCTCTCAAAATTGTTTTCCTCTGTAAAAACTGATTGGAATTTCTTGTTTAGTGCTTCACAAATATCCTTCTCTTGTGTATCAGTGATTCCCTCGTCTGTAATGGATTGTATTTTATCTTTTACTTTGGTTTTGCTTCTGATGTAGCTGTAAAATAGCTTCGGTTGATCGCTACTTTTATTTATGATATCCTCCTCAAACTGTATTTGGGCTTCCCTCCTTATTCTTGTATAATCGTTTCTTGCCTGTTTGTAATTATTATATGCCCTTTCACTATTGTGTCTTCTGTATCTATTCCACAACAAATCTCTTTTTTCTTTTGTTTTGTTACATTCTGTATTGAACCATTTTTTTCTTTTCTTTTCTGCTTCTTTGTGCTTTGGGATGTACTTCTGGACTCCTATTTCATAAAGTTCACAGAATTTTTTACATATAGCATTTAAATCTTGTCCTCTAAGCTCCTTTCCCCAATCAGTTTCTAAGAAATACTTCTTTAGGTCATGATAGTTCCCTTTTTATAGTTTAGGCTCTTTTTGTAACTTTCATTGCTGTTAACTATGTCATATGCTATCCTGAAGTTGCAATTTAGTACTGCATACTCGCTTTTGCCGAATGGAGGGTAGTATATTAAATTGTCAATATCGTTATCTTGCCTAGTAAATATGAGATCTAGCATTGAGGGTACATCTAGTCCTCTTTTTTCTGGTGCTTTCCCTTACATGTTGTTTTAGGAAAAACTCTTGCACGAGATCCAGGAGCTTTTGGTCCCAACAGCTTTCTTGGCTTATTATATCTAGAGTATTCCAATTTATATTTGTATTAAAATCTCCAGTTAGTATAATTCTCTCCGATTTCTCTTCCATTTTATGTAGTAATGATCTTAAACTCTGAATTGTATTCTCTGCCAGGTCCTCATATTCGTCTCTTTCCCATGTGTTTAACTTGGGTGGCATGTACAAATTGGCTACAATTACTTTCCCTTCAGATGTATTGATCTCTACTGCAATCAGTTCTACTTGTGAGGGTATATCTAGTTCTATTTCTTTGACTTTTATATTTTTCTTAGTTAATATTATAATTCCTCCTCCTTTTTTTAAGTTCCTATCTCTTCTCCATATATATTATATTCCTCTAAGTTTAGGATGTCATTTGATAGCCTTTGTGTTAATTTTGTTTCAGTTAGGCATAATATATGTGGTTCATTTTCTCTGACATAATCATTCGTCTCTAATAATTTAGATACCATTCCATCCACATTGAGTACATCAACTTAATCATCATGTTTATATACTTGTCATGACTTGGTTCTACTACCTTCCTCCTTTTCATTCCCTCCTGTTTATGTACCACTTTCGTATCTGCAATCCTATTACTTTGTAAAAAAAAAAAAATGTATTCTTCTCCTCCTCTGATCTTCCCTCATTTTTTGGTTTTGCTTCTTCACTCTTCTCTTTCAGTAATTCCAGTTCCTCTTGTGTTAGGCATCTTTTTATCCATACAGTTTTAAACTCCTCTTTTTCCATAAGATTCTTTGCATTTTTTAGTATCTCCTCCACGGTGTTTACGCTCTGGAAGGTTACCTTTAGAGGTCTTGACTTACTTCTCTCGTATTTCCCTAACCTTTTGTGTTCCTCTATGTCTTTACTACAGATTTCCTCTGATACTTCTTTCAATATGCTCATTACATTTGCCATCTCCTTTTTGTCTCTTGAGATCTTGTTTTTTACTTCTTCCTCTTCTATGCCAGTGACTACTATAGATTTGTTTATATCTACTGAATCTCTGACTAACTTAGGATTGTTTTGGATTATTCTTTTCACTTTCTTTTTAATGCTTTTTTCTTCCACTCTTGTTTCAAAGTCATTCTTTACTTTCACCATTTCAGCATAAGTGGTTTCCACATCATATTTGTAGCTTTGCACTGTTTCATTCACCTGTGTTATCTTCTAAGTATCACTGCTCTGGTCTGTCAGACTGCTTACTTGCCTAATTGTCTCTGTATCATTTTTGAACTCTTCCATAATACTCTCGTGGTTGACTACTGTACTTGCCATTTCACTAATTTTTTTCCTAAGTGAACCCAGTTCTACTGTCAGCTCATCTATGGTTGTGTCTTTCTTGTTGACTTCTTTTCCTAATTTTTCTATTTCTTCCTTTTCCAAGTGCATTTGTTTCTTAATTTCATCAATCTCATTTTGAAAAGCCATCTCTAGCCTGTGTACACATTCCACCAGTTTATTGTGAGTCTCCATTTCAACCAGTTCTTGGTAGAAATCATCGTCCTGCTTTCTACCTTTATTCCTTTTCTTTTCCAAATTTGCCTTACTAAAGTATGTGGTCATTTTGCAGTACTAAAATCACATATGGTACTCACATTCCCTGGTGCAGTTGTAAACAAACGATCAGCTGATTGTGCACACTTACACCAATTTGTTTACTTTTCTGTTTGAACAAGTCTTGGTTAAAACTTTTTTTTTTTTTTATATTAGAACACCATTTAGTCTAACCTGGTACAGAGCTTGACTCATAAGATACTAATTTAGGTAATGCCACTGGCCAAGTTGGCCGTGTATGGAGCGATGTTGGCGTGCGTCTGGTCTCCTCCGTGAGTGTGTGTGTGTGTGTGTGTGTGTGTGAAATTGCTGAGTCATCAGCCTACATTTGAGACAGACTACACTGGATGAGGTTGTGAGTATGTGGGTGGATGATTTTGGAAGCTTATCCTCCAAGCCCCAGACCTCACATTGTCCGGTAATGGATTGATTATTACCATTCACAGACATACAAACAATTCCATCTAGATAATAAAATCAACTGTGTATGTGTTTGTCTGTCTGTGCTTTTGTTCGCTTCTTTCTCGAGAACTGTGATACACCCACCACAAATTGACTTAGGACCTACACACAGAATTGCTATGGGAAAGTTGTCTGTCTTTGCTTTGTGTTTCCACCTCTACCAAGTGAATTTTTTGGGCAAGAAGTAACTGGCAACTCTTCTGGTGTTGGTGGGAAGTGGTGAAACACTCAGCACTTCAGTGCTTGCCCAGAAGCGCGAGTGGGACTATATGTTCCCATTGCTCCAAGCTTGCACCTCCTTCTTTTTTCCTATACATTATTGTTTGCCCTGTTATTTTCCTAGAGTCGAGTTGTCATGCCTGGAAAGTACTGTTCAAAGGATGAGAGAGACCATATCATTGCATGGAGGCAGGATAATGACCGTCAACATGACTCGTGAACGTACTGAACGTGCAAAGTCGACTGTCATGAAGATTCTTGCTGCAGCTTGTGGCCTGCCACCTGATGTTGTACCAGAGCACAAGCATGGCGTTGGAAAGAAAAAGTCTACTTCCAGAGGTACAGATACGCTTCTGAAGAGGAAAATAATCAAGATTCCTCAACTGACAGCAGCAGAATTGAAGAGAATGCATCACTAGCTGTTACAAGATGTCTCAATTCAAACTATCCAACACCGCTTGCAGAAGGAGCTGGATGTGCCAAGCTGCACCACAGCCAAGAAACCGCTTCTCACTGACTGCATGAAGAAGCAGCGCATTCAGTTTGCCAAAAAGTATGCACACTAATCATTGGATGAGTGGAGAAAAGTTATGTTTTCCGATGAAAGCACATTTCAAGTGTTCCAGGTGCGTTCTGCCAAGGTTCGTCGCCCTGCCTCCCTTAGTTGATATGACCCTGCTTACATGATGCTGACTGTTAAGCACCCACAATTAGTAATGGTATGGGGGTGTTTCTCAGGTGAAATGGGAAGGGGAGGCCTCTACTTTCTTCCTAAGAACTTGATGATGAATGGTGGATGCCGGATTGCCGACAAGCATTAATGACCAGGGGCTTTGGCCCCATTGGTCGATAGGACAAAAAAAAAAAAAAAAAAAAGGAAGGGCGGGACGCGGTGGGATGTCTGATGGGAGGGGGGGGAGGAGGCAGGTGGTTGGCTGCTGTATTTAATGTACATTAGATTAGAGGTTGTAATAGGTTTGTTTTGACATACTAAACCAATTTTTCTTTAATATTTGAGTGGTAAAGTCGAATGATGAGTCTCTATAAATGTTTATCATCATGAACGGGCCAGCTGGTTCCACCTTCATGCCTCTCCCCAAACATGGCGTCACGTGGTGCCTACGTCACAAACCGAGATGGTGATGGAGCTGCAATCTCGGGATACCCGTTGTCTCACATGAATGAACGCATCACTGTTGGGATGCCTGTGCTGAAATACTGTGGTTATAAATACATCTACCATGTGCGTGGCACGTTAATCATTATCAATATAATTCGTTTACTTGCATGATATTGACTGGAGACCAGTTAGATCTGCACATTGACAAATTATCGCTAGGTTTGTTCACAGACTAAATCTTGGTCAAGTTCATAGCTACAACTGTTACCAGATAAAACACCAACATGTTGGTGGACTAGGTGGCCTCCAGTGATCTGCTCGCAACTGTACATGTAAGTTAAAGTGGGATAGTTCACTTAAGTGACTTCCTCAGTCAGCAACCATTATATTTTGTTGAGGTCAGTCCATGATGTTGTGGCAAGCCTTCCACGAGTGAGGCAACAGACCTCATCAACAGATGAGAGTCGCAATAAACGGTGAATGCAGTGACACAGAGTTTAGGATTGGGTTCTATTCCGCTATTATCATTATATATATATATATATATATATATATATATATATATATATATATATATATATATATATATATATATATATATATATATATATATATATATCTACCAAGTGGCTTAGGCTGTCTGGTAGAGATTGTATGTAGGTTGAGAAGAGCTTGTAAGTGTTACTGAAGTGTTGGAGTGGCTCTGCATGTGTGTGTAGTCTGTGAACCAAGTGTAATCGCCCATGCAAGCCGACTGGGTGCAAGTATACTTTATCGTACGTGACACTGGTTCAACCACAGCACCCTTATGTCCGCCAAAGCGGTACGTGGCCGGAAGAACGCTCCCAGAGCTTATTTACCTGGCGGGGCGCGAAACCCTCGTTCTCCCTTGTACGAAAAAGCAGACTCTACAACTGTACCACAGAGGCTTCATATATATATATATATATATATATATATATATATATATATATATATATATATATATGTATATATATATATATATTATATAGAGAGGGAGAGAGAGAGAGAGAGAGAGAGAGAGAGAGAGAGAGATGGACAGATATATATATATATATATATATATATATATATATATATATATATATATATATATATATATATATATATATATATAGGAGGAGGAGGCTATAGCACCAGCCAATCAGGTCGGTACTTCCGAGAGGAATGGGAATGCTGGTGATAGGGAGAGCTGGAGCTCCTGTTTCACTAGCCACCTAACCATCCTCCTTTGCTGACCTTTTCAGTGTAACACTAACATGGAGAGTAAACCAGCTTACTCTCTCAAACACTTCCTCTAACTATCTCATATACTACACCACATGCACTTTACATATCACGCAACGGACCCAAATATGTCACAGGGGTTGATGCCAGCAAGGGCATGCAGCCAGAAAACTTTGCCCCCGCTACCTGGTGCAGGCTTTTTGAGGGGAGACATGACGAGGGCTATACCAGCATCGATTATGGGGTCTGGGTGAGATGGGGCTCGAACCTGTGCTAGAGAGTACAGGGCATTGTGGTTCCCAGGCTGCTGCTTCTGCCCAATAGAGAGAGGCCCGAACCTGGGAGTAGCGCCCCAGGAGGCTGCCCTATCAATGGGTGTATAATGGCGGGGTAGTTACAGTGCCAAGGCACCCTTGGAGGGTGTCCATGTAGCTGTCCTGGCAGGGTGCCCTGAAGCCACTACCACAGCCACTAGTCAAGGCTGGTGGGTTAGGGGTCCCAGATCCATTGCCTGGACCTGGAATTGTGCAATGGGTGGGACCTATGGCATGTCTCTCCCCTTTATTATTTTTGTTGATTGTGATGAACTTAAAGAGTGAAATTCAAAGCATGGCTGAGGACACTAAATCACCCAAGGGGATCAGAGTGACGTTGTGGAATGTGGGAAGTTTGAGCGGTAGAGTGGGGGAAGTGGTTGGGACATTGAGTAGGAGGTGGGTGGATGTGGGATGCGTGCAAGAAGTCAGGTATAGCAGTGGATCAGCCAGGAAGATTGCTGGGAGGGATCGTTATAAGTTGCTTTGGCAGGTTTGGACAGATGGATATGGCAATGTGAGTGTATTGGCTGGGGAGAAATGAGTGGAATATGTTATGAATGCTATGAGGTTAAATGATAGGATAATAGTAGTGAAAATTTTGTTTGGTGGGAATATGTTTGCATTATATCGGCATATGCTTCACAGGTGGGCTTAGATGAGGTAGAAAAGGATAGATTTTGGGATGACTTAATACATGTAGTAAGTGGTATGGGGGATGAGATTGTAGTTTCGGGAGGGGACTTAAATGGTCATTTAGGTGAAGCAGCTGAAGGATATGAAAGAGTACATGGGGGATATGTATATGGTACATGAAATGAGGAAGGGTGAAGGGTACTCGAGTTTGGGAAGACAATGAACGTGATTGTGTGTAACACACATTTTAGGAAAAGAGAGTAGGTTGAATACATGCGAGTCAGGGGGAAATGGCAGCCAGGTAGCCTATTTCCTGGTCAGGAGGGCTGATAGGAAGTTAGTGAGGGATGTTAAAGTTATAGGGAGAGAGGGGTGTGTGCAACAACACAAGTTATTGATATGTGACATGGTGGTTAAGGAGTAGGCGATGAAAAAGAGGACCTATGCACCTAAGAGGAAAATATGGAAGCCGAAAAACCAAGCAGTAAGGGATGGCTTCTATAGTGAGATGAGAAGAGTGGTGGTTGAACAGGGAAACATGGATAGAAGTGTTAATGAACAGTGCAGTGCCCTCAAGAGCAACCTCTTGAGATTTATTGATTCAGTATGTAGATGGACAAGAGGCCCACCAAGACATAAAGTAACTTGGTGGTGGGATGAAGGTGTACAAGCTGCACTTAGGGAGAAAAAAAAGCTTTTCCGGGAATGGAAGAAGGGTGGTAACAGAGAGGAATACTTGGCTGCCAAGTGTAGGGCTAGAAAAGAGGATTACAGGGCGAAGTCTGAGTCACAGAGACTTTTACTTGATAACCTAAATCGTATGAATAGGAAGAATATGATATTTAAGGTGGCAAATTAGATGAACATGGAGAATAGGGATATCACAGGTGAGCAGTATGTGAAGAATGATGAGCAGAGCGGATATTAAAGATGGATGGAGAGAATGTTACAGCTGGTTGTTGAATGGGGAGTTTGACTGGGACAGGGAAGGTTTGGAGCCTGCAGATCCAGAGTTTGGCTCTTGGCCTTTGATTGATGCTGTTACTATGAGCGGGGCAATAAGCAGGATGCAAGTGGTGAAGGCAGCAGGTGTGTCTGGGTTGACTGCTGAAATGCTGAAATCCTCAGGAGATAAAGAAGTGAGGTTAGTCACTGATTTGATAAATGCGATTATAAATGAGTGTGTTGTCCCAGATGAATCACTGATGAGTGTAATTGTAAATGTGTACAAGGGGAAGAGTGATGCCCCGGAAAGAGGATATTGTAGAAGTATAAAACTTTTAGACCAGGTAATAAAGGTAATGGAGAGGGTCCTAGAAGGTATGATTAGAGAAAAAGTGAATACTGATGAGATGTAGTATGGGTTCATGCCAGGCAAAGGGACCACTGATGTCATAGTCATTGTTCGACAGCTTCAGGAAAAAATATATAGGAAAGAAAAGGGAACTGTACTTTGTTTTTGTTGATCTGGAGAAGGTCTTTGATAGAGTCCCTAGAGAGGTGGTGAAGTGGGCAATGAGAAAGCTTGGAATCGAGGTGTGGCTGCTTAAGGTGGTTATGGCCATGTATGTGGGTGCTTACACCCGGGTAAGGGTGAATTGAGATTTGAATGATGAGTTTACTGGGAATGTTGGTGTGTACCAGGGGTCACTTTTGAGCCTCTTGTTGTTTAACATGGTATTTGAAGCCCTCTCACACGACTTCAGAAATGGAATCCCGTGGGAGATGTTGTATGGTGATGATTTGGTGTTGACTGCAGTAAATGAAAGGAAGGCAGAGGAAAGATTTAGGAAGTGGAAAGATAGTATGGGGCACATGGGCTTAAGAGTAAATGCAGATAAAACAAAAGTAATGGTATCTAGGGCTGGTGGCGGTACTGTCAAAGAAGAGGGAGGGTGGCCATGTGTGATTTGCCACAAAGGTGTGGGAAGTAATTCCATCTTGTGCAGAGTCTGTGATAAGTGGGTACATAAGAGATGCACTGGTATTAGAGGTAGACTGCAAGATAATTCTGATTTCATGTGTGCTGTGTGTCGGGAAGAGTAGATGGAAATTGTCAGGTGTGAAAGGATTGAGTTTGCTGGTGAGTCTCTTGAGTGTGTGGAAGAGTTTTGTTCCTTGGGAGACACGTTATGTGCTGGAGGTGGGGCTGGAGCTAGCTCTGTGGCTATCGTGAGGAGTGCTTGGAAGAAGATCTGGGAGCTGTTGCCTCTCCTGACACTGAAAGGGCTCTCCCTCCGTGCTAAGGGATCTTTGTATGTAGCATGTGCTAGGAGTGTAAAGCTGTATGGTAGTGAGACCTGGGCAGTAAAGCAAGAGGATATTTGCTGTCTCAAGTGTACAGAAGTGACAATGATTAGGTGGATGTGCAGTGTGTCCCTGAGTGTGAGGCCTGGGGAGGCTAGGTTTGCGATGGAAGAGTTGAGGGGTAAGATGGGACTGGAGTGTATTGGTATTGTGATGAGGAGAGGTACATTGAGATGGTTTGGGCATATGGAGAGGATAGGGGGTGATAACTGGGTGCAGAAAGTGAGAAGTGTTAGTGCTGGGGGTAGGGCTGCGAGAGGCAGACCGAAAAAGATCTGGGACGAGGACACTGAGTGTGACCTCAGGGATAAGGGTTTGAATAGAGAAGCTGCCAGAGATCGAGCGGCATGGAAAGCCACCATTAGGTGACAAAGTCAGAAGCATGCAATCATTGCTGAAGCCTTCAAAAACGAAACTGAACGATATGTTTATATCTATCTTTGTCTATCTATCCATCTATCTATCTATATACATATACTGTATATGTACTGTATACCTATCTATCTATATCATCTATCTATCTCTATCTGTCTATCTGTCTATCTTATTGATTGATTGATTGATACTGTAGATAGGTAGATAGATAGATAGGCAGATAGATGGACGAGACTCTATTTTGTAAAAATATCCAAATTTGCTGAAAAACATTGAAGCTGGAAACAGAGTAGGCAAATCTTTAGAGAAAGACGATTTAGAGTGACCTCCGTCAATTTTTTAACTATTTACGGCCAAACGTTGCAAATGGATTTTAATACCGATAAATAAAATGTGCTAAACACTGGAAACAGAAACGAATAATCCAGTAACACTATGATTCACATTCAGCTAGGTAATGTCAAGCATGGAAAAAGACGTAGGAATTAGCACATGATCTACCAAGCAATGTATGGTGGCTGTTAAGAAAGCCAACAAACTAATCAGATTCAATGGTATAGCATTCGAATATAAATAAGAAAATATCATCACATTATATAATTCACTAGCATGCCTTCATTTAGAGTATTGTGTCCGGTTCTTGTCGCCTTGATAGAAACATGATAGAGAACAGAGAAGTGTGACAATGATAGGCTACTTAGTATGAGAAGTAAACCATACAAGGAGCGCTTAGAAGCATTGTATCTCTATACCTTAACTAAGCGCAGACTATGAGGAAGTTTAATATAAGTATTAAAAAGATATGATAACATGGCTACCGATAAATATTTCAGTGAAGATTGGTTGAATTATCCTAACGGTAGTGGCCATAAAATTTTTGGCCATGAAATATAGTTGCACGAAGCTGCACATTTTTTTTTCCTCAACAGAGTTGTTAATATATTTAATAAGTTGTCTTCCATTATGGTAAACCGTCAGTCCGTGACGCAGTACTAACCTTTAAAAATCGTTTGGATTAGTATTTGTTTTCCAATTCCCAGTTACGTATGTTCACACTCGAATAATATATTTCTGTAATATATAACTTTTCTTCCCCCCCCCCCCCGCTTTTTCTTTCAGGGCTTGGAGGATAGGATACACCAGCAAAACAACATCAATGCATATTGTTACACAATGTCACTTTCGTTTTCAATTAGATAGTGTAGAATAAGAATTCCTTTCCCTCTTTCCAATGAAATTTCCATGACAATTTTCCTGTGCTACGTGGTGGTCCTTCTCACTATTTCCTGCTGGGTTTGGGTGAAGGGTTTGGTGGGTGGGTGGATGGGGGAGCCTTTGTCTTAAGCTGATAGAATAGTTTTGTAAGTTAAAACCTTCCCCTTAAATAAACAGCCACTAAGGGTCTGTTGCTGTGTGGTCACCTTCGTATTCCTCTGTACTCCTATATATTTATAGAATTTTCCACAGAATGAGAGTTCCTTCTTCAGAAAATACTGGAACCTTTTCTTCACGTCTAGACGATCCCCAAAGCAAGAAAGATGACTCTGCGTCATTGGAGAAAACTGCCTCATTGGAGGACTCATATCTCATGGCAGATTGTGACTCCAGTCCTTAAAGAAGCAGTTTTGTCATTAAAGTTGGGGAACCTGTTGCATAATTCTTGCTCTGATGGCAGGCAAGAAATTAGTCCAAGAGAGAAAGAAGTATCTACAGGTGCATCATTTCTCCAGAAAATGGAGACAGTTGAGGGGTTCCAGAAATAGGTTGCTTCCTGTTCTAAGAGTTTTGTTAAATGATAGGCCAGTCAAAAACAACTTGCCTGAATTTGAGATATTCATGGCTACAGAACATTATGATGTTAAAGCTAACTCAGAAACATAAATTCATAGTGATAATAAAGATTATCTTGGAGATTTTGAAATTTCTAGTTACAAAATGTTTCATAAAGACCGTAGTACACAAGAAGGGGTAGGTATTTAAATGCATGCCAGTGACAGCTTAAATGTCATTAACTGTAAAATTAGGTTAAACCACAGAATATTAAGTGCAGACTATTGTCATCTAATCAGTACTATGTACTGTAAAAGTTAGTTCTTATGTACAGGCATCCACATCACTTTGCTGACATGGATGGATATCTGTTATTCTTGGTGACTTCAACTGTCATGTAAACTGGAAAAACAGAACTGGACATGTTGAAGATGGGCATTCTGTAGACTTTACTGATGAAATTTTTTTGTCTCAGTGGGTAGACAAACCAGCTAGAGGTAAGGGTATCCTTGATCTTGTATTCACTACAGATGAAGTTGTTTCCAGCTTGTCTGTTGGTATATCACTGAGAGGTAGTGAACACAACGAGATTTGTTTTTTCTAATAACAAAGGAAGGAGAAACCCTTGCCACTCTCATTGCCTCATTGAGGCATGTGCAGGCCACCCCTGGCCACACTGATTACCTCTGAGGCGATGTGCAGGCCACCCCTGGCCACACTGATTACCTCTGAGGCGATGTGCAGGCCACCCCTGGCCACACTGATCACCTCATATGAGGCATGGGTCACTGCATCATAATTTCAAGCGTGAGGAAGCATCAGTGATTTCCATGGGAACGTTGAGTCTCCCTCTATGCCATCAGAGCAGTTGTCGAGCCCTGCCACACCACAGTTGTCGAATGCCACGTGTTTAGTAAAGCAGATATGCAGTCGACCCCTGGACGCGGTGAACCCCCCATATGAGGTGATGGGTCTCAGCGCCATAATTTCAAGCACGAGGAAGCATCAGTGGTTTCCTTGGGAACATTGAGTCTTCCTCTATGTCATCAGAGAAGTCACAATGCCCTTCCACACCGCAGATGCCAAATACCGCACTTTTTGTTTTAAATAACAGAACAGAGGAAGGGAAACAAACGAGTAAAAAATAATAATTCTTACACCAGATTACTGGTGTCCTCCAATTATAAAGTATCTGTAACAGTTGGACTTGAACTGCTGCAGGTTGAAGTTTGGAGGGAAACAACTCTGGGGAAGCGAGTTTCAGAGAGATGCAGTTCTGGGAATGAAAGAATTCTGATAGGCAGAAGTTCTCGTATGTAACCCAGCAAAAATGGACACCCCCCCGTCTACTTCCCGCAGTGCTGGCGACTTATCACTATCCTCACACCCACCCAAGAGGCATAAATTACAAAAAGTCGAGGGTGATGAAGCGTTAGAGCTCAGAAACACGAGACCTGATGACAATAAATCAACTAAATATTTAAAAAAAAATAGTCCAAAAACAATGACTCAGGGAAGGTAAATGAGTTGATAAGAATTAGCACGGCAGGGGTTAAATGAGACAATGTTATTTTGTCCCCATTCAGTGATCTTAGATAAGATCACAGTGCTGAGTTATTAGATTGCAGTGCTGAGTTATTAGTTTGAGATATTAAAATTTGTGAATGGGTGTTTAAGCGTGAATGAAGCGTGAAGCACTGAGTCATCTGCATATGAATGGATGGGATTATGGGTGACAGGTAAGAGATCATTAATATGAGTTAGGAATAGGATTGGAGCCAGAACTGATCCTTCTGCCATGCCGGCATTAATGGAGTGGAAACTGTAATATATTATCTACTTGTACTCTTACCTTTCTGTCGCTGAGATATGAAGAAATCAGAGGAACAACAGATTATAGACCATAGCAAGGGAATTTGGACAGCAGGGAACGGTGCCACACTCTGTCAAAAGCTTTAGAGATATCAAGGGCTACTGCTTGAGTTCCTCCATGTTGGTCAATTGACTGATGGATGGTATGAGTCAGGAGACTGAGTATATCAACAGTGGATCTTTCTTGGCAAAAACCATATTGCCTACCGCTAGCTAAGTTGTTGAATTCAAGATGTTTAACTACGTGCTTATTAATCACACTCTCAAATATTTTATCAAGAAAAGATGTGATAGCTAACGGTCTATACTCAAAGGGGTCAAAGGACAACGGAGCTTCCATTCTTCAGAAGTGAGTGGATATTGGCTTCCTTCCAAGCATTAGGGAATGAAGAAGTACGTATGCATAGTCTGAATAATTTGGCTAGAAGAGGAGCAAGTTCTGAGGAACATTTTTTCTAAACAATTGGAAGAATTCCATCTGGACCTGGAGATTTGTTGGCTGGTAAATTGTCTACAATGGATTTTGCATATCTAGTCAGTATATTAAGTACAGCAACTCCGGAAGAGTCGAGTTCTAGTATAGGGACGTTCTGACTGACTTCCTCTAAGGTGGAATTTGTAACAAATGTACTGGCATGGATGTTTGCTTTACCGCGTGGGTCATTTTATAGTCTTACCATCTGATGATTTTTGTGGGGGAATGGGTGATGACTTGTTAAAGTCATTATTGAAAGAACTGAGAGTTGACCAGAATATTCTCTTGTCATTAAGATTTTTTAATAGTTTGGATGCTTGGTTGTGAAGAAAGTTTGATTTAGCGAGACTTATTACTGCTTTTGCATGGTTTCTAGCAATTTTAAATTGACCGAGCTATTCAGATGTGTTTGATTTGAAGCAAGAGTTATATGCTAAGGACTTTTGGGTCGTTGGTCTGGTACAACTGTTGTCAAACCATTTTAGGGAGTCCGATCTTTTAGTGAACTGGTGAATGGGTATAGAGTATATGCTAAGGACTTTTGGGTCGTTGGTCTGGTACAGTTGTTTTCAAACCATGTTAGGGAGTTCGATCTTTTAGTGAACTGTTGACTGGGTATGAACAATTCCATACCAGCTTGTATTATGTCAGTAATTTGGGACTGGGCAGAACTGACGTCACTGGAGATAAAAGACTGCCATGGAATATCAACAAGATAATTTCTAAATCCATCCCAGTCTGCCCCATCAAACTGCCATCTGGTCACCCTAACAGGTTCAGTATGGGGAGATTTGGGGGAACTGACTCATTCTTTGATGAAACTGTGATTGGAGGATCCAAGTTGTGACAGTACTTCTATCCTGTATTGATCTGGATTATTTGTCAGGAATAGGTCCAAGAGATAGGCATTATGGTCAGGATTATCTGGCATTCTGGCTGGTTGTTTTACCAACTGCGTGAGATTAAACGAATCTGCAAACAGCTCACTTGCTAGATCAGTATCTTCAGTCCTGGCAGAATGCAATAATCATTCTACATTATGAACATGAAAATCACGCAAAACAGTAATTTCAGTAGTAAGGGCGAGGTTAAGGTTTGTCACCTGTGTGGATATGGATCAAATACGAGTATTCTGGGTTCCGAATAAGCACTGGGGAAGCAATAAACTATACAGATGTAATTGGTAATATTTAGATAATTTAGTTTATATAGTGAACAATCAGATTTTGTTGAAGTTCAAAACAGTCAACTGAAATTTCAGATTTGATATAACAACAGGTGTCACCCATGTTATGGAAGTTTGAGAGGAAATGGCAACCAGGAAAACAAAATGGGGATATGTCAGTAGAGGGAGAGATTTGGGTTTCTGTGAGGAACGGGGCTAAAGGTGATATTGGCTGGAAGAAAAAGTTTAAGGAATTCAGACTGGTACTAAGGCCGTGGATATTAGTGAAATATGTGACCGAACCTGTGCTTCTTCGCTAACGAACATGAACCATGTTTGCAATAACTGCTGTCAACACAGTCTCTTGATTGAGACCAGGAGGACCCTTTGCCCCCATCCCTATCCTGCCATTGTGGCAATCTGATATACCACCAAATTTGCTTTTATTACTGGTGCGACCATTGTTATGAGGGATGGAAATAGAAGATCTGATATCTAATGTGCATGTAGTGTGGTGCAAACAGATGAAGGCAGAGGTATTATGAGAGTATGCTGGTCTACTCTCTGTGTTGATGAAAATGCTGAAAATGCTCAGCAAAGGGATAGGGTCAGGAAGAGGTCCTGAAGGCTGGTGAATTCAGAGCTCCAGCTCCCCCTGTCACCAACTTGCCGTCCACCTGGGGAGCTCCACTCTGTTTGACTGGTGCTGCAGTTTACTCCGAACTCACAATGTATTTGTTGTGGAAGATCCTCCAGACATCATTAAGAAAACTGAACTCCCAACAAACCTACGTTTGTAGGTTTGAGAGAGTTTTTTGAGCACTAGACTAGAAAGCAGTAATGTATGTCATGAATCAGTTCGCGACATTTCCCTTTTGTGAGAAGCCACGAACTATTAGTGGAAAACTCACTGTGTATCGCTCAGCTAACCGTTTCTCCCTCCATTTCGGAGTATACTTTTCAAAACATTCGTCACCGTTTTCAAAGGTGACCGATTAGTGCACGTCACTAAGTGCTGTACTGAGCGATACTATTGTTTTTTTATTGTTCGCCTCTGCTTGCCTCTGACCGTTAGAAAATGCGGCCGAGTGCTCCGCTTTTCTTTCCCACGACTTGGTCAGTCCAGTTGTTGCTGCGACGGAGAGAGGTCCTGTGTTAGCAGTGTGAGGTCAGCTAGTACCCAAACTCCACAGTTCTTCAGTACTTCCATCCTAGTTCAGCTTGGGTGATACGCAGCATTCATCGACTATAGTATTTCCTTCTTGTATTTCCCTAGTTATAAGAGTTTAATTAAGGTGTTTTTTTTTCTAGACGTAAGTATTTAGCTATTGCGTGAGTGAGTGAGTGCGTCTCATTTAATTTGATTTGAATTGTAACGTTAAATTTATTTTTTGTAATTAATAAATTTAACAGTTCCTTTCTTGAGCTTAATGTAAAGTAAAATCTTGTTTCATTTCTCCATAATTAAGCTTATTTTCCATATAGCTCCTAGCTTGCATAAACGTTTGCTTTCATAACTGGTACTTAGACCAGTCTTGTTGTATTAACTTAATATCCGTTGTGCCACCTGGGAGTTAAGCATCGGCAAGAACCTGATGTTAGTATTAGTTATTTATTGTCAGGGGTGATGTAACTTTCTCCAGAGGCTAACAGTACAGTAATTCAGCAATTGTGAGTAATTAGTCTCTGCTGTGTACTGTTGAGAAAGTTTATAAATTCTCGTTCTTAGAGAATCTTAGCAAGTCAGCGTAAAGTAATCGTTGCTTGATGTAGCAAGACAATCATTGTCTCTGCTCTTCAATATTATTGAATATTGTTATCAATTTAAATAATATTTAACCATTTATTTTAAAATTGCTGTGTTATTATAAAAACCCCGTGACAATTGGCGACCTCATTCCAGGATATTAACTCCTAGCTCTAAAGCTATTCACGAGATAGTGCTCACTCATTCATATTTAGGTATTTACCATTAAAGTTTATAGGCACAAGCTTACTGGTATTTACCCTTAATTTAGCAAGTGAATTTTGCTTTATTAATCAATAGAGTACTTAACTCGTTTATTCTTGGTAACGCCAGACGATTTTATTCGCTCCTGGGAAGTCACCGTACCCATTGTGTTTATTATTGACAATAGTCTTCCCAGTCATTTACATTTTTGATTTATTCTTTGCCAGTTAACTGGATAAGACTGGTCACCACTAGCTTGTGTCTGTACTCTTTACTTGTGTTTATTAGCATTCGTTTGCGAAGCAGCAATCAGTACTGAGTCGCTAGTTATTTAGATTGAGTTAGCGACATGGCTACCACCATATTTTTACAGGAAGCCAAAGATATGGGTCTTACAGACCCAACTGAAATTAAAGAATACATACTCTCACAGCATAATCAGGAGCAGCAGCGCGAGAATGATGCCCGTGAAGAGCGTAAGATTCAGCGCGAATACGAGCGAGAACAGCGCGAACAACGTGAAAGAGAGCGTGCATATGAACAAGAGCAGCGTGAGAAAGAGCGCGAATATGAGCGTGAATAGCGCGAATATGAGCGTGAATAGCGCGAATACGAGCGTGAACAACGAGACAGAGAACGAGAGCATGAACGTGCCGAGCGAGAAGCACGTGAAAAACACGAATATGAAATGATGAAGCTCAAGCGAGATTCCTTGGCTTCAGACACGTCTGGTGCAGTTGGTCCAAGCTCCACGAGCATTCTCCCTGCACATGTCCTGACGACCCCACGCATCAAGCTTCCTTCATACAAGGAAAGCGAGCGAATTGAGCCGTACATAGCTCGATTTGAAGACATGGCTCAGCTTTACCAGCTCGATGATGCAGCTAAGCGGCTTCAGTTTCTTAGCCTGTTTGAGGGCCCTGCCCTCGATATTCTCCACAGAATTCGTGGAGACAATCTCACGTATGAAGTGATGAAAGCTGCACTCATTAAGGCGTATGGTCTCACAGTAGACGACGCCAAAGCTCAGTTCATGCGAGCTCGTCTCCAAGACAAGGAGACAGCTGTTCAGTTCCTCGACCGTCTCACTGCTTACCTAGGTGAGTGGATGGAGAAAGATGAAACTCCTTCCACGCGTGAGGGGATAATTGACCTTATGCTGCGTACACAGCTAGAGAGATCGTGGCCTGCTGAGCTCATAGCACAGCTTAAGATCTGCCAGGTGAAAGATGCCAGCCAAATGGCAGAGAAGGCTGACGCATTCTTTACTGCATACGGGTATCAAGCTCGTAAGCAAAACACCTGGAGCAGAAAAGATACTGCCAAGTCTGGGAAGCCGTCTCAGACTGAACCCCAGCAACAAGGCCATTCTCAGAATAATGGCCAAGGTCCAAAACCGCAGTGGAAGGACCAGGGTCAAAATACACAGCAGCCTGCTTGGAAGCGGTACAACAAGTACCCTAACCAGCAGCAGTATCAGCCACACAATCGACCGTCGGGACAAACTTTTTCACCACCAGCTCAAAAGAGGCAGGAAGCGAATGCAGCCTTCATTCCTCAGCAGCAGCATGGTGGTCATGTCCCTACCAGTGTGGGTACTTCCCCACAGTTCACTAGTCCCACAGTGACAGTGAACCCCCCTCCACAGATGGCCAATGTTCCATCTTATAATTCACAAGGCACAATGTTTGCCACATCAATTCAGCAGCCTCATGAGTGGCTAGCTGCTTCCTCCACAGGCCCTCCCACAGGTGACAGTACCTTCCTTGTACAGCCAGGGTTTGTGGGAGACATTCCTGTGAAGGTCCTGAGAGACAATGGTTCCTCAGGTTGCTCTGTTAAGCAGAGTTTAGTTCGGCCTGAGCAGTATACAGGTCGACAGATCCATGCAAAGCTTATTGATGGATCAGTGAGATTGTTCCCTGAGGCATGTATCCAGGTGGCATCTCCATTTTATCCTGGTACGACACTTGCAGTTGTCATGCCAGAGCCTCTATTTGACTTTATAGTAGGCAATATTAATGGAGTCAAGGATAGTTGCTCCGATGACGCTACTCAGACTTCGGCTGCTGCGGTAACACGAGCCATGACTGAGGCTCCAGACTGTGTCACCCCAGTGATCATTGAATCGCCGCAAGATCTGATGTGTAGTCAACTTGTTGTGCAAGAACAACATTCTGACCCGACACTTGCTACCGTGCGGAACAAACAAAAGGGTCGAGTGATTAAGTATTTACGGGGAGGTCGAGCCAAGCTCCTTCGCAAACAAGGATGGCTCTACCGTGAGTCACGAACACCCGAGGGCGAGGTTCGATTGCAGTTTGTCGTTCCCCCCAAGTACCGCCTAGCAGTGTTACAATGGGGTCATTGTTCAGCCTCAGGAGGTCACATGGGCAAAAGGAAGACCCAGGGCCGTATCCGAGCTGACTTTTTCTGGCCAGGGATGGGATGAGACATAGATATTTTTGTCCGTTCCTGCAGTGTGTGTCAAAGTAACACCACAAATCAGGGACATGTCCTTCCTGTGCCATTTGAAACCACACCTGTAATCTCTGAGTCAGTTGAGAGACAGGGTAGTGGTAATGTGGGTGTAGACCTGATGTCTCACCTACTAACTGCTTACTAACTAGCAACTGTTGCATGTTGGGTTCCGTAATAGGCATCCTAAGCGATTTGAGTAATCCAAGGACCAGCCTGGTTCCCAGTTAAAAGTGTAGACCAGACGTCTCACTCGGCCCTACAGGACACAGTATATCCAGGGCTTGTACATACATGTATACCATAAGTTAAGGGGGAAGTTTGAGAACCTTGCAGAGACAGTCCGAGGCTGTGTATGAATTACCTTGTGGAATGTCTCGAGCTGTGGGCCTCTCTGAGGATTCCCGGAGAATGCACATTACCCACATGAGTGTTCACACCCACGGTGGGTGTTAAAACGTGACCTGCCCGAGATTGCGTAGCGATTTTCAGCTTCCTGTATTACTCGTAAGTGTAGAGTTAGGTTAACCAGTAAACCGCCCGTTCTAAGCAATTTGTGAATTCAAGAACTGGCACGTTTCCTGGTTAATAATGTTAGGTTAACTAGTAAACTGCCCGTTCTAAGAGATTTGAGTAATTCAAGAATTGGCACATTTCCTAGTTAATAAGCGTTAACCAGTAAGCTATAAGGGTTCTAAGCAATTTGTGAATTCAAGAATTACGTTTCCTGGTTAATAATGACATAAGTACTGATTGCTAGGCAGAGAGAGAGAGAGAGAGAGACAGAAATAACAGTTTTGATGCTCCACCTTAATTCCTTTCGCAGGTGTAGCTGGTGGGTGCAGCATTGCCGTGCAGATCAGCTGGCCGTTCCTGTTGCATGCTGCCGCCCCTTCTCTTCTGCTTCGTCATCATTATTTTACTATAAATTTGTATTACTGTGTCATTTTACACGTAGGTACAGTTACACTACAACTGTCACACCTACACCGTGTATTACATACACTACACTACATAACAATTAGTTGTTAATGTAAATGTAGCGAACTTTCGCTCAGTTTGACCTGAGTACAGGATTTTCACAGTCGTCACGGAGTTTTTCCCTCAAGCTTGTTCCTATTAATGTAAATACGAGGTTTTTTCGCTCACTGGCGACTGCGACTTTCTCCTGTAGCAGGATAGCACACACACCACAGTGTGAATCTTGTGCGAATGACTTAGGATGTGTACATATATATATATATCCACAAATTTTTTCCCATAAGGAAAAAATTTAACTTTGTAAGGGCGTAATGTCACGAATCGGTTCGCGACATTTCCCTTTTGTGAGAAGCCACGAACTATTAGTGGAAAACTCACTGTGTATCGCTCAGCTAACCGTTTCTCCCTCCATTTCGGAGTATACTTTTCAAAACATTCGTCACCGTTTTCAAAGGTGACCGATTAGTGCACGTCACTAAGTGCTGTACTGAGCGATACTATTGTTTTTTTATTGTTCGCCTCTGCTTGCCTCTGACCGTTAGAAAATGCGGCCGAGTGCTCCGCTTTTCTTTCCCACGACTTGGTCAGTCCAGTTGTTGCTGCGACGGAGAGAGGTCCTGTGTTAGCAGTGTGAGGTCAGCTAGTACCCAAACTCCACAGTTCTTCAGTACTTCCATCCTAGTTCAGCTTGGGTGATACGCAGCATTCATCGACTATAGTATTTCCTTCTTGTATTTCCCTAGTTATAAGAGTTTAATTAAGGTGTTTTTTTTTTCTAGACGTAAGTATTTAGCTATTGCGTGAGTGAGTGAGTGCGTCTCAATTAATTTGATTTGAATTGTAACGTTAAATTTATTTTTTGTAATTAATAAATTTAACAGTTCCTTTCTTGAGCTTAATGTAAAGTAAAATCTTGTTTCATTTCTCCATAATTAAGCTTATTTTCCATATAGCTCCTAGCTTGCATAAACGTTTGCTTTCATAACTGGTACTTAGACCAGTCTTGTTGTATTAACTTAATATCCGTTGTGCCACCTGGGAGTTAAGCATCGGCAAGAACCTGATGTTAGTATTAGTTATTTATTGTCGGGGGTGATGTAACTTTCTCCAGAGGCTAACAGTACAGTAATTCAGCAATTGTGAGTAATTAGTCTCTGCTGTGTACTGTTGAGAAAGTTTATAAATTCTCGTTCTTAGAGAATCTTAGCAAGTCAGTGTAAAGTAATCGTTGCTTGATGTAGCAAGACAATCATTGTCTCTGCTCTTCAATATTATTGAATATTGTTATCAATTTAAATAATATTTAACCATTTATTTTAAAATTGCTGTGTTATTATAAAAACCCCGTGACAATGTAAATACAATGTACAATACCATTCATCTGAAGATCAATCCTCAGAATGACATGTTGCAGTCATTCCTTCTTAAATCCACAATACTGTTCTAAACTCATCTGAGCTAAAGTGGTTTAGTAATAAAAGAGAGAACTCTTGCATACAAGAGGGTAAAGAAGAGCCAGTACTGAAATTATTTGGACTCCTTCAATTCTATATTTAGGAGAATTAAATCCCTGATAAAGGTGGCTAAGAGATATAGAGAAATCAGGGTGGCTGTGCAATCCAAAAGTGAGCCCTGAAGAGTTTTTCAGCATTGTAAACAGTAGGAAACAATGCATATGTTGTACTGGACCACTTTAGGATCAATTACGTGTAATGGTAGTCTCAGACTTGGATATGGTCAACACTCCAATCAACAATTTTGCTTCAGTCCTTACTTTAGAAGATACTCTTAACATAGCATGAGAGTGATGATTCCATCATCGTCAGGTGTATGCCTGAGAAGGTGGCAAGAAGAACTGACTAGCTAAATATTTATGTCGCCTGGTCCTGATGAAATCGCCTCACGAGTTATTAAAGAGGTATTTACCTCATCTACCCGTGGAAATCTTTAACAAATCATTGGAAACAGGGGAAATGCTAGAAGACAGGAAGCCAGCAGATGTGACCACAGTCTTTAAGAGAGGGGATCAAGAATGTCTTGGAAATTACTGCCCAGCTAGCCTGACCTCTATTATAGTAAATCTGTTACTAGGAAAAATTGTAGACAGGACTGTCGAATGCCTGGAAAATTATAGACTGATGTTGGACTCCCAGCCATGGGTTCAAACCACATAAATCTCGCCTAACCAACTTGCTCGAATTTTTCCACAAAGTGTTGAGTGGGAACAACAGGAATAAAGCAGTATGCATCCAATACTTGGGCTTCTAAATGCATTCGACAAAGTGCCTGACCCCAAACTAAAATTAAAAGTGCGTGCAGTCAGTGATATTAGAAAGGTGACATTCTGGAAACAAAATTGGCTAGCAGAGAGGAAATAACGAGTAGTGATTAAGGGAATTTATTTTGGTTGGGCTTCAGTCACTTCTGAAGTTCCACAAGGGTCAGTCCTTGGTCAGCTCCTGTTGAATATTGACATCAGTGGTATAGATGTTTGTTTATTGTCATCTCAAAGTCTGCAGATGGCATCAAACTAGGAGCAAGATTGAGAAACTCCAAGCAGACTTGTGTAGGCTATGGGAATTTTGTGAGACATGGCAAATGCCAGTTAAGTTATTGAAATGCAAGGTGATGTTTGTTGGCCATGCAAACCTACGTCAGATTATTCACTATGGGGGAGTCCCCTGAGGATGACTGATTTGGAAATGGGTTTGGGTGTATTGATCAGTGGTGCATCGAAATAAGGAGAAAAGCTCAGGGATTACATCCAGAGGCATTTTCCTTTTAGAGAAAAAAAGACTGTTCTAGCATGGTTGCTTCTCGAGAATACCGTGCATTTCTGGTCACCTACACTTGAGAATGGAACAGATGAATTTGAAGCAGTTTAAGCTAAAGCTAAAAAACTTATTTCATCCACCAGGAAACTGAATTATTATGATCTCCTGATGAATCTGGGATTGTTTTCATTAGCAACTCGTACAGTACACTACAAGATCAGCTCATTCGAATATTTAAAATACTAAATGGGTTTGGTAATTTTGATCATAGAAAGTTATTTCATCTCAACACGAACTCAACTTACAACTATAGTTGGAAGGTGGAATTGAAAAAAAAAAAAAAAAAAAAAAAAACCTAGCATGTAAAAACTTTTTCATGTACACGATCTGCTCCATATGGAACAGACTCCCATGGATGTTGGTATTACCATCACAGTAGGGGAGTTTTAAAAAATCTCAATAGGATCTTGCACACTAGAATGAGTGTGTGGTGGGTATGCACTACCAAGCAATACGAAGTAAATACTTGGAATAGCCGTAAGGTCATTTATGAACAAACTTTTCCTCATAACTCTGTCTGTCTGTCTCTCTCTCTCTCTCTCTCTCTCTCTCTGGCCTGGAGTTTATACAAGGAAAGTTATTCTTGCAAAATTTTCACGCGCATTCCTACTCTGCAACTCCCTCCCTCCCTCCCTCACTCTCACCCTTTCCCTTTCTAAATCCACACCGCACTCCTCACTCTCTCTTATTTTCTCACTTTCTCTCCCACAGCTGTCTAGTCTGGAGCACATTCAGGGTAAGCTGCTGCAAGAATACGGGGAAGTGAGGGCCGCTGTGACGCAGTCTACAAGATCAACACATGAACTGGGTGAGAAAGTGTGAAAGTGAAAGAGAGAGGAGGTGGTAGGAGAGAAAGACTGGTTATTAAACGGCATGAGATTACAGTTACATACATACTGTACACACACACACACACAAATATATATATATATATATATATATATATATATATATATATATATATATATATATACACGTGTGTGTGTGTGTGTGTGTGTGTGTGTGTGTGTGTGTGTGTGTGTGTGTGTGTAATACATACATAATATACATAAACGTACAAACCCACAAGCATACATACAAGCTTAGTTTATCCACAATTTATGATACATTATTTCGTAACTAAAAATTGCAGCCAGACACCCTGCCTTTAAGTCCCATAGGGGGAGGGGAAATAAATGTCCCCATTCTCTTCCCCTCTCTTGTTAATTCGCTTTCCATTAATTTTTACAACATTTGCTATCCTTCCTCTAATTTCTTCTCTGTTCAACACCACTTCTCTTGCTCTAAACCTCACTTTCTATTCCTCACTGACATTCAGCTGCAAGAGGAGACTAATAGTAAGCTCATCTTGGTATCCTTCTAGTTTCTCTAGTCTTTTACAGTCAAAGGTTGCTATTGTGTAGAGGTATGGTACGACTTATATTTCTCTCGAGTTCCCGATCTTCAGTACTCCGAATTCTCTACACACTGGCTTTGATTATCCTGTCATTCTTTGATTACTTTGTCCGTTCTGCTGAATTATCCTATAATTCTGCTGAGTATGCAAAATCCTTTGGCCGTCTTACTTTTGAGATGGAACATACTCTATCCTTTTCTCCTTTCTCTGAAATCTCCATGTTTGTTAATTTCAATGTTCAATACCAACTTTGGCTTTCCTTTCAGTTCTTTAATCCACCTGGTAGACGAACCTATATCTTTTCTACCCTTAATGACCTAGAGGAGCACAAAGAACACACCACTCATATCACTGGCACCCCTGAAAAAATTTACAACATACTTGACTTTCTCCTTACAACTAGCTTTGTTTACTTTGTTAATTTCTCCTCTCCACTGGGCTCCTTTGATCATAATCTTACCACCTTAACCTCTCCTTTTGCTCCAGTAAGGCTTGTTGGCCCTCATCAAAAGTGGCTGTCATAGCACCTTGCAGCTGGTGATTGGGAGCCCTTCAAGCAGTACTTCTTTGATCTTTCGTATAAAGATTATTGCCTCCATGGACCAGAGCCATTTGAGTGTGATTTACGTATTATGGAAATCATTCTGTCACGCATGGAAGCATGCGGTCCTTTCTCTTACTCTCTGAGAAATGAAAAAAATGAAAAATAATCACGCTTGCTCTTATGATGTCCACAACAACAAGGAGGCCTACAAAAGGTACCAGTGCCAACTCACCCCTAAATCTCGTCTATTTATGCTTCTGCCCGTAATCATGCCATGTTTGTTCTTCACCATACTAAGAATAAATTCATTCGTACTAAGTGCTCTGAACTCTCCCGTCTATATACTTCCTGTTCCCTCTACGATGTTGTGAAAAACCCATGTAATAACTGTATTTCATCATCTCATCTTTTTTTTTTTTTTCTGCCCTGGTTACTCTGAAACTGTTTCTTCTGCTGATAAGACGGAACTCTGCATAATAGTCTCTTACAATTCCAGTTTAGACAATGGTGCCATTCTTAAATATTCTCCTCCCTGTGACCTCCTTATGACTGACATTATAATTTCTTAAAGTAATGTGCCTTTTGCCCTCACTGGCATCAATACAAATAAAGCTCATGGGCCTGACGGGGTCCCTGCTGGTGCTCTTGAGAACTGTGCTTCTGAGCTTACAACCTGCCTACGAAAAGTCTTTCGTCTTTTGCGGCCAACTTAGACCTTTCCTTCTTGCTGTTAGTTCTCTCTCATACAGCCTTTCAGTTCTCTAACAATCGCTCGATTGCCATTTTGTCCTGTATTAAAAAAAATGAAAATATTATTTTTAAAATATCACACCAAACCCAGCATAACATCCTTTTCAAATGCCACTGTCGATTCCACTAGGGACACTCCACTGGCGATCTTGGTTCCTTTCTGACTCTTGATCATCCTTCTTTCGAGACTGGTGAAAGCCATTGCACTTGACATGTCAAAGGTTTGCGACTGAGTCAGGTATAAATCTTTAATTTTTTATCTGATTTTTCTTTTTTTTTTTTCTTCAATTCTCCTTGCCTTTCTGGTCATTTTATAGCTGCTGCTGTAGACAGCCACTGTTCTTCTACAGTAATAGATAGTGCTGTTCCTCAGGATTCTAACCCAATCACTAATTTTCTTCCTTAATCAATGATCTTTAGAGTTTCACATCAAACCCAACCTACTCGTATTCTGATGACCCCATCCTTCACATCTCCATCCAGTTCTCACAGTGTTTATCACAGCAGTTTCTTTAGCAATCACAGCATGATGCTATGGCACAAATGATTTCTGACTTGGCTCATCCTTTTGATTGGCGAAATAGAAACCTTGTTGTTTTTAATGCATCAAAAACTCGGTTATTACATCCTTCAGACCGCCAAAATCTTCTGCAGGAGTATCCTTCAACATCCGGCAAGAAGTAGTTCAGTCCTTCATCCTCTCTAAATGTACCTGGCGTATCCTTGTCTTGGGATCTATCATGGAAAGACCACATTACTTCAGTTGACAAGAGATTGGGTATGTTGAACCGATTTCATGCCCTACGATTCTGTTGACATAGTACCGTGGTCTTATACGCACCTGTGAGGAGTACAACTCTCATGTGCATGGGTTAGGTGGGAGGTCTCCCCCCCCCCCGACACACACACACACACACACACACACACACACACACACACACACACACACACACACACACACACACACAGCTCTTCTAAACAGGGTGGAGTCAAAGAATTTTATTTTTATCAACTGCTCACCTATTGATTCCCTTTAACCTCTCTCCCTCCACTGCACTTTTGATCTTTATCTGTTAAATATCACTACGTCAACGGTCACTGCTCTTTTGAACTGTCTGCTTGCATCCCTCCCTTCATTACAGCTTGCATCTAGCACCCGTCTGGCAGCATACTCTGAACCCCTTTTTTGTCCAGCTCTCTAATCCAAGATTTAATAGGTAGTCTCAGAGATTTATTTATACAACAGGTCAGTTCTAGAACTCTCTTCTTAAGTCCACATTTTTCTTCGTCTGTGACCTCCATTCAGTTAATGGCAATATGTCCACGTATATTAAGATGAACCGGATTTGAAAATGACTGTCTTTTGTTTTGTTTTTCATTGGAGAGAACAGCTTTGCAGGCTCTTTGCCTTTGGCTTCTCACTGATTGCGTGATGACACACACACACACACACACACACACACACACACACATATATATATATATATATATATATATATATATATATATATATATATATATATATATATATATATATATATATATATATGAGACAGAGAGAGGGAGAAAGAATGATAAATATATACATATAGTCAAATATATACTTAATAGGGGCATAGATAGACATCCATGGATCGGTAGAGATAGATAGAAGGACAGATAGATAGATAAATATTATATATAGATAATACATACATACATACATTCATAGACAGATCGATAGACAGATTGACTGACTGACTGAAAGACAGATAGACAGAGAGATAGATATAGTCAAAAGCGGAGGAAGTGCAGAGAATGAATAATGGTTAGAAAGACAGACAGATAATGATGAATAACACATATGGTTATATGTAAATTTACATAGAGAATACATAGACAGCCCGATAAACTTCTTCATATTGCCGTATTTGTATTACTGCATATCTTTTTCATATTTTTCACTTTCTTTTTTCTGTTATTTCTTGCTTTTCTTTTTTGCTTTTACTACTCTAACTGGCATGTCACAATGGTGAATTTTAATGCTCAAACGCCAGGCTATTTTTAACAGAGTAGTCACCCCACTATGGGCAATTTCCCAGAAATTGCCTATTTCCAAAGCTTAATATCTCGAAAAATATAGAACTTAGGGAAATAAATTAAAGATCATATTACTCAACAACGCTCTCTCTTGCGAATAAAAGTATCCCCAGGTCTGAAGGTAGTTGCATTGATGAGTAATGACGTGAGGAAGAGAAGTAATTTTCGGCACGAGAGCAGGACATGATCGTGCTTCTGCCCGCGGCACCAATTATGGCTTTGCTTTCAAAGTGATAACTTCTCCATTACTCAATAAACCAGACACTGCTGCATCCAAGACAGGCCTTATGGCATTATCACTGAGCCCTTTTGTGGTATCCTTGGAAAGAAGCTTGGCAGGGGTGAATGATGCAATTTGCTACAGGTAGTGTGGACAGAATCAGACAAATAGGAAACTGGAGACATCATTGTACACTTGCAAAAGCATGGGCAGACTGACTTTCACCTGTGTGCCGTGGAGCGACTCCCTCCCACCCCTCTGGTGCCTAGATGAAATGACGGCCGATTCAAATGGTGGCGGGAAGACACTTGCATGAATAGCCGGTACCCGGTGGCCATGTAGCACATGAATAGCCGCTACCCGGTGGCCATGCAGCACATGAATAGCCGCTACCCGGTGGCCATGTAGCACATGAATAGCCGCTACCCAGTGGCCATGTAGCACCCTGATTGTGACGTGTATAAGACTTAATCTGTAAGCGATTTTTGCTGAGGTCAGAAAAGACTTCACGCTGTAAGGTATAGATATAGCTTTAACGAGCCCCTTTGCTACTAGAGGTCTATCCTAAATGGAACAAAATCAGCTGGAGACACCAAGAATAAAAATGAAAAAGAAATTCAGTGGATGAGAGGGTTAATGTTTTTGTTTGTATTTGTTGTTTTAAAGATATTGCAGTTAATGTTTTGATTATTTTGTTCAGCTCAGCAAAGACTTTTAAATCTGAAGGGGTTAGCTACAGCCTTCTTTGACTCCAATGTACGAGACCTATATGTAGCAGACGACAACAGCCTGGAGTTAGGAAGAATAAAGTAATTTTGAATATACCAAGATACTGAGTTATTTCTTCTTCCCTACTCATCTAGGCGAATAGGCATTTGATATTAATGACACCTGTTTTAATGTATATTTCCTAACATTACTGGCTTGTTTTCCTCTCTCCCTTTCATCGTCATTATTATTGCCATTCCTGTTTGGCAACATTCTTCATCAATTTCTAGTTATTTTTGTTCAAGCTTTCCCTGTTGTTCACTGCTTCTTTTATGATAACGTCCTTTATATTTATTTCTTATTACCTCCACAAGATGTTTTCAGCTTATCAGAGGCTAAATGAAGCCGCTTGCCAAATCTGAACATAATCGTCTCAAGGCACTGAAGTAAACCCAAGCAAACATCATCTTGCTGAAAAGGTAAATTGCTCTCTTTTTCCTTACGCAGCCAAACAAGTAGCCACCCTGGAGGCTCGTGTGAGTTCCCTAGCTGGACTACGACCTCATGACAACTTAGTGTGAGTATTATGCTTTGTTGTTTGACTTTTACATCTGACTTACTGTCATAACGTAATGTCTGTCCTATCATCTTAGCATTTGACCTGATGTTAGATCTTTTACATCACCTATGGCTGTAACCTAACCTAATCTTTGGCCTTTTCAAAACTGACCAAGCCATTAACATGGGACTCAGTTAGATATTCAGATATTCACCCTGTGACCATTGACCTTGACATTTCACTCACCTCATTTTAATTTCGTCGTGACGCCACCTTTTACGTTTGTCCTTGATCTCTGACATCACCTTGCTTAAGAACTGACGTTTGAACTGATACTCCATCATTGATCTGGTATTCGACCTTTGACCGCATCTTAGATATATGACCGAAGTCATCACCCTGGCAATTCTTTCGCTTTAACTTCACTTGACATTTAATCTAACCTTGCACCTAACCTGACCTTTGACATTTCATGACTAAAAGGAAGGAGGCAAAGAAGTGGAATAAACTGAATTAAGTCACCACTGTGGACTGTCGGATTGCCTCAAGATACAGATCTTCGTCTATTTTAATGCATAATCTACCACGTATAACTGGCCTTAGCTTATCATCTTTAATCCAGTGGTATCTCTGCGTTTGCATGTTGCTACCTCCATAAGATTACATTCAGTTTAGAGGAGATTTAGGGAGATGTCTAAGCTGTATTTACCCTTCCCAGCTCGAAAGTCTTTCATAATGTGAATAAAACCATCTAGAGGTAGCAGGAATAAAATATACATGATTTCCCAACAGATTAAGTGTTAAGGATCATGACCGTTGTCAGTAAATTTGTTGACAATACAAAAATAACATGCATCATTATCTCAACATGTGATTGTGATAGGCTTCAGCTGGAATATAAGAGTGTGCAAATGATCATAGGACTGGGAACTACCGTCCCTAACATATTTCTGCAACCTTCCAGAGCCCATGGTTGCTTCACGTGTCATATTTCTGGAAATGAATTTAAAGTCTATCTATCTATCTATCTGTTGCCAGACGCCTCAATCCCGTATGGGTGGCCACAAACAAATCGTCTCCACGTCGCCCTGTCCCCCGCCATTTCACCGCCCTGCTCCCAACTCACACCCCCCTTTCTCATATACCTCTCCTTTCCCTCCCTTCATCTCATCCTCGGCTTCCCCCTCCCTCTCCCCCCCTCCAACTCACTCACATACACTCTCCTCGTCAGTCTCTCATCCTCCATCATTTCCACATAGCCAAACCACCTCAGTGTGTTCCTCCTAACGCTTCCTATCACATCTACATCCACACCACAAAGCTCCTTTATATCCTCATTTGTCAGTCTGTCTCTTCATGTGACTCCACAGGCTTCTCTTAAATAACTCATTTCCACTGCTCTCACTCTTGACTTGTGTCTTTCCAACAACATCCAAGCTTCACTTCCATACGTTAGAGTTGGTATCACAATACTGTCATGCTCAAGTCCATGCTCACTTCCCTGTTTCTTATCACTGCCTTCAAGGAACCAGCAACCTTTCTTCCTTGTTGTACCCTTTCAAGCACTTCACCCTCCAAACTTCCATCCTTACTCATCACACTCCCCAAGTAATTAAACGTACTCACATTTTCCATTTCCTCACCATCCAACCTCACTGTACATTCACTGACTTCACCTCTCTCAAAAACCATCACTTTACTCTTCTCTACATTTACCTCTAGATTCCGTTTCTTACACACACTCCCAAACTCATTCACCAAGCATTGCAGCACCCGTTCATCTTCACTTAACAACACAGTATCATCTGGAAACAACAGTACAGGGAGTTTCCAAACACTGTCCTCTCTCACTAGGGCCACTCCAACATCCACTGCCCTACTTTGTATCTCTTTTATTACCCCAACCATTTACAAATTGAACAGCTATGGAGACATGACATCCCTATTTCAACCCAACCTTCAAGGAGTAAAATTCACTCAGTTCACCATCCACACGCGCTGCAGCCTTAGCACCATCATACATACTCTTCATAGCATTCAACAACTTCCCATCTACTCCATATATTCTTAATACTTTCCACAGTCCTTGTCTGTCCACCCTGTCATATGCTTTCTCCAAATCCATGAAGGCTGCATACAACTTCTTTCCCTTCTCTAGAAACTTTTCCACTAAAGATCTAAGATTGAATATCTGATCTACACAACCTCTTCCTTTCCTAAAGCCTCCCTGTTCTTCTCCAACTAATTCATCTGTTATTTCCCTAACTCTGTCAATAAGTATCCTATCATACACTTTTCCTAATACACTAAGAAGACAAGTGCCCCTATGATTACCACACACTTCTTTTTTCCCTTTTTCTTTGTACAAGGGAATAATTATACCTGACTTGCAGTCCTCTGGGACTCTACCTTCCTCCCAGGCCAATCTGCACATCTTCCACATCCATTCTACTACTATCTCTCCCCCATGCTTCAGCATTTCACGACACACTCCATCAATTCCTGGGGCTTTCCCCAATTTGACTTTCTTCATTGCTTCCACAACTTCTATCCTACTGATTTCTTTCTGTCTTCTCACCTCCCTCCTTTTCCCAGCCATTCCCCAGCCACTTATACTCGCATTACTTCCATTCTCTATGTTCAACAATTCATTAAAGTGTTCTCTCCATCTGCTCACTTTTCCTCCCTTCTCCACTAGTAATCTACCATTTTTATCTTTCACTCCCCTACTAACTTCACTGCCACCCTGTCTTACTCTCTTCACCTCTTTCCAGAACATTTTCTTACAGTCCCTCCACTTTACACTCAAATTCCTTCCAAATTCCTCATTCGCTCTCTTCTTACTCTCTCTTACTAATCTTTTCACCTCTCTCTTCCTTTCTATATATAACCCTCTCTTCCACCTCTCAACTTCATCCACACCCCTATTTCTCATCCATTCATTGTATGCTTTCTTCTTTTGTGCCACAGCCTGTCTCACCTCTTCATTCCACCATGCTGTTCCTTGCACCCCCTTTCGTCTTCTCTTCACCCCACACACCACATCACATGCTGCACATATTTCTTCTGTGAATATCTTGTACACACCTTCCACGTCCCCCATCTGCTCCAATTCATATTTACCCAATCATTCCTCCACTTCTTTGTTATATTATGCCTTTTTTCTCATCCTCTTGTAACCTTTCCACTCTCCTTGCAACTGCTCCTTCCTCCCGTCCTTCCCTTCTTCTATTTCTCCATTGTACTTGGATCTCGATTTTGGCCACCACCAAGTAGTGGTCAGAAAGTCCACTCTCCCAACCTCTAAAAGCTCTTGCAGCCATTATACATCTTCGCATCCTTTCATCCACACACTCATAATCAATCATTGCCTTCCTTTCATTCAGTTCACCACCCACCGTGCTCATCACTTGCCATGTATACCTGTGGATCATTTTGTGCCTGAAGAGGGTATTGGCCATTACCAACCCCCTCCCGGCACAAATGTCCACTAACGCACTGCCATTCTCATCTATCTCAGCAGGCACACCCCACTCACCAACTATTTCATCCACCTTCACATTCCCTACTTTACCATTCATATCACCAATCAAAAACACTCTCTCATTCCTTTCAAAATTTTCCATGCACACTTCCACATTTAAAGTACTTTCTCTTATTGGCTCATAATCTGAAAGTATATACAGTATTTGAGCTTCCCCTTACCTATTTAATCCCGTGACACAGGTTTCGTATTATTCTTTAGCCTCCGGACGAATGTATTCAATGAGAGAGAGAGAGAGAGAGAGAGAGAGAGAGAGAGAGAGAGAGAGAGAGAGAGAGAGAGAGAGAGATTTGATTGTGAAGAAGTTCATGGAGATTGTTTCTATTCCCTTTCTCATAAAAGATCTCTCTCTATAGCTGAATAAAATTTTTTGATAACAAGAATGAAATATAATGTACGTCCTTCTAGCAGACTTTAGGCCGTATGAAATGATTCTTACTATTTCTCACACTTTCTAATCTCCTTTAACTCTCCTCCACACTCTCAAACTCTCCCTCCTCCATTGCGCTCAAATTCTATTTATCTCTAAACTCTTGCCCACTTTTTCAGACACTTCCTAGTCTACCAAACTCACACTCTCAAATTTTGCCTTCATCCTTCAGAAATACTTTTTCACTTTCGTTCTTTCTCTTTAAACTTCCAGGTCGACGTCAGCAGACTACCCTCAGGCAGGCGTGATCTCAGACCTGGCAACTTCTCAGGTCACGCAGACGGTCAGGGAGGCAGTCTCGGCGGTCAACACAAGACTACAGGTAAGGCAGAGTGAAGCAGAGAAAGGTAGTGTCATATGCAGAGAAGAGATGGTCTGGATACAAACTGGACGAGAAGACTCTGGCTGGATAGGGTGAGGCAAGTAGAACTGAGGGCGGCAAGGCAGGGCGAGGGAGAGGAAAATATGACAAGTTAGCATAGGATAAGGTAGGTCCGGCAAAGTTGGGTAGGAAAAGGCAGGTTAAGGTAGATCTGATAAGCTCAAAGGTACAAGTGAAGCAAGGGTAAGCAACATGAGGCACAAATAAATGCGAAGGAAATGGAAAGAAACATAGAAGACAAGGATGAAGAGTGAATGTTATGCTGTGGTAACGTAGGGTATGGTACGGTAAGGTAGGGTAAGGAGAGGCAGAGTGAAGCAATGTAAGGCCGGGTAGAAGTAGGCAGAAAAATGCAAGACAGTAAGGACTACACACAAGTGTATGAGAGGATCAGGCAACTGTGCAAGATAGGATAGGAAAAACAAACCTTTGGATGTTCTTCATTTATATCAGTTTCGCAAACGAGGAGTAGTTGTAATACGCAGCGATATTTCAAATGATTTGCTTTTCTGTATTAATTTCTACCCTTTTAGCTGCAGACTTCTCTCTCTCTCTCTCTCTCTCCCTCTCTCTCTCTCTCTCTCTCTCTCTCTTTCGGTCTCTCGTCATCGCTAGTAAGGACCCCAACTGGCATACGTTAGGACCAGTTCGGCGTTAGGACAAGTTCGGCGTTCTCATCACTTGGCTCAGCAGCGATAATAATCCTAGCTAATGGATTAAAAGACTTTCCTCCCCTCGTTTGACATTTACGGCACCCTGTTCGAGCTCGGTTAAACAATTTCTCATCATCGATATCAGATTCTTGCCGACATCGCCTTAATTATGTTGACAACCGCATCTCAGATTAAGGGAGAAAACGAGGCAAAAAAGATGGTGAAATCTCTCGTTTGTGTAGATTTTCATAAGACCGTGTTTTTTCCTTTGTCCTAAATGGTTCTCCTGATTATCATACATATGTCTCTTTGTCGCAGTTAAGTGACGGAGAGGTTAATCATCCCAGTGATTGCTTCCACCCATGACATTATCAAGGCGTCTGGTGGTCAAGTGGTTAGAACGCTCCAGTCTGTGTGACGGTCTTGCGTAGGTCTGATCACCAAGAGATGACTGGAATCTTATCTATCATGTAGTGCCACCAAGGGAAGTACACTGATTACATAAATATACTGGACTACGGTGGTCTAGCCTTGGGCACCTACACCTTGCAGGAGGTAAAATGGGGTGGCTGTTAGTATTTTACCGACGAGGTTCTCCTCATTATCATATATATCCCTTTCCTGTCGCAATTATCTGACAAAAAATTAAATCATGTGAACAGTATGTTTCGACCCACAATATCTAATCTCTTGACATCTCTACGTTTTTACATGCGGGGGCATCACGAGGAGCTAGTGTGACCATCTTTTTCCTAGGAACATTTTTTGACGTGAGATGCTGCATTCCCGTAAACTCTTGCCACTTTAACGAAGACACGTCACACCACACCACACCATACCACACAGCAAAACGCAATACAGCATAACGCCTTTTCACATCACACCACACAAAGTCTTTCTCCCGCAACACACAAAATCATCCTCCCGCAGCACACAAAATCACCCTTCCACACTAAACAAAATCTCCCTTCCACACCATAAAAAATCAACCTCCCACATCACACAAAATCAACCTCCCACACCACACAAAATCAACCTCCCACACCACACAAAATCAACCTCCCACACCACACAAAATCAACCTCCCACACCACACAAAATCAACCTCCCACACCATACAAAATCACCCTTCCACACCATACAAAATCACCGTTCCACACTAAACCAAAGCAACCTCCAACACCACATAATTACCCTTCCACACTAAACAAAATCACACTTCCACACTAAACAAAATCACCCTTTCACACCACGAATAGTCAGTTTTCCACATCACACATAGCCTAACTACCCTCCCATACCACACGAAATCATCTGTTCACACCATGCCACAGAATGGGTATTAATTGTTGGGCCAAGGCGTTTCCGTATCAGCTACTTGTGTAAATGATTATTCACAAACAGCCTTACAACTACTTCTTGTTCTTCTATTTCTGTCTATTGCCAGACGCCTCAATCCCGTTTGGGGTGGCCACAAACACATCGCCTCCAAGTCGCCCTGTTCCCTGCCATTTCACTGCCCTGCTCCCAACTCACACACCCCTCTCTCATATACCTCTCCACCCATCCCTCCATCTCATCCTCGGCCTCCCCCTCCCTCTTCCCCCCTCCACCTCACTCGCATACACTCTCTTCGTCAGTCTTTCACCCTCCATCCTCTCCACATGGCCAAACCACCTCAGTGTGTTCCTCATAACGCTTCCTATCACATCCACACCCACACCACAATGCTCCTTTATATCCTCATTCGTCAGCTTGTCTCTCCATGTGACTCCACAGGCTCCTCTTAAATGACTCATTTCCACTGCTCTCACTCTTGACTTGTGTCCTTCCAACAACGTCCAAGCTTCACTTCCGTACGTTAGAGTTGGTATCACAATACTGTCATGTAGTAACTTTTTCACTTCCATGCTCACTTCCCTCCTTCTAATCACTGCTTTCAAAGAACCAGCAACCTTTCTTCCCTGCTGTACCCTTTCAAGCACTTCACCCTCCAAACCTCCATCCTTACTCATCACACTCCCCAAGTACTTAAACGTACTCACATTTTCCAGTTCCTCACCATCCAACCTCGCTGTACATTCACTGACTTCATCTCTCTCAAAGACCATCACTTTACTCTTCCCTACATTCACCTTTAGATTCCGTTTCTTACACACTCTCCCAAACTCATCCACCAAGCCTTCCAGCTCCCCTTCATCTTCACTCAACAACACAGTATCATCTGCAAACAACAGTACAGGGAGTTTCCAAACACTATCCTCTCTCACCAGGGCCACTCCAACTTCCACTACCCTACCTTGTACCTCTTTTATTACCCCATCCATATACAGATTGAACAACCATGGAGAAATGACACATCCCTGTTTCAAACCAACTTTCAAAGAGAAAAATTCACTTAGTTCACCATCCACACGCACTGCAGCCTTCGCACCATCGTACATACTCTTCACAGCATTCAACAACTTCCCTTCTACTCCATATATTCTTAACACTTTCCACAATCCTTGTCTATCCACCCTGTCATATGCTTTCTCCAAATCCATGAAAGCCGCATACAACTTCTTTCCCTTCTCTAGAAACTTTTCCACTAAAGATCTAATAATGAATATCTGATCTACACAACCTCTTCCCTTCCTAAAGCCTCCCTGTTCTTCTCCAACTAATTTCTCTGTTCTTTCTCTAACTCTGTCAATAAGTATCCTACCATACACTTTTCCTGTTATACTAAGAAGACAAATGCCCCTATGATTACCACACACTTCTTTTTCACCTTTTCCTTTGTACAAGGGAATAATTATACCTGACTTCCAGTCCTCCGGGACTCTACCTTCCTCCCAGGCCAATCTTCACATTTTCCACATCCATTCTACTACTATCTCTCCCCCATGCTTCAGCATTTCATCACACACTCCATCAATTCCTGGGGCTTTCCCCGATTAAACTTTCTTCATTGCTTCCACAACTTCTATCCTACTGATTTCTTCCTGTCTTCTCACCTCCCTCCTTCTCCCAGCCATTCCCCAGCCACTTATACTCGCATTACTTCCATCTTCTATGTTCAACAATTCCTTAAAGTGTTCTTTCCATCTGCTCACTTCTTCTCCCTTCTCCACTAGTAATCTACCATTTTTATCTTTCACTCCCCTGCTAACTTCACTTCCGCCCTGTCTTACTCTTTTCACCTCTTTCCAGAACATTTTCTTACAATCCCTCTATTTTACACTCAAATTCCTTCTAAATTCCTCATCCACCCTCTTCTTACTCTCTCTTACTAATCTTTTCACCTCTCTCTTTCTTTCTACATATAACTCTCTCTTCCGCCTCTCAACTTCTTCCATGCCCCTATTTCTCATCCATTCATTGTATGCTTTCTTCTTTTGTGCCACAGCCTGTCTCACCTCTTCAGTCCACCACGCTGTTCCTTGCACCCCCCTCCGTCTTCTCTTCCTTCCACACACCACATCACTTGCTGCACATATTTCTTCTGTAAATATCCTACACACACCTTCCACGTCTCCCATCTGCTCCAATTCATATTTGCCCAATCGTTCCTCCACTTCTCTCTTATACTCTGCCTTTTTCTCATCCTCTTGTAACCTTTCCACTCTCCTTGCAACTACTCCTTCCTCTCGTCTTTCCTTTCTTCTATTCCTCCATCTTACTTGAATTCTAATTCTGGCCACCACCAAGTAGTGGTCAGAAAATCCACTCCCCCAACCTCTATAAACTCTTGCATCCATTACACATCTTCGCATCCTTTCATCCACACACACATAATCAATTATTGCCTTCCTTTCATTCAGTTCACCACCCACCCTTCTCATCACTCGCCATATATACCTGTGGATCATTTTATGCCCGAAGAGCGTATTGGCTATCACCAACCCCCTCCCAGCACAAATGTCCACTAACGCACTCCCATTCTCATCTATCTCAGCAGGCACACCCCACTCACCAACTATTCCATCCACCTTCACATTCCCAACTTTACCATTCATATCACCGATCAAAAACACTTTCTCATTCCTTCCAAACTTTTCCATGCACACTTCTACATTTGTCCAGAACTCTTCTCTCACTCTTCTAGCACGATCTTGCGTTGGTGCATACACACACACAATCGCCCACATTTGTATTCCAACTTTCAACTTTACCCACACAATCCTTGACCCAACTGATCCATACTGTCTTATGCTCTTCTTCCATCTTTTACTCACAACTATACATACTTCTTCATTTGCCCTCTCATTCTCACCTACTCCTGCACATATACCCCATCCATACTCCCATTCTCTCACACTTTCTCCTCCCCATTTTGTTTCAGTTATTCCACATACATCCACTTTCGCACCCTCAAGCACCTGGACAATCTCTCTCTCTTTCACCTCATCATTCGCTCCCCTTACATTCCACGTTCCGATAACTATGTCCTTTGTCCGGTCCTTGGTCGTCATCGTTTGGTCAGTCCTTGTCCGAGGCTTATCGTTTGTTTTTTTAGTTAGTTGTTTTCCGGGGAGGGGCACTAACCCTCCGCCAACCCTTTTAGTCGCCTTTTACGACAAGCAGGGATACTGGGGGAGTAATCTTGAAAAACCACCCTACCCCCAGGGGGTTGTTGGAAATTCTTTGAAATATTGTAACATCCGATTCATTCAAACATTTTTTTTTTTTTTAAAGTGTCTGATTGTGGGCATAGGCTCCACAACCTGTTCCCAAGACCCGGTAGTCCTCCAGCATACTATACCCTCCAACATACCTTACACCTCCACATGACACCACCTCGGCGCTAACACCCACCGTCTATGCTGAACACATGCTAGGGCTGTCTCATACAGGACTGGTGTATCGGTATTAGCAAGGGTATTTTTGCGGCATGTCGGTGGATCATCTGGTAAATCAGCCAAGTCGTCTATTAACACATTTGAATCTTTAAACTGTTCCCTGTCCCACCCGGGATTCGAACAGGTGTCCATTAGGACTGCAGACCACCTCTCTACTGATTCAGCCTCCACCATACCATATTAACCTATTTCTGGGTACAATGAGTTCCAAAGAAAGGAATTTACACACATCTACCCAGGTGATTGAAGAGGTCTCGTAAACAAAGTCTAGCACTGTCTAGAATACAGTACTGATCATTACTCTTTCCCTCTCCACATTTTCCTCCTGGTTTCTGTAATGCAAAGAAACACAACGAATGGTCTGAATTCTTATTAAGCTTAGAATACAGAGAGTAAAGAATTTATCAAAATAGTGATTATGTACATCACACAAATTTGAGATGTAATTCAAGCAGTTACAGGCATGTTTCATTAAAAAAAATAAAAAATAAAGTATGCATATAACTCCTGCCGTAATAATATCTTTACTGTTAATACTGTAAATTTAATTAGAACTAGAAAGCACTCAGAGAGAACATACCACCACCAATACCATTGCCATTAAAAACGATCCGGATCCGGATTAGGATCCTTGGAGATATTTTGTGGAATACACAGGATCTGGATTCCCCCCCCAATTTGATAAATTGTTCGTTGACCCATGGCCCACTCTTCCACAAAATTTTACTGAAATTCATTGAGAGCTTTTGGAGATATTGTGCTGGATACATAGGATCCGAATCCGGATCCGCCTCAAATCTGATCAATTCTTTCTTGGCCCATGGCTCACCTCTCCACAAAATTTCATTTAAATTCATTGAGAACTTTTGGAGATATCGTGTGGACAAACAAACAGACAATCATAGGTGAATACATATTTTCCTTCAACTTTGTTGGCGGAGGTAATTAAGACTTTTGGTGGGATATGATGGGCACTGCAATAAAATAACAGGCAAAGACAAAATAAAGTACTGCAATGTACTGTACGCTAAAATGACCAGGCATATACGAGTATTTACAAGGATATCTTTCCGAGTAGACGCAACATGTGTATTCCGTGACTAAAGTTGTGTTTGTCTTGTGACTTGTGGACGTTCATTATGTGCATGAATACAGTATTATGTCCCAGGCTTGAGATTTCAAAGGATTATACTGTGTAAGTACGTGGCTGCCCAGGATTGTATCAGGACCCATCCAGCTTAAGCAGGTTTACCCTGGTGTGGTTAGCCAGTACATATTAGGTGGGATGTGGGACAAATCAAGTCTGGACTAGGCGAGTTTACCATAAACCTTCACTGTATTCAAACCTGTAATCCTATAGCACCCATTTTCGCAGGGTATACTCTGCTGGTCGATCCCCCACCGTCACCACAATTCCACCTTATTCCACTTCACCCATTTCCTTGTCTCTAGTGGCAATTTCTTTCATCCCTTAGTCATTTTCATTGTTGAAAAACATTTTTAAATAAGTCTTCACTCTACCCAAACCTCTGCTTCTATATCACCCATTTTTAAAGGGTATATTTTCTCGTCCCAGCCCCACCCCATCAAACATCTATTTCATTGTACCCATTGCTTTGTTTGCCACGCTCATTTCTTTACCCCTATTGATGGTTCCCTGGCACAATGCAGGTTTTAGGGTCAGCGCATGCCCTTGTTGATTTACAGGCAAATTTACAATCAAGTCACAGTCGTAACTATGATTTGTTTTAGCAGTAAGGACAAGGATAGGAAAATGTAGCATATTCCTAAGTGTCTGGTCCCTACTGCAAAGATAAATAGTGGTTATTAGAGGAGATTTTTCCTTAAGTTATATCGAGAATCTCATATTAGGAATTTAAAGAAAATAAACGTCGACCACAAAGCACTTCTTTTAGTACTTCGTTCTCAAAGGTCCAACAATTTTCTTGCTTGTCACACACTTTCACATGTCAACATATGGGCACTTATACCCACTGCTCATATTTAATACATGCTAGGCTGTCACCACTAGGAGAAAAATACCCACCGTCCATATTAAGTACGTGTTGAGACTGTCATTACTTTGACGTTAAGAGATTACCCATCGTCCATATCAAATACATGGTGGGGCAGTCACCACTTGAGCACTAATACCCACCGTCCATATTAAATAAAGGTTAGGATTGTCTCACGCAGGTCTAACTGTTGGGGACATCTTTATGACATATCGATGGGTATTGTAAAAGATTAATGAAAATCTGTCTTAATGTAATTCAGGTAATATGATTATTTTGTGACTCATCATAGGATTGAAATCGTGATTATTTTTTCTGCCAGCACATCACTCCTCTCACTATGTAAATAAAATACTCCCAACTTGCTCCCCCCCTCCACACACACCTTTAAATTAACTAAACTCGTCCTCTCCTCCTACTTCTCAAATTTGGATAATCTTAACAAGCCATCGGAACGCAATTAATTTTTTTCTCTTCATCCCCCTTCCTAAGTCAAATAAATTATTCATAGTTCGAAGGCAGGCAAGAAGATAAGACAGCAGAGTCAAAAGGAACTACGCGCCATAATACCTGGGTCAGAGATTTAATTTAGCGTCACAGCATAAACAAACCTAACCAGTGAACTTCAAAGTAGAATCCATCTTGATAAAATGAAGAAGACACCTATTATTACCAATGTTACGGTGATGATAAAAGACTGTATGCATTAGAATGTGAATAGCACTGAATATGGCTTGTTTTACGACACATAACTCAAATGAGATGAAGCACTGACTAAGTCCAACCTCCGGGATCAACAGCTGGTCTAAGAGTCGTATATTTGACTATCCTCTGCGATCTTGACCTTTAACAGGTTATTCTCAAAGTCGGATTAAATAGTTCTCGCCTAACCCTTAACACTTCCTCCAATTTTCGAACAAGTTAGATCAGATCAGGATTGTCACTGACCAGTGACTTTCACCTTTAACACTTCCCTGTGACCTTGACCTTTAACTGAATATTCTAAATCGAATACCTTTATCGCAATTTTAACTTAAGACTTTCTACATCGGATAAAAACTGTCAAGCTGACCCTGCCGTGTGACTCTGACGTTTGACACTGTTAAAAAAATAAATAAATAAATAAACAATAGGTCACCCTTTTAGGAATTCCTGAATTCATCCACACAGTTGGATTGCAATTAAATAAAAATTGTCAGTCACACAGACACGGGTTGAACTTTGAACCTGCTTTGTGAACTTGATCTTTAATGAATTGTCCTAAAAATGAATAGATTTGATCTCTTCTGACCCTTAAATCTTCCACTAAGATTGGTACATATGAAATTAAAACTGTTTGAGTTTACCTTGCTCATTAACCTTGGCCGTAGACCTTCCCTATGATCCAGACGTCTGAATGAGTATATTGAAATGAAAATCGAGTCGCGTTATTCTTACTTTTTCCTCAACCCTTCCACAAACTTTGCTTTGTTTCTCATAAAATTTCTGGCTGATCGTGCCCTCTGACCTTGACCTTTGAAATGTTTTTTCAGTAACAAGCGGTTAACTCCTTGGCTGACCCTCAATCGTTCTACTGAGTTTGCTTAAAATAGGATCCAGATGGTGTCAACTAATGTGCAAAATCACACACACACACACACACACACACACACACACACACACACACACACACACACACACACACACACACACACACACACACACACTGATTCATGGATTCATGGATGGAAGGAGGAATGGATGGAAGGAGGGATGAATAGATAAATGGATGAATAGAGAGAGGAATAGAAAACAGGATAAATGGATTTACTGATGAATGGATGGATGGGTGGGTGAATGAAGGGTGAGAGGGATACCTGTAGGTGAAAGGCTAGACAGCATGATAAATATCGATGAAAATGCAACAAGCAAGAACACATCCTCCACCACAAACTGCTCAGCAGCAACTGGGCTAGGTGACAGTGCTGAACATATTTAACCTGCTAGCTGCTACGTACATCATATGATGGAAACTTGTTGCTGCAATGTACACACGATCAAAAAAGTATCGGTGCATATTTGGACCGAAACAGTTTGACGCCACGGACGATGGACTCCGGAAATGTATGATTATTGTCCCCCATGTTGTTAAACATGCTTACATAAGTATGTCATAGATAGGTTTCATAGGACAATTTATGGTTGATATTGTTACCAAAGGTATATTCAGATAATAATTTATTTATTTTCCAGGGACTACACAAGCTACATTCATAATTTCAGATGTCATTGTATCCCTCCTGCACAATACTTCTTTCATCATGTGTACATCATATGGGCAAGGTTTTTTTTTCTTTTTTATGGGTGCATTACATATTTCTCCCGTATTTCCTCAGTACTTCACCATGGCTAAACTAAGGTAAATAATGAACTCACTTGTTTTTCCTGTACTGATCCATGAACTCTTTCATTTCATAGGAGCTAAAATTATTTTTGATTTTTTTTTTCACGTGGGAGGGTAGACTGGGAATGTCTTCATTACTTCACCACGGCTGAACTAAGGTAAAAAATGAACTCATATTTGTTCTTCCTATACTTTTCCATGCACTCTTTCATTTCATGAGCAAAAATTATTATTGAGACAAAATATTTATTCCCGTTTTTTTGCGCGGGGGGGGGGGGGGGGGGGAATAATGCCGCAGTTGTTGGGTTATGCACATGCACAACGATTCAAGGTTACGTTGCACTGAGTTATATCCCCTTGCTATGACTGGTTTACAAGAGGAAATATAGGGTCAGATACTTTTCCATCACACACACACACACACACACACACACACACACACACACACACACACACACACACACACACACACACACACACACACACACACACACACACACACACACACACACACACACACACACACACACACACACACACACACACACACACACACACACACACACACACACACACACACACACACACACACACATGAGAACTGTGCTGAGACCCACTCCGGACGCATCTGTGCAAAGTAACAATGGTTAAGAATAGGCAGGGAATGCCAAGACCGGAGCTTGTGCTACAACAGTTTTCTGGGTGATAAACACAGTAGCCTGTTCATCTGACCATACAAAAGGCTTGCCCTTGTTTAATAGTTTAGTCAGTGGCACAGCTATTTAGACATACCCCATGATGGAACAATGGTAATAGCCACTAAGAATGAGGAAGCTGCACACTGCATCAGTGTTTGTAGGGATAAGAAAGTTGGTCACTCCCGTTACCTTTTCGTCAGACGTGTGTATGCCATGGGCATTGATGACATGTCTGAGGAACTTTAGTTTCTTCTGTAGGAAATGGCACTTTGACAATCTGATCTTCAGTCTGTCTTGTTGGAGCCTAATGAATACCTGTGTTAATTTCTGCAAGTGTTCCAAGACAGAACAGCTAGCAATAATGACGTCATCAAGATAAGCAAAGACTGAGTGACCTGTCATACTGGCAAAAGCTCTGTGAATTAATCACATGAACGCGGATGGGGAATTTCTCAAGCCAAACGGAGGTCTCCGGAACTGGTAATGGTTGGGCAGGGTGCTGACGGCAGTGATTGGGTAATACGATCCCTCCATTTCTACTTGCCAATAGCCACTTAACAGATCAAGGGAGAAGATGACACAATTACTTTCACCTAAGAATTCCAACAAATCAAAGAACACAGGAATTAGGAATCTGTCCAGAACAATCAAGGCATTGACACAGTGGTAGTCTACGGCAGGGCATAACTCACTGCCCTTCTGTGGAACAAGAAAAAACGGACTGTTCCACAGACTGTCAGGATGTTGAATAATGTCATATTCCAACATTTCGTTAACGAGATGGTAAGCTTTCTTAAACTGATTATGAGGCATGCAATATGCAGGGAGGTAAACGTGTTGAGCACCAGGCTGCAATGTAACTTTATTTTACTAAGTTAGTTTTACCCATAGTCTCACTGGGCAGAGCTACAACCTTGTGGGAGTCACACAGAAGTTCAAGTAACTGAATTCTGTACTCCAGTTAATCACCCTGTTTCACAAGAGATTCAAGATTAGGTGGGGTGGTATTGTCAGTAGAGTGAGTAATTGAGCACACTTCTGTGATAGAAAGTGGGAAATCTAGGCATACATGTACAGCTGCTGGGTATACCCAAAAGTCAATAACGTGTCCCACTACACAGTTCAAGTAGTGCATTAATAGGTTTGGCTAAGTTCAAATAACATAACACCAAGCACATCGCAGACTTGCAACTCATGCCCTTAACACGACAGATCTCAGTCTGAGAAAGAGCGGTAACACCACTTGGTGACCCAACAATCCTCAGAGCAACCTTGCTATACACATCTGGGGGTAAAACCGTGCACTATTTTACCATCGATCTGTTGGATGTTGAGGACTGCATGGGGTCTAATGGCAATAAGGTACAGTAGGTAAAGACGAGTCCAGAAACGCCTCAGTGCCACAGGATGGCTCACTGGGATGATCCATTTCCGAGAATCTGAGGAGCACAGGGGATCAGTAATAGAATGAGGTACGTCAATAACGGAACCAGGCATGTCAGAGGATGGTGAATCGATAGGAAGGACAGCAACTGAGAAGTCAGATTTGAGATACCTGACACAAACCAGTTTTGAATAAGAATGCCACATGCTGGTAACACATCAATGCCGTCGCCTGCCATGATTTTAATACCCAGTAAAATGTCAGCAGGACTGCTAATCCAAGGAGTGACATAGAAATCAGCAAGGAATGGGTCTGCCAAATCATGTAGAGACATTTGAAGCTGAATTTTGCCCTTGACATCAAAATCTGATCCATCTACACTACCAAGACAAGATCAGAGAGCTCAAGGAGGCTAATATGTTTAGACCTGTGGCCTCAATTCTTGCAAATGCTTCCTCAGTCACTAAGATGATGACAGAACCTGAGTCCATAAAGAGATTAACCTGATCACATTTTCCATGCACAACTTCCCCAGAAGAGCCTATTGCACAAACACAAGACAGAGGTAATTCATGGTCTTCAGTAACTGTTGTGGTGGAGGGGGGTGAGTGCAGCACTTGTTTTCCCCCAAATGCTGTCGTGCAAGATAACAACACTCACTAGTAGCATGACTCATGGATTCCTTATGATATTAACAAAATCAGCTGCCAGACCGTGGAGATGAACTGCTAGGCATTCTTATAGTGTCTACAGTATCCATGTACGGACAGCGAATTTAAATGTTGCCAACAATCCCAACGAGATTAGCTGTCCTTACAGAATGGTCCTTGCCTGTGATAATTCAGCCTACGATGTCCTGAGACACCACAGTGCCAACACACAATAAAGGATTTTTCTGTCTGACATGTGGTCGAACGGTCATGTCGGGTAGGCAGTGGCGTCATGAGTATGAGTTAAGATTAGTAGAGGCACCTTCTTTAGACAGGCATAAACGAGCAGAGAATTACATGGTTGCATCTGTCATAATTGTTCGCCTATGTGGTTGAGATGGGGAAGGTTTGGAAGGAGACTTTCTACTGGGCAGAGACTGAGAGACAGAAGAGGAAACTAAGGCAGAAGTAGTAATGAGAGTGAGTAATGGTAATGTAGATGGATTATTGTCAAAGTTAACTGAAGATAGTAGGAAAATGAGAAGCTGGAAAAGGGTCTTTTGGGGGAGAAGGAGTAAGAATATCTGGTTTATAATTATCTGGTCTAACCTAAAAGTTACTGCTCCGAAGCAAAGTTATTCCACTACCATTATCACTGCCGTTGTCATGATCATCTCTAGTTGACTGGTGAGTTGGGAAGAGTTTAACTCTTAAATTATTCATGTATAATTGGAGAGCCTAAGTATGAGTAGAGAAAGAAAAAATTTGCACAGCTGCAACCACACATAAAAGAATGGATTAGACACAGTTAACACTGTTTTAAAGAAAACTAGTTATTGTATAAAGAATGAATAAAGAAAGAGCAGAGAAAGAGATTAAGAAAAATGACAAATTTAATAATGTAAATCTACTAACGTAAAGATCTGAACTAAAGTACTGTATAAAATCAGAAATGAATAATAATACGAATAATAATAATATTAGAATCACAGTCTTTAGAGAATGTGTCGATCTCAAGAGAAAGTGACACCGACGATCCTCTCACTTTGATGGTTGAGATTGCCCTGAGCAGAGAAGCTCCTTCCTCCAGGAGGGTGGACGAGGTGTTTGGAGAAAGCTAGGTGATATATGTGTCCATGACGTGGCACGATGGGGGAAGAGACACACCTGTATGGTGACGTAGCTATGACATTAAGTGGCGGGTGTGGCAAAGTGTCCTTAGCTGGGCGGCATAAGTGGAAGACTCGTGAAAACGGTTTGCTTTTACCGCGGCCTGAAGGGTGTGGCAGGGTGTGGGGGTGGGTGGTAACAGCTTGATTTTTCCACAGCAGGCAGGGCTAAACCAAAGGTAAAAGGTAAAGGTGGGAACATATGCCATGAGGCACTTAGCCGCAGTTACCATTTCCATACCATAGGTCTTTAAGCCTGTAGCAGGTTATTCACCCAATAGCCTAAGATACAAGTCCACTGCATCATCCAGGTCACCATAGTTACCTCCCCTAGGTGTTACTCTAGGTACTCATTTTACCTACCAACCCACAAAGGGTGGATAGACACCTGAGTCAATTGACCCCACTGCCGCACCAGGATTCGAACTCTGGTGGTAATGGACCAGCAACTAAGCAGCCAGCGATGCTAACCACTCAGCCATTTCATCAGGAAGGTGCAAGACACACAAACCAGCTCCACACAGCAAAGGACTGGAGGTGATGGGAGAGTCAGGAAGAGGCAGCAGAAAGGCTCCGGATCCAAAGTAGCAGGACGAATGCAGGAGATGCACAGGGGTACCAGTACACAGCAGGACATGCACTGCAGGAGATGTAGGACACAGGCAGAATAGGGCTGGCCATTTGGGGTCACAGCTTGGAGGAGAGCAGGGCAGGACGGTTAAGACAGGTTAGAGCTCATTGACAATAATGGGCACACTGATAAGATGCAGAGAAAGGTGTCCGAACTCACAACGGTGCTACCAATAACCCACTTGAACTCTTTATGCAGCCTACGTCAAACTATTTTCAAGTACTGCGCAACCCCTATGGGTTGACCCAGACCATATGCACCATACACCACTCACTCAGCAATTTCTGGAAAATGTTTTCATTCAACTTTCTCCCCTGCCATTATTTATAATTGTATTATTATGAAACTACTACATGTTGTAAATGAATAAAAGGTCTTCCTAATGAACGAAAACAAAGAAAAGAGAAAATAAATTATCATATTTTATCGTTCACGCATTTATGCAGTGCTGATTGCTCACAGATATAAAAAACATTTCGTCGATGCTGGTTGTGGGAAAGTTGTAGGGCATTTATTTGCGATGATTTTCGTTAAAAAAATTACACTTCTAGGTGTATCAGAAAGATTTTTATGGCTTATAGAACAGAAATATCTTACGGTCTTTCACCACAACCGGCCGCTCTTGTAGCAGCTGGTTCAACATCGTAAAATCTTTTCAATCATTTCATTCCCTGCATTACTGGTAACTGTATTGTTATGAAACTACTACATGTTATATATGAATAAATGATCTTCCTAATGAAAGAAAAAATTAATAACCGTATTTTTTCGTTCACTCATTTATTCAAGGTCTTTTTTTTTTAGAGAGAGAGAGAGAGATACATAAACATTTCAACAATGCTTGTTGAATGCTCTACAACTTTCTCTCAATAAATATTAACAAAATGTTTATATATCTGTGATAAATTAGCATTGCATAAATGAGTGAATGATAAAATAATTTTTTCCTTTCTTTTTCATTCATTTGGAAGATCATTTATTCATTTATATCATGTAGCCATTTCATAACAATACATTTATAAATAAGAGCAGGGGAGAAAGTTGAATTACGCAACCAAAAATTGTGGTGAAAAACACTGCAACCTGTATGGTTGGACTCAACATGCATTGAAAAAGTGCAAGTGGTTGAATTTTACTTGGATGCAACCTGCGTCAAAAAAGTGTGAGTGGTCAGATTTATAACTGAGTGCTCGGGTATGAGAGGGTTAATGAAGCTTGAATATGAAAAGCTTGTCAAGAGATGTGAGTATAAAGTCCTTGCGGTTTTCATGGCTTTATTCAGGGACAAACTATGTACATGTATCACCTGCAGTGAGCTCTAGTCTCTAACTGCCTAGGAACCAGTGTACTCCCACAGTCCTCTAGCTTCAGAAGACACAAGATTGGACAATCCACCACTGGCATCATGTAACTCAGCAATGTGGGCATGTATTCAATCACTAGGCCTTCTCACGATTGTACACGGTTATACAAGGTTATACATTACATTCACTAACATTTACATAGGAAAAAGCATGGTTGAAAAATAATATATTGTCTATAATTATAATGTCTGATTTAAAAGGAATAAGCAACTATGGGGTGAGTAGTGGGTGTGTAATTCGAGGCTGCTGATTGGCCACCGATGATGTCATTGCAACAGACATTAGATGATCAACAGTAATTATTTTTAAATACTTTCCCCTTGTGTTCCTGGAAATAGAGTACTCAGCTATCTGTCTATCTATTTATTGCCAGATGTTAGATTCCCATAAGGGGTGGCCATTTGACTTTGAGTTATTTGTTTTATGGGGAGGGGCACTAACCCTCCACCAACCCACTTGTTGACACGTAGGGAGCACGTATGGTTTGGTTATATGGTTATCACCCAGCGTTGTAAATGGTTTCCTGGCTTACAGGAAACTATTGGCTTGTCACTCAATGTAAAGCCACCTGTAAAGGCAAGAATAATAATAAGTGACAGGAAAGATGGGAGAAATAGGAAGAGAGGAGGGCAGGCACAGAAAAAGAATGATAAAGGCTAAGGAAGAAGTAGGCAGTGCTACATTTCTCCTTTCTCTGAAATCTCTATTCTTGGAGATTTCAATGTTCACCACCACCTTTGGCTCTCCTCTCCTTTCACGGATCCACCTGGTGAACAAGCCTACATCATTTCTATCCTTAATGACCTAGAGCAGCTTGTACAGCACCCTACCCGTATCCCTGACCGCCTTGGAGAGAGCTCCAACATACTTGACCTCTTCCTCACAACTAATCCTTCTGCTTACTCTGTTAATCTTTTCTCTCCGTTGGGCTCCTCCGATCACAACCTTATTACCTTAACCTGTCCTATCACTCCGGTACGGCCTGTGGACCCTCCAGGGAAACGTCGTCTGTGGCATTTTGGAGCTGTGAACTGGGAGGCCCTCAGGCAGTACTTCTTTGATTTTCCCTGGAATGATTATTGCTTCCATGGCCGTGAGCCATCTGAGTGTGCCTTGCGCATTACGGAGGTTACTCTCTCGGGCATGGAAACATACATTCCTTTCTCATATCCTTTGACTAACGCAAGAAAGCCTTGGTTTAATCACACTTGTTCTAATGCTGTCCGCAACAAGGAGAAGGCCTACAAAAGGTACCGGAGTCAACCCACCCCTGAATCACATCATCTTTACATTTCTGCCCGGAATCGTGCTAAGTCTGTTCTTTGCTCTACTAAAAATAATTTCATCCATACTAAATGTTCTCAACTCTCCAACTCGAATTCTTCCAGCTCCTTCTGGCACCTTGCCAAAAATCTTTCTAACAACTTTACCTCATCATCCTTCCCTCCTCTTTTCTACTCTGATGGTTCTGTAGCTATTTCTTCTACTGATAAAGCAGATCTCTTCGCACAGACTTTCTCCTCCAATTCCACCTTAGACGATTCCGGTGCTGTTCCTCCATCTCTTCCCCCCTCTGACTTCCTCATGGCTGACATTAACATTTCTTCAGTTGATGTATTTTCTGCCATCACTGGCCTCAGTACTAACAAGGCATATGGGCCTGATGGGGTCCCTCCTGTTGTTCTCAAGAACTGTGCTTCTGTGCTTACACCCTGCCTAGGCAAACTCTTTCGCCTTTGTCTGTCAACTTGTACCTTTCCTTCTTGCTGGAAGTTTGCTCTCATTCAGCCAGTCCCAAAGAAGGGTGACCACTCCCAACCCTCCAACTATCGTCCAATTGCTTTAACGTCCTGTATTTCAAAAGTTTTCGAGTCAATTCTTAATAGAAAAATTTTAAGGCATCTTTCCTCTCACAACCTTCTTTCCGATCGTCAGTATGGGTTCCGTCAGGGACGCTCCACTGGCAATCTTCTCACCTACCTTTCAGACTCCTGGTCATCCTCCTTTCGGGACTTTGGCGAAAGCTTTGCCATTGCACTTGACATCTCAAAGGCTTTCGATCGAGTCTGGCATAAATCTTTAATTTCCAAACTGCCCTCCTACGGTTTCTATCCTTCTATCTGTGCCTTCATCGCTAGCTTCCTTTCTGGTCGTTCTATAGCCGCTGTTGTAGACGGCCATTGTTTTTCTCCTAGATCTATCAACAGTGGTGTTCCTCAGGGCTCTGTCCTATCACCAACTCTCTTCCTTTTATTCATCAATGATCTTCTAAGCTGTACATCTAACCCTATCCACTCATACGCTGATGACTCCACCCTTCACCTTTCCATTCGGTTCTCACAACGCCCATCTCAACAGTTACTTCAAGAAACAAGGGATGAGGCTATGGCACACCTAATGTCTGACTTGGCTCGTATCTCTGACTGGGGTAAAAATAATATGGTTGTCTTTAATGCATCTAAGACTCAGTTCTTACACCTATCAACCCGACAAAATCTTCCACAGGTATACCCACTAATGTTTAATAATATTCAGCTTAATTCTGCATCATCCTTGAACATGCTTAGGGTTTCATTTACTCGGGACTTATCTTGGAAAGATCATATTACATCTCTTGTAAAATCTGCTTCCAAGAGATTGGGTGTGCTAAGCTGACTCCGCTCTTTCTTTACCCCTGCACAATTGTTGACTCTATACAGGGGTTTTATCCGCCCCTGTGTGGAGTACAACTCTCATGTGTGGGGAGGCTCCCCACATACAGCTCTTCTCAATAGGGTGGAGTCAAAGGCTTTTCGTCTCATTAACTCTCCTCCTGTTACTGACTCCCTTCAACCTCTGTCTCTTCGCCGCACTGTTGCATCTTTATCTCTTTTCTATCGCTACTTTAATGGTCATTGCTCCTCTGAACTGTCTGCTTGCATTCCTCCACCTCTACGACGGGCGCGTAGCACCCGTCTGGCAGCAAACTCTCATCCCTTTTCTGTCCAACTCTCTAATGCAAGAGTTATCCATTACTCCCAGTCTTTCATTTATGCAACAGGTCAGCTCTGGAACTGTCTCCCTCTATCTGTATTTCCTGCTGCCTATGATCTCCAGTCTTTCAAACGCAGTGTGTCCAGGCATCTCAAAATGATCGGATCTTGAATTTGGCTGTCTATTGTATTTTGTTTTTCTCTTGGAGGGAACTGTTACTGCGGGCTCATGGCCTTTGGTTCCTTCTTCCTCGCATAAAAAAAAAAACATCAAGTGAGTGGATGATGGTCACCTCCACCTACTCAGCTGTTCATCAAAACTACGAAGACTATATTTAATCAGTTTCTCTGTTAAGCATGATAACAGTCTGAATGCATTGATTATTAAGAACAGCAAAGAGTACTTGCCATCAAGGTCCAGAGAATACGAGGTCAGTCCACATGCATGTGGGGAGGACCGTGATGATGACAGCAGGCCTGACGACAGCACGCCTGCTCCTCCTCCCTCCCTCTCCTTTTTCCTCTCAAATCTTTCTCTTTTATTTCTTTTCTTAGTCTGTCCTTTCCATCTTCGTCATTTTCTTTCCCAGTCCCATTGTTCCCTTCCCAACCTCATTTCCCAACAATTACCTCCTCGCTTTCCTTAACCACTCTTCCTTCATTCTGTTTTCTCCTCTCTTCATGTATTACCTTCCCTTACTCTGTTCTTTCCTTCCTTCTCTTCCTTTCCCCTCTCACTGTAGTTTAATTCTCATCAATACATACAATATACTGTACTGCACATTTATATACAGTATATCTGTATTTATTTTCTATAAATGCTGGTTTATATAACTGTGAAAAGTGCGCGTTTGTGCGTGCATGTGTGTGTGTGTGTGTGTGTGTGTGTGTGTGTGTGTGTGTGTGTGTGTGTGTGTGTGTGTGTGTGTGTGTGTGTGTGTGGGGTCTTCATTTTTCTTTCCTTCATTCCTTCTTTTCTTTCCCCTCCTCCTTTCACTTTTTCCCTTTCCCTTCCTTCTTCCTCTATCCTTCGTCATTTTCCTTTCGTCTTACACCACTCCATCTTACTTTTCACCTACATCTGGTAACTCTTACAAATGCCGCACTCCCTTCCTTCCTAAGGTGACCAGATTTATTGGAGGTAAAAGCAGGACGTGTGCGCGCGCGCGCGTCCACGTGTGTGTGTGTGTGTGTGTGTGTGTGTGTGTGTGTGTGTGTATATATATATATATATATATATATATATATATATATATATATATGAGTGACAGACCGCTGCCGCGCTGCACCTCACCCTGAGGCTGCTAATCAAACACTAACGTCTCATACGATACGAACTCCAAACATATTGACCGTACGATACAGTGAATGAGCCGACCAAAGTTACCAGCTGGTATTACAGATTTTATATTAATAATTCGGTGTTTCATTTGGTTAGGATTATGCATAATATTTCTAATTCATCCTAATGTCATAAAAGATCATGTTATATCTAATGCAATAGAAATTTTCTAAAAGCGGGACATTTAAGATAATTTGCTCAAAAAGAGGGACATTCTTATCACAATAAAAAAAGCGGGACATACGTCCAAAAAGCGGGACTCTGGTCACCTTATTCCTTCCTCACTAATGAGTTTGCCTCACCTCCCTTCTTAAATCCCTCCCTTCCCCTGCTCTCTTTCTCATGGGATCAGCTCACACTCACTCAGTGTTCAAAAGTAAACCACAACCTTGCTCTTTACTGTATACATGCATGTATATCTGTATATGAACATATATGTAAATATATGAATATATACTATATTATTAGAATTATTAATAAATATGCTTTCCTGCATTTATCCCCATACATATGCTTTCCTGTATTTATCCCCATAGCTTAGGCATACTATTTTTTTAAATCAACATTTTTAAACTATAATAGGCTTGTTAATATATAGGGTGTCCAAAAAGTTACTGTGCAGTGAGAAATTTGTAATGACATTAAAGTTACACGTATGGTATTGCATACAAGACCTGTAAGTTGGGCAGCGTCATGTGCAGATATGTCTTCAGGCCTCTGGGGGACATTTCCAGCATTTACTGTAGGAGAAGCTGCAATATCGTATGTAAAACTTCATTTTTAAACTTTACTTAAACCTTTTCCACTGCACAGTGACTTTTCGGACACTCTGTGTATGCTTTCCTGCATTTATCCTCATAGCTTAGGCATACTATTTTATTTTTTAAATCAACTTTCTTAAACCCTAGGATGTGCAATTCGATCGAACCTCCATGAAACCCTGTTTATTGGAGCCGATTTTCCAACTCTTACTGAAGTAAACAGTGTTATGCCCAAGGTTTAGAACTTGAATTTACACATCTTCTCCCGCAAACCAGAGGATTTTAGACCAACTGGTTCATGAGCTATAGCCCGTCAAAATTGAAAAAAGTTACCCTTCCAGGCAGGACGACTCCAGTTTTCTATGTGCTCCAACCCTATCCCACCCTCATTCCTCCCCTCCCATTTCCTTCCTCACCCACTCCCATCACCCTCCCCCTTTTTCCTCCCTTCCTCCCCTCCCCCTACCCCCCTACGCCATCGTTCAGAAGTTTCCAGTTTTTTTTTTTTTTTGTTCAACCAATAGCATGCAAAATAATTTTGTCGGTGTTGTTCACTCACTTCCAACACCCTTCCCCCCCAACACTTCTCCCCTCCCTACCCACCATCCCCTTCCCTCATAGCTGTGTAGCTGTCAAAATAAAGCCAAATCATGCAAAACATTTTTGTGGTGTTACACACTCCACCATCCCCTCTCCCCTTTCCCCCCATCCCCTCCCCTCAGAGCTGTCAATCAAGTAGCTGTAAGAATTTCAAGGGGAAAAAAAAAAAAGCTAAAGCATGCAATATAATGATAATGGTGTAAGAGAGGAAAAAACACTCAAATACACAATTTGTTATTATAAAAAACAAACATTACTAACATTTACACGCAACATTATGGTATATTTATGGAGGTGAATGTAAATAAATGAAAAACACACATTCTGCTTCATGCATCGGTATATACAATTATACAAACAATAATCTGATACTGAATGAAAACACGCAACATGAATAGTAACAATGACGTATATGTATAATACTCTAGGCGGGGGGGGGGGGAGAGGTAAGCGGACGGCATACTGCAGAGGGTGGGGGTGGGGGTATAGAGGTGGGAGACAGATGCCACAAGACAAAGAGGACAGGAAGAGAGGGAGTACAGGGGTGTGGAGGGTGGGTAGGGGGGATATAACCCTCCCCAGGGAGACAGGGAGGGGGGAAAGGGGGGGAAACCACGGTGGCGTGATGGAGATGGTGGGGGAGGGGGAGGGAGGGAGCAGGAGGCAGTCAGAGACGAGAGAGGGGGAGGGAGAGCAAAGGTACTGGGGTAGAGGAAGGTGGCGAAAGGGTGGTGGGGGAATCACCCCTCCACCATGGGTAGGGGCCCGGATCCTCCCTCCTCCCTACTCAGGACGTAGTTCTCATTGGTCGCATCAACATACGTCACAATCGGGCCGAAGGCTAGTGTCCACATTTTTTTTTACAAAGGCTTCTTTATCGATCCTATTGAGCATCAAGCCAAATTCTGGGAAAGGATCGATGGATCCTATTAGTGCCTTAGGGGTTAAGGTATTGTTAAGATCATATTAAAACAAATCTTACTTTTAAATATTATTGAAACAAATGTCACATAAAGCTGTACTGTATACATATATACACCTGCCTCTTGATGTGGGGAGGCACAAAGTTGGTACTGCATCCAATGCAAATTTTAGGATCTTTGCTGGAACTGGAATGCCCAGGAGTTCATATTTTAAATTTCTTTTAAAGGAATCAGCTTCAAAATGTAAACTATATATTCTTGGGTTTTGGGGATTGAAAATGTCTTTTCTGTGACACAGATTAATCCACTTCTTTCTAAGTTCATCTTGAGGAAATCTGTATAGAGAATAGGCTCCTTTGTGCAAACATGAAGAATTGCAGCCATAAACTGCACAATAATCTGGTATTATTTCGACCTTGACCACAACCCAATTAGTTCGATGGCCTGGGTCAAACTGAGACAACAAGCCTAGTGACGTCATATGCAGCTAGGGACCCATTTTCTTTCTTTCGCGGACTGACCTGGGCTGCGTTTCAACACCTGGAGCACCACAGAACGTGACGGCTCTTTTGAGAGCGAAAGTGGGGGGTGAAGGGGGTGTTGTCGTGGCCTCCATCACGGTTGGAACTATTTGGAGAGGTGGGTCTCTCTGGTGACATCTGACAGGTGTAAATGGTTTAGATCACGGTTGTGTAGAAGCTAACAACTCTAAATTCCGGAATATTTTTCTGTGTATTTTGGGAGAGTGAACGGATTTTGAATACTAACACGTCATAAATGAAAAGATTTGTTACAATACCCTCCTCTTTTCAATGAAGTAATAATTTTTTGCTTAATGAAAGTAAAGGCTATGGGGATCTAAAGAGTACATATGGAGGGTCTGTTTTCAGTCATTCCCACAAAAATCATGCTTTCATAAAGTGCCTCCTTACCTCTGCACAATCATCATATCTTCCAAAGTCATATTGATCCAATGCAGTTTTACACTACAGGGTCCATTTCGCCTTCATATCTGGGGAGATCACAGAAGAAATCACCTGTGATGAAGGCAGGATTTGTTATAGTTCTTCATTATGGCTTACAAGTGGTTAAATACTTCCGAAGGATTTCGGAAAAGGCTATTCATGTAAATTATTAATATTGTTGTCAGTAATGATCAAATATACATAACTGCTAAGGTATTATTCCAGTCATTGTATTCTAAAAGAAGGATGTCTAGAGTAAAAGCGAATTCGCGTTCCAAGTATTTTGTGGTTTCACTGCTACCCCCATTACCCCAGGACAGCTCTGGGACGCTAGGGCCTGTTGAAACGCATCCTTGGTATTCTCTGGACCTTGCTTGCCATGACAGATAAATTCTTACATCTTTATGTCAATGGCAACACTCAAATTGCCAATGTGGGACCAGGTACACAAGACTCCTCTCTCTCTCTCTCTCTCTCTCTCTCTCCTGTGTTTAATATTTTTTCTTGTTTATTGACCTTTTTTTAATGGCACGCCCATAGACTCTTTGTTTACTCAACCCTACCCCCCCTCTCTCTCTCTTTCTCTCTCTCTCTCTCTCTCTCTCTCTGAGATGCGTTTGACGGTACAAGAAGAAGATAAAGGAAATAGTAATGAAAAACAATATCCTCAGTGTGGGAAACAAATGGAATGAAATCATCTACAAAATACGGGAAAATCACGTAGCTACATATAAAGGAAAGCAGGTCAGATAGCAGAGAAACAGTTTTTATTGATTGAACTTGTCAGAAACCATCACAAAATTAGGAGTATGATATATACAAGAGGATATTATCAGCCTTTCCACTATAGTAGTTATTATAACTCCATTATTTCATCAGTGCAGTTGTCTTCACTGCTTTTTATTTTTACTATTAATTCTCCAATTAGGTTTTCCATTGTCACATTCTTTTGTTTTTTTCTGTAGCCAGTGCTGTCCATTTTGTCTCTTCTTGGAATCCAGTAATTATAATCTCTGCTGTACACTACTACTTTACCTTTCATACAATAAATTGAAAGGATAATGTTGTTTCTATGAAAAAGAAAATCCTGCAACTACCTTTGTTTTTATTAACCCCTCTGTGGCCGTGCCTATGGAAATTTATTAGCCCCCTGGCCGGTGCCAGGACCAGTTTTTCAAGTGTCGAAAATCGATTTTTTTTTCTTTACCATCTTGAAGAGTATCGTCTGGCACACCTGACAATGTAATTTTTAGTTTCCTAAACACATCCTGTGCTTCACAATGTAGCATGGAAATGTTTGTAAGGAGACCTTGCACACTCCAGTGAAAACCAGAGGGGCGAGAAAACATCACACAAAGAAATATCCATATATTCAACTCCTTATAAATTCATTGTCCCTGAAGTGGTTTGAAATGACCAGACATATGTATTACGAACAGAATCAGGACAGAATATGTTTTTTTATTTTTTCATATTTTTGGATGTTTATTGTGTTTATGCAAGAATTGAGTTATTTTTGTGGTCTGGGTGGTGTAGTCTGTGTCAAAACAGAGGCAAGAGACGTTATTTTTAGACTCTAAAATTCTGGTGTGTAAAGGCTGACCCACAGCAGCTAATATTCGATATGACCCACGATTAGCCCCTCGCATGAGGGGATTAGCATGAAGGGAAAGGAAGGTTTTACATCCATCTGTTAACCACGAGAAAACCTCACATATTGCTGAAATGCTCGTGCAAAGCAAGAAATATGGAAAATGAACAAATTCAGTACATAATATGTGTACTTATAAAGAAAAATATCACAATTACAAATGTTTTCCCTCTTCTTTATATTTATTATGTTAATTCCTGTGTGGAGTTTTCTTTTTTCACTCTGGGTGGTATAATGCGTGTGGAGAGTGAGGAGGAGGAGGCTGTTTTTAGTCTTCCAAGATAATGGGTGCTGCTGTGTGTGTATAAGCTGAACTGTTGCGGCCAGGATTCGGTATGACCCAAGATTAACACCTCGCACGAAGAGAATCAGTGTGAAGGGAAGGGAAAGTTTTACATCCATATATTCACCACGAGAACACTTCATATGTTGCAGAAATACTTAAGCAAAACAAGAAGTATGTAATAAATAGATGTTAAGCTAACACACATTGAGTTATTTCCACTGTTGCACGAATATTTTTGAACAAGAGGTAGCCACTTATTTCACTTAGGTTGGTGTAGCATTATATCACTCTTTGTAATTTATACATGCATTACCACTAGAAAAAAGCAAAGTGTCATAAAAACTTCGTGATAAATTGATAGATTAACAAAATCATATGAATGTTTTGAACACCCCTCAACGAGAGTTTTGTAGTCGACATAAAGATGTTAACATTTATTCACTGCGGCAAATGCTCTTTGCTTATTTATAGTAATTAGAGCATTCAGACCATCATCTTGTATTACAGAAGAACATATTAAACATGTATGTCTATATTCCCAGGAACACGGGTGGAAATTATTGGAAAATAGATGTTATCGATCACCTGGCGTCTGTTACAATGACATTATCGACAGCCAATCAGCAGCAGTGAATCACACCCACCTCCCACGCGCCCCCTAGATCTCCACTGCATAAGTCAAACAAACAGGGTATGATAGCCAACAGCCATTCATTTCTACCCCGTCACAAGCATAGGAGTCCGTTAGGTTACTTAGTCTCGCCATTTATGGCAAAGGCGACCAGCCTCACTCTTCCCCAAGTGGCATTTTGTGAGTAATAAATCCGAACTCACCCTCAGATGTACAATCCTGAGGACTCAATCCAGTTGGAGTGCCCTAACCCTCTGAACCATCAGATGCCATTTGTTTGCACGTTTCCCTCCCCGTTTAGTATCTAAATAGTTTCCTGGATTTCAAGGAACCATATGGCTTGTCAGCGTTGAATCACCTGTAAACAGTACTGCATCGAGCAAGTGGATGATAGGCACCCCTGCCTACCACTAAGCGGCTCTGAAAATGTTGCAACACCTCTCCTTCGCATTTTATTCTTTATTTTGCACCTCAGTATCCTCTTGTGTGTTACTTATGCAAGAACATGTAGGTAAATATACCTTGTTATAATATGAGAAATATGTTGTAAAGGAGAAGATACAGAGCTTCCTCTCCCACCTATAATAGTGCCCTGAGACTACCACCTAGGGATCCTAATGTCCATAGGCCACAGAGGGACGCTTCAGGGAGGACCTGACCAAGTTGCAAAACAAGATCATTGCCTTCAAGGAACCTTTAAGTCTGTTTAATCTATGTAACACTTTCTGTCGACAGACCACGGAAGGTCGGTTCAGGGAGGACCTGCCCATGCTGGAAAACAAGACCATCACCTCCAAGGGACCTTCAAGTCTGTCTAATCAATTTAACACTTTCTGTTGACAGGCCACAGAGAGACGGTTCAGGGAGGACCTGGCCAGGCTGGAAAACAAGACCACTTCAGCGTTACGCCATTCCCACGCAGCTCTCGATAGGCGTTTGGCCATGGCCGGATTAGATACTGTACTCGTCCTTAACACGTGAGTCAGATAGATAGATAGGTATGTGAGCAGATAGATAACAGGAGTATGAATGCAGATACTGGAAATAACAAGGAACATTCTGAGAGCTACACTTACATCTTACACTTGGTTGAAGGCCAAAAATTTAACCCTTCCCTGTGACCTTGACCTTCTGTTAATTGTTCTCAAATTTGGTTGCCCTGTAACCATCCTTGACACTCGACCAGCTCTTCTGAAACTTGATTTAGTTCATCTTGCTTAACCTCAACCGTTCCTACCAAGGTTTAGTGAAACTGAATCAAGGTATTTAAGCTGACCATGCCTTATTACCATAACCTTCGACTTATTATTCCAAAAATAGAATCAGGTAATCCTTGATTGACCTTATACCCTTTCACCAGGTTTGGTCCAGATCGAATTGGAATTATTTGGTCAAAAGGGGCAAGTTTTTTGCTGTACCCTTTGACCAGTCAAACTAAATCCCATCATTCACTCCAGACCATCAACCTTCATAGGAAAATTGATCTTATTCCGATAAAACTTGTTTGAGCTGACCAGCCCCATGACTAGTGCCAATGACTCTTGTTGTTAAAATTTTGCTCACTTTATCCCATAGTGATCCTTTAGCTTTGTACTAAGTTTGTTGCAGCTACAGTCCAGAATATTTTCAGAGTCCTGCGAATACACAGACAGAAGAAAAAGAAAAGAAATGACAGACAGGCCAACCAAACCAAACACATACCTCCTTGCACCTGAGCGGGCATAATGATCTCTCTCTCTCTCTCTCTCTCTCTCTCTCTCTCTCTCTCTCTCTC
>NC_137033.1:31920448-31990448 GCF_032717465.1 Coenobita brevimanus | reverse complement strand
ACACCACCTCTCTCATATACCTCTCCACTCCATCCCTCCATCTCATCATCAGCCTCCCCCTCACTCTCCCCCTCTCCACGTCCTCGCATACACTCTCCTCGTTAGTCTCTTGCTCTCCTTCCTCTCAATATGGCAAAACCACTTCAGTGTATTTCTCCTAACGCTTTCTGTCACATCGACATCCTCACCACAGCGCTCCTTCACTTCCTCATTTGTCAGTCTGTCTCTCCATGTAACTCCACATGCTCCTCTCAACTCATTTCCACTGCTCTCACTCTTTACTTGTGTCCTTCCAACAAGGTCCAAGCTTCACTTGCATTCGTTACAGTTGGTATCACAATACTGTCATGCGGTGACTTTTTTACTTATATGCTCACTTCCCTGTTCCTTATCACTCAAAGAACCAGCAACCTTTCTTCCTCGTTATACTGGTACCCTTTCAAGCACTTCACTCTCTAACCTTCCATCCTTACTCATCACACTACCCAAATACTTCAACGCACTCACAATTTCCATTTCCTCCTCATCCAGCCTCACTGTACATTCACTGACTTCACTTCTCTCAAAGACCATATCTTTACTCTTCCCTACATTCACCTTTAGATTAGGTTTCTTACACACACTCCCAACTCACTTACTAAGCCTTGCAGTTCCCCTTCGTCTTCACTTAACAAACAGTATCATCTGCAAACAACGGAACAGAGAGTTTCCAAACACTGCCCTGTCTTATTAGGGTCAATCCAACATCCACTGCCCTACCTTGTACCCATTTTATAACCTCATCCGTATACAGACTGAACAACCATGGGGATATGACACATTCCTATTTCAATCCAACATTCAGATAGAAAAATTCACTCAGCTCATTACCCACACGCACTGCAGCCTTAGTACCCTCATACATATCCTTCACGGTACTCAACATCTTCCCATTTACTCTATATATATTTTATACTTTCCTTATTCCTTTTCTATCCGCTCTGCAATATGCTTTCTCCAAATCCATGAGGGCCACATACAACTTCTTTCCCCTTTCTAGAAACTTTTCCACTAAAGACCTGTAAGAATGAATATCTGATCTACACAACCTCTTCCTTTGCTAAAACCTCCCTGTTTTCTCCAATTAATTCCTCTGTTATTTCTCTAACTCGATCAATAAGTGTCCTACCATATACTTTTCATATTACACTAAAAAGACAAATGTCCCTATATATATATATATATATATATATATATATATATATATATATATATATATATATATATATATATATAATCTCATCTCATCAGCCATCTCAGTGTCCACTGCAGGACCGGCCTATCGCAACCGAAGCGGGGACGATACAGCCAATGTATCTCTACCAAGTGGCTTAGACTGTCTGGTAGAGATTGTTTGTAGGGAAAGAAGTGCTTGTAAGTGAATTGTAGTGTTGTAGTGGCTTTGGATGTGTGTAGTCTGTGAACCAAGTGTAATCGGCCCGCGCAAGCGGACTGGGTGCAAGCATACTTTATAGTATGCGACACTGGTTCAATCACAGCACCGCTGATGTCTGCCAATACAGTACGTGGCCAGAAGAACGTTCCCAAAATTTATTACCCTGGCGGAGCTCGAACCCTCGTTCTTCAGCGTATGAAAACGCACACTTTACCATTACACCACAGAGGCTCCATCTACATATCCTTAAATTTATGAATTGTTGTGGCTGACACTATTTCATTCGGTATCATATACTGTATATATATATATATATATATATATATATATATATATATATATCTATCTATCTATCTATCTATATATATATATATATATATATATATATATATATATATATATATATATATACTGTATATATATATATATATATATATATATATATAGGGAGAGAGAGAGAGAGAGAGAGAGAGAGAGAGAGAGAGAGAGAGGGAATAATCGAAAGTATTTAACAGGTAGAAGAGACAAACCCTAATCTATAATCTATCCTCCCAGCTCGTTTTTTACTTTTGTTTCAGGCTGGATCAACTGGCCAACCAAACCTGCCCAACCAAACCCGTACCCGGACAGAACCCGTACCCGCACCCATTCCCTCGCCCGCGCCGGCCGTATAGGCAGGAGGGAGGGCGGGGAGAGGGAGGAGACGTGGAAGTAGTCGACGATTTGGCTTATTTCTCTATAGAAGGATTGAGGGACACTGAGGTACGGGAGGAGAGAGAGAGAGAGAGAATAAAAAGTTACTGATATACACCTTATACACATACATACAATGCAAGGCGTCCGCATCAGTACCACATTTTTTCATTTTCTCAATCTGTCTCACAGCAAACATCCACCACAGCCCACAGCGTCCTGAGCAGAGCCACAGGAACCGAGGGAGGGACGGAGAGAAGGAGGGAAGGAGGAGGGAGAGAAGGAAGGGATGGAGGGAGGAAAGTGACGGAGGTAGAATCCGTTAATACAAGAATGGTGAGGCGACTGGCAGCGGAGATAGTGCAGAAGATTACGGAGGAAAGATCAGGTAAGTGAATGAGAGAGGGTGGGAGGGAGGAAATAGGGAAGGGATAGAGGGGAGAGGAAGGGAGGGAAGACAAAAAAAGGGGCAAAGATGAGAAAGAATCAAGGGAGAGAAGAAAAAAGAGAATATGGAGTATTGTAAGGGGGAAGAATTGACTAGAGGGACAGAGCGCAGAAGAGAAAGACTTAGAGAGGAGGGAAAGGAAGGAGGAAGAAAGCAAGAGAGGGAGATGTGGGAGGGAAAAAAAGGAGGAAAGAATAATACTCAGAAATAAGGAAGGACAAAGTGGAGAAAAATGAAGGGAAGGAGAAAGAGTAAGGCAAGAAGAAAGTAATAAACAAAGAAAACGAAGTATGAAAGGAATGAAGAGAGATTCACAAACACAGAAGATAACAGGAAGGATGAAATTAAGGTACTATGGAGAAGTACCTGAATGGAGGGAAAGAAAGAATGGAGTAAATATGAAAAAAGCTTACAATAAATGAATAAAGGATAGTGAAATAACAGAAAATGAATGTTAATAATAAAAGGCAGGACTGAAGAAAGAGAAAACGCACGTTTTTCAGTTTAGAAGAATATTTTAGGTTTCCTAGGACAACTATATTTTTTTTTCTTGAGTGTGGTGGATAAGAGACAGCTACAATTTAACAGGAGAAACATTTTCTTTCATGCTTTATCCAGAGGAGTTTTTCTCACGGGAAAATAATAATAATAATAATAATAATAATAATAATAATAATGCTCATAATAATAACAAAATTTATTTTGCCTTCCGGGAACATATGAATATACAGTAAGGTTACATGCGTGATGGTAACAGCTAATTAAAAACATCTGCAGAGGACATAATTTATGCTATTGAGGAAATAAGTTAATACAAAGCTAAAGAAACAAAAACGAAAGAAAAATGTCTAACCAAGTAAAAAAAAAAAAAAAAAAAAAAAGGTAATGTTCCATACCTGAAATAATGGCACAAGCATTTTGGTGCTGCTCTGCATTGTCAGTGACAAGTTTTCTGGAAGACTGTCCAGTCCTGTTCTGGGTAAATACCGAGTTCCTCCTGATCACGTCAACACTCATCACATGGTACAGAGGAACAGCCTAGAGGAGGTCTTCCATCTGGGCACGTAAAATAGTCTCTTCAGTATGCCATTGTGTCATACCCGACGTTTGTTGAAAGTGGCCATGAGGTACTTAACTGAAAGTTCATTGCAGTATAGAGAATACCAGTAACTTCTAAACATCTCTTGTTCACCTTCCTGAGTACAAAAGTGACATTTCATGAGGATGAACGATAGGCAGTATTGGTGAGCTGATTAAAAAAAAAAAATCATTTTATATATATATATATATATATATATATATATATATATATATATATATATATATATATATATATATTATATATATATATATATATATATATATATATATATTATATTATATTATATATTATATATATATATATATATATATATATATATATGGAGCCTCTGTGGTAAAGTGTGCGTTTTCGTACACTGAAGAACGAGGGTTCGCGCCCCGCCAGGGTGATAAACTTTGGGAGCATTTTTCTGGCCAAGTACTGCATTGGCGGACATCAGGGGTGCTGTGGTTGAACCAGTGTCGGATACTATAAAGTATGCTTGCACCCAGTCGGCTTGCGCGGGCCAAGTACACTTGGTTCATACACTACACACACACATCCAAAGCCACTCCAACACTACAATACACTTACAAGCACTTCTCACCCTACATACAATCTCTACCAGACAGCCTAAGCCACTTGGTATAGATACATTGGCTGTATCGTCCCCGCTTCGGTTGGGATAGGTCGGTCCTGCAGTGGACACTCAAAACGGCTGAGATGAGATTATATATATATATATATATATATATATATATATATGGAGTGAACACATTTTGATATTTACTGAAGTTGACACTAGATTATTTTGTTTAGGTGAGGGAAAGCCTCGCAGGCAAAGGATTATGAATTAAAAAGTACTAGGCAGTGGCTGGAGCACAGAGCCTTATGATGGAGATTCGCTAAAGCACCTTGCTGCCAAAAATCCTTGGCGAGTAACAGATGGACTGATGCTCATAGAGATGCTCGTGCATCTAAAAATTGTCCCCATTTTCTGTCATGGATGCACTTACATTTTACATTTTAAAAAAGCCATTTTGTTCAGCTTACCATTCTTTTGCTCGATTTAGTGCTGCCTACAAGAGACTACGCCAAGCAACAAGTTAACCCTTTGGTGTTTGTGGGTGCAGTGCAAATTTAACCCACTCGTTGCCATTTGGCGCAGGCTGTGTCTGCGCAGATGTCAACAGATTTCAACCGCTCGTTACCATTCAACGCTGGTTGCGTCGAACAAAATGGCCTCTGTTTTTTGGGTTATGGAATGATTTAGCATCCATTTCTGGGTGGGAACAAAGCGCTACTTGCATCCCTGTGTATCCCTCCGCCACGCTCTACCCATTCTGTACCCAGAGACCCCCACTGCCCCAGTCAGTGTGCAGCGAGCCTTGCTCAAGTATAAGATAATTTCCTTTCTCATTCCGCAAAATTGGCCCTAATTGACCTACAGTAATTCTTTATACACCAAAATGTAGCCAAATAAATTCCCTATAAATTTTTCTCAGTATCATTTACCATAAAATTTATACAGTAATCCCTCCACTATCCGACGTAATAGAGCCAAAGGCATGTCTGGAGAGTGGTCTTGTCCGGATAGTGGGCACCAGCCTCCTGGACTTGTACTTATGGACCCTAACTCAGAAAAACACCTATACAACTCCCTCTGGACATGCATAGCACCTATTTAAGACCCAAATCACACCAATAAGGGACATAAAAGACTGAAATAAATGCAAAAGAACCATAAAATGAGGCTTTTGAGGTAGGTTTATACAATATTAAACATTCTGGGTACTTACAAGTCCCTGGCTCCTGGACTGGTAGTTATGGACCCTAACCTAGCCTAACTCAGAAAAACACGTCCCTACTGCACATGCATAGCACCTAAGACGCTATTCACACCAATAAGGGACATAAAAGAGTGAAATGAGGTGTTAAAGGTAAGTACAGTATGGAAAATACAGTGCAGTACAGTATGAAACATTCTGGGTACTTACAGCAAGTCCCTGGCCATCTCGATGAATAACCGCTTCCTCTCAGACTCTGACAGTAAGAAGGATTTCCTGAAGCACTTGCAGTACACTGTTCATGAAGTCTTGCACTTAACTTAGTCATTCCCACTCAGAAGTCCATTCTCTTAACACTGCGCACTCTTGTCTTACCTATGCTCCATTGTAACTTAATGAAATAAGTGTTGCACTCTGCACTTTAAGTCTTTCCACTCATGAAACCATTTTCTAAACAAAACACACTCAAGTTAATTTACGTTACATTTACAGTCCAAAAAAATCTTTGTCTTTTCACTCAGATTTCTAATTTCTTAACAATACTGTATGAACTGTTTTTCTTTCACTGCACAACACTAAATTCCCGTGTGGTCTAGTGGAAAAGTTCTTGTCATTTAATCACTGTCAGAGTCTGAGAGTAGCACAGCGAGGTGACCTAGGGGTGCGTCGCTGTGTCGTGGTGATGGCGTACCCACTGCAGACGACTTTGAAGATAGGAGCAAACTCACATCGAGTGGTGACTCCACCGTGGCTGATGTGTTGGGCTGTGGCTCGGAGCATGAGGGCCTGTCTTGGGGAGGCAACGGAGTGGAGCCAGGGCTGGGCACAGCGGGGGTCACGGGCCTGAAAAAGCTGTCAATCGTTGATTGACGCAAGGAACAACGATTCTGACGATTAATGATGCGCTGCCTGAAAGCACGCACTTCCTCCACAAGTCCCAAGGGCCCCATCTCCCTGTCACAGTCCGGGTGTTCCAGGTAGTCCAGAACAAACTCTAGGTGTTCCCAGAGTGCGCTCAGCTTGGGGATGGCTGGAGTAGTGTCATGTGAGAGTTCACATCCTCATCGCCATCCTCGTCGGAATCTTCAAGCTGGGTACTGACACCTGCAACTGAAGATGCGATCTCGATATCAGACAGGGTCTGATACCCAGGATCGCCCTCGTCGTCATCCAACCACTCACACACTTTCCACATCAACATCGTCCCCATGCGCACGTAGACGTGCATGGAAGTCATCCACGTCGAAACCTAGGAAATCGTGCTCCACATCTGTTCTGAGAAGCAGACGAGACCAACCATTTTCTAGAGTCTTGACAGGGACTTCCTTCCATGCACTGGTCCAGTTGTAAATGGCAGACTTGATGTTGTAGCGGCGAAGGTTTTCCAAAGTCCGCTGGCCTTGCATGTCCCGTCCCTCCCTGTGCTCGTCCTCGTTCTCGAGAACAACTATCAACTCGTCCAGTAACTTCCGTCGGTATAGCCGCTTCGTTGCCACGATCACTGTTTAGTTCATTGGTTGGATGAGAGCAGTAGTATTAGGTGGCAGAGACATGCACCTAATGTGGCCATTCTCAGCCACCAAATCCTTGTCGCACAGGTGGGCAGGTGCATTGTCGAGATGGAGGGCCTTTACCTGGTTGCTGGGATTCCCAGTTTCTCCGTCTGGTAATGTATGACCTTGACGAAATGGCAGTGGAACCAGTCTTTGAAGATGTGGACTGTGAACCATGCCTTCAAGGAATGGTACCAAATGAAAGGAAGGACATCCATCACCCCACGAAGACACCGAGGCTGCTTTGCACGGCCAACAATAACGGGCTTAAGCTGGTGCATGCCGTTAGCATTAGCACAACACAAAGCAGATATCCTTTGCTTGGAGAGCTTGCGGCCAGGTACATGCTTCTCTGTCTTCTCGGCTAGGGTGTTCGTAGGCAAAGAGCGATAGAATAAACCAGTTTCGTCAGCGTTGTAGACTTGACCGAGAGTTAGGCCCTCCCTGTCGATCAAGCCCTTCACCTTGTGCTGAAACTCCTCTATTCCATCCTCGTTGGTGTCCAAAGCTTCGCCATGAGACTTACGGTTGGTAAGGCCATGTCATAACTTGAACGCGAAGAGCCAACCCTCGGATGCCTTGAAGTCTAGGGCGTCGTGAAGCCTTGCGAACTTCTCAGCAGCAGCCTTCAGCTCCGTACCACACACCATCACACCAGCAGCACGTTGGTGTCGACACCAAATCAACGTGGAGCGGTCGACTTCAGCAAACTCGGGAGTAAACATCATCTTCCTCTCCATGTTGCGTTTACTTTTCGACGAGAAGTCAGCCGTGTACTGGATGAGTTTGTCTCGGGATCTCTTGATATCAGACAAAGTAGATCGGGCCAGGTTGAACTCACGAAGGATGCATGATGAAGACTATCCCGCATCCAATATCTCCCTCTTCTTCTCCAGAGTCAAAACCACTCTCTTCCTCTTCTCAGGTGGCAGGGCCATCATCACACACACGAAGGAGAGGCACGAGAGCAGCAGGAGAGCCTGCAGCAGGTAAGGCACAACCACAAAAGCGAGCACGTGGGCAGCCATGATGACGAGCATGCACTCACGACAAGAGGCGGGTGGTAAGTGGGGAGGATGCAGGGGCTCTAGCGGACGTCAGAGGAATGACGCACCAAAACAAAGCTGTCCTGCGCCGCGCGCGCCAAGTTCAAATTACAGGTGGGAAAAAGTCGGATTTCTTTCGAATTTTTTGCGGTTTTCGGACCATTTTGGGAATATTGGATCCCGGGACGATTACGTCCAGTAAGTGGGGATGTCCGGAAAGTGGGCATCCGGATAGTACGGGGATTACTGTATTTCTATGAGAAAAAAAATGAAAAAAAAGGTAAAAAATAAAGGCATACTTTACATTCAGCAGATCTTTTTTACAGCACCATAAACAAGTACAGTTATTCAGGATTACGGTGAAAAAAAAAAAAAAAAAGATTGGGTCTCTCAGTGTGTGGCCCTGGGCACCAAGGCCCGTCTCCTGAGTTCTTGCTCATGGTAGGACACAGCTGCGTCGAACGGTAATATAAGGATTAATGGTGTCCTGTAACAGAAGATGCCATTTCTCAGCCTGGCACAAATGGACATCTGGTGTTGTGGTGGGTTAAGATGTCCAACCACACCCAACCCATGTGGGTTTAATTTCATTTTTTTTCCTTTTTGCTCACGCAATGCCACTCAAGAGTGAGCGGCAAGTTATCCTCATCTACAATGTCTTGCCTGAATAGCCTTATCCCGGACCTTACGCTCCTGATGAGGCCTTGAAGGACTGGACGATAAACAGTACTCAGTAAAGCATATCAAGCCTATCTGACCAAGTTGCTGTTATGGACGCACTTGGGTACTGTTTTAATGACAGCATCAAATGATTTATTAAGCTGAAAAAAGTCCAGGGAACTAGTGAGAGAGAAAAAAAAAAGATGTAGCCATTTAATTCCGAGGACGGATTTTGTGTTCTGTGATTGCTACCATCAGATGATTTCCTTCAGCGTCGGAAAGACTTTTCGAAACAGAGAGATTGCAGATAACATTCATAAACCCCTTCAGTAACAAAGGTGTGTAATAAACTGAATAAAATCGTCTGCAGGCAGCAAGAATAAAATAAAGAAATGTGTTGCCGGATTCAAAGGGATAACACCGAGAACAGAAATCGTTGTATTTTATTCAAGCTGACACAAGATGATTTGATTGAGCAGAAAGGAACTTAATGCCACTAAAGGGTTAAGGCATGAAACTTTTTGCTGGACCTGTACATTCGGCTAAGATATTTTGCTGTGACTGTACGTTTTTCTAAGACTTTCTTTTTTGCTTTTTCGCTGTGGTTGTACATTCTGGTAAGACTTTTGCTGTGGATGTTCATTCCTCTAAGCCTTTTTTATGTGCCTGTACATTTTTATACGACTTTCAGCTTTGACTGTACATTCTTCTAAGAATGTTTTTTGCTATGACTGTGCATTTTTTGAAAACGTTTTGCTGTGAATGTTCAGTACACTCCTTCTTTTGCCATGAATGTAAATAATGAAGCCTTTTGGTCATAATGTGCACGCTTTTGTTTTTGCAATCGCTAGACAATTTTATTATACTTAGAAGAGACTAAATAAGGCTCAATAATAATAGCAGTAATAAAGTATACTCGTATGTGCAGTTTCTTCCTGTGTATTCAGAGAAATCATGAGATTGCGAACCCAATTTTATGACGTGTATGCCGATGACGGTGACGTCCATATGCCACTTTCCCCTGTTTCTGATCGTTTATAACATTCTGGGGAGGGGCCTGACCTCCTCCAAGAATCACTGGAGGGGGGGGGGTCATGCTCCCCAAATACCAAATTACGGATAACAGTTCAACTTTTACGAAGATATCAAAACCATATCTGTCCTCTTTTTGTTCTATCTATCTATTGCCAGACGCCTCAATCCCGTTCGGGGTGGCCACAAACAAATCGCCTCCACGTCGCCCTGTCCCCCGCCATTTCACTGCCCTGCTCCCAACTCACACCCCCCTCTCTCATATACCTCTCCACCCCATCCCTCCATCTCATCCTCGGCCTCCCCCTCCCTCTTCCCCCCTCCACCTCACTCACATACACTCTCTTCGTCAGTCTTTCACCCTGCATCCTCTCCACATGGCCAAACCACCTCAGTGTATTCCTCCTAACGCTTCCTATCACATCCACACCACAACGCTCCTTTATATCCTCATTTGTCAGCCTGTCTCTCCATGTGACTCCACAGGCTCCTCTTAAATAACTCATTTCCACTGCTCTCACTCTTGACTTGTGTTCTTCCAGCAACGTCCAAGCTTCACTTCCATACTGTACGTTAGAGTTGGTATCACAATACTGTCATGTAGTAACTTTTTCACTTCCATGCGCACTTTCCTGTTTCTTATCACTGCTTTCAAGAATCCAGCAACCTTTCTTCCCTGCTGTACCCTTTCAAGCACTTCACCCTCCAAACCTCCATCCTTGCTCATCACACTACCCAAGTACTTAAACATACTCACATTTTCCAATTCCTCACCATCCAACCTCGCTGTACATTCACTGACTTCACCTCTCTCAAAGACCATCACTTTACTTTTCTCTACATTCACCTTTAGATTCCGTTTCTTACACACTCTCCCAAACTCATCCACCAAGCCTTGCTGCTCTCCTTCGTCTTCACTCAACAACACAGTATCATCTGCAAACAACAGTGCAGGGAGTTTCCAAACACTACCCTCTCTCACCAGGGCCACTCCAACATCCACTACCCTCCCTACCTTGTACCTCTTTTATTACCCCATCCATGTATAGATTGAACAACCATGGAGACATGACACATCCCTGTTTCAACCCAACCTTCAAAGAGAAAAATTCACTCAGTTCACCATCCACACGCACTGCAGCCTTAGCACCATGATACATACTCTTCACAACATTCAACAACTTCCCATCTACTCCATATATTCTTAATACTTTCCACAATCCTTGTCTATCCACCCTGCCATATGCTTTTTCCAAATCCATGAAAGCCACATACAACTTCTTTCCCTTCTCTAGAAACTTTTCCACTAAAGACCTAAGAATGAATATCTGATCTACACAACGTCTTCCCTTCCTAAAGCCTCCCTGTTCTTCTCCAACTAATTCCTCTGTTCTTTCTCTAACTCTGTCAATAAGTATCCTACCATACACTTTTCCTCTTATACTAAGAAGACAAATGCCCCTATGATTACCACGCAATTCTTTTTCACCTTTTCCTTGTACAAGAGAATAATTATACCTGACTTCCAATCCTCCGGGAGTTTACCTTCATCCCAGGCCAATCTGCACATTTTCCACATCCATTTTACTACTATCTCTCCCCCATGCTTCAGCATTCCACCACACACTCCATCAATTCCTGGGGCTTTCCCCAATTTAACTTTCATCATTGCTTCCACAACTTGTATCCTACTGATTTCTTCCTGTCTTCCTGTCTTCTCACCTCCCTCTTTTTGTTGCTTCTGATAATTTTTAATTGGTGAAGGAACAAAATCTACTAAAAATCTCGGTTAGAAAATTGTATATAATGGAAGACCTTCGAAGTAATCAGACGAACCCACCTTTGCAAGGTTCACTCTCACCAAAAAGTTTTCGAAGCTCGAGCCACGATGGATGTGAAAATGAGCATAGCATAGCAAGGCATCTCGGAATGGTTGATATGCCTGATTTTGATGACGCACTTCCAAGCCATTACAGTGATGTCTAGTGCATATCGGTGTATTAATCACATCTGATGAAGTATAATGTGTCACAATATACTCCTGAAACAGGAAGATGTATTTCTGTGGCAGAGTTTGCTACTGATACTCCTAGTATTACTAACAATCTCTGAAAATGAATGGTGTTAGAAATGAACAAGTGCTCGTGGGCCCTTCGGGCCCCTCGCACTTGCTCCTGCGGAGGGCTCTCGCGTTTATGTGCTGTTCTAGTGTAATGTTGTCACTTGGATTTTTTGCAGCTAACCAATCGATCGTGTTATTTGCAGCTTCGAGGATGGAACCCAAGTTGTCCGAACGCAAGTTCGAAGTACCCACACGGACACACGGCTACTGCCACAGTTTATTTTAGTTCTACCTCTGGGCAAAAAATTTTACAGAGATCCTATGCCAGGCTCTGGGAGCAGCGTTTTTTGTCAAAATGTTATCGGTTATTAAATACAGTAAAAAAATTTTCAATCGTGATGGGACCAAGTTCTTTTTACATCAGCGATTTTTTTTGCAATTTTTGTGTCAATTTTGGTGCGATTTGAATGTGTAGTTTCGGCTGTCCAAAATACACACACACACACACACACACACACACACACACACACACACACACAAACACACACACACACACACACACATGGCTAGTGCTATAGTATATTAGATAAGCAGCCACAGAGAGGTGAGGTGCCATATAGCCACATACGGATATCAGGCTTCCATGAGTCAACTGCTTCCTTTTATGCAAGAAAGAAGGAACCAAGGGCCAGAAGCCCGTTAGATTGTTCCCTCCAAGGAAAAAAAATAACAGAGAGTCATATTCAAGATCCGATCATTTCGAGATGCCTGGACACACTGCATTAGAATGATTGGTGGTCATAGGCAGTAGGATATACAGAGAGAGAAAGACAGTTCCTCATTTGACCTGTTGCATTCGTGAAGGATTGGGAGTAATGGTTAACTCTTGCATTAGTGAGTTGAACAGAACAGGGATGAGAGTTTGTTGCTTGGCGGGTGCTATGCGGCAACAATAATGGTGAAGGGATGCAAGCAGACTGCTCAGAGGAGCAGTGATTATTGAAGTAGCGACAGAAGGGAGATAAAGATGCAACAGTGTGGCGAAGAGACAGAGTTTGAAGGGAGCCATAAAGAGGAGGAGAATTAATGAGACGAAAAGTTTTTGACTCCACCTTGTTGAGAAGAACTGTATATAGGAAGCCTCCTCACATATGCAAGTTGTACTCTACACAGGAGCAAATAAAACCCCTGTATAGAGTCAACAACTGTGCAGGGGTAAAGAAGGCACGGATTCGGCATAGCACACCTAGTTTCTTGGAAGCAGATTTCACAAGAGAGGTAATATGATCTTTCCAAGATAAATCCGAGAGAATGCTACCCCAAGTAAGTTTAAAAATGAAGCAGGATTGTGTTAGTTATTATTAAAAATTAGAGGATACTCCTGTAGAAGATTTTGGCAAGTTGAAAGATGTGTGAACTTAGTTTTGAAGCATTAAAAATAACAAGATTACTTTTATCCCAGTCAAATATGAACCAAGTCAGACATTAGGTGTGACATAGCCTCACCCCTTGTTTATTGAAGTAATTGCTGAGATAGGCACTGCGGAATACGAATGGAAAAGTGAAGGGTGGAGTCATCAGCATATGAGTGGATAGGGTTAAATGTACAACTTAGAAGGTCATTGATAAAGAGAAGGAAGAGAGTTGGTGATAGGACAGAACACTGAGGAACTCCAATATTGCTAGCTCCAGGAGAAGAACGGTAGCCAACTGCAACAGAAGCTATAGAGCGACCAGAAAGGAAGTTTGGGATGGTGGCACACATAGAAGAATAGAAACCGTAAGAGGGCAGTTTGGAAATTAAAGATTTATGCCGGACTCGATCGAATGCCTTTGAGATGTCAAATGCAGTGGCAAAGCTTTATCCAAAGTCCCGAAAGGAGGATGACCAGCCGTCTGAAAGGTAGGTGAGATGATCACCACTGGAGCATCCCTGGTGGAGCTCATACTGACATCGGAGAGAAGGTTGTGATAAGAAATATGTTTTTTAAATTTTACTGTTAACAATACAGTAGACTAAAAAATTACAAGATGTTAAAGTAACTGGGCGATAGTTAGAGGGCTGGGAGTGGTTGCCCTTGGGACTGGTTCCATGAGAGCAAACTTACAGCAAGTTGGAAAGGTACAAGTTGACAGACAAATGTGAAAGAGTTTGCCTAGGCAGGGTGTAAGCATTAGAAGCACAGTTCTTGAGGACAATAGGAAGGACCATGAGGCCCACATGCTTGTTAATATTGAGGCCAGTGATGGCAGAAAATACATCAATTGATGACATTTTAGTGTCAGCCATGAGAGAGTCAGAAGGAGGGAAGAGATGGAGGAACAACACAAGAGTCGTCTAAGGTGGCACTGGAAGAGAAAGTCTGACCGAAGAGTTCTGCTATAAGTACCGGTAGAAGAATCTGCAACAGAGCCATCAAAGTGGAAAAGAGGAAGGAAGGATGATGAGGTAAAGTTGGAAAATTTTTGACAAGGTGCCAGAAGGAGCTGGAAGAATCTGAGTTGGAGAGTTAAGAGCACTTAGTACGAACAAAATTATTTTTAGTTGTATATGATACAGGTTTCGAGACAATATTGAATGTTGCATCCAAGCAGATGGGCTGCTTACAGAGACCACACACCAAACCTATATCATTAGCCATTCCCACATCTGTATCAGCCATTCCCAAAAGTCGACGTCCTAATATAATTTAACCCTTTAACCGCGGGCATTGTTTTGCCCCGACTGGCCTCTCCCGTGGGGGTTTCAGCCAAAATGTAAACAAACTTTAAACCTTATAACTCTGCACAGAATAAATCTAGAGCGAAAAATAAGGTACCATTAGAAAGTACTAACCTTCGGCTTTGCAATGATGTAGGTTTCATGATTTCGTTGACTATCACTGGATGGGCAGTGCCGTTAGAAGTGAACGATCTAAAATCACTATTTTTCGGTCACACACCATTACCTTCGCTCACACACCATTACCAAATGCCAACCTCATTCTGACAATAATACTATAAACATATATGAACACTGCACATACGATAAACACCCACTCTGTGTTCACTGAGGCAGGTAAAAGGCACTGTAATTGCCCGCACTTCACTGCCACATCAGCGGTGTTGTAATCACTATTTTTCGTTCACACACCATTACCAAATGCCAACCTCATTCTGATAATAATACTATAAAAATATATGAACACTGCACATACGATAAACACCCACTCTGTGTTCACTGAGGCAGGTAAAAGGCACTGTAATTGCCCGCACTTCACTGCCACATCAGCGGTGTTGTCACTCACACAGCTGGACAGATACTGATGCGTGTTGGTCAGGGGTGGGGTGGGGGGCCCGGGGGGTGGGAGGTGGGGGCCCGGGGGGTGGGAGGAGGGAGGTGGGGGTCGGCTGGGGTGAAAGAACTTAATAGCTACTCTCCCTTGAAACAATTGGCGCACGGAAAAAACGCAGGTTATTCAAAATATTCACAAACATTCGAGAATGACACCCGCGGTTTGGTCCAGTTTTTGCAATGTCATTCTGGGATGACACCCGCGGTTAAAGGGTTAATCATTACCATACATAAGTAATATCGCTTTGGTTAGCAGCAGACTGTTTTATCTAGCTGAAGGGAAAGAACATGCTGAGGTAATATATTCCCGTCAAGCACATGCAACTAGTTATGCTGTATTGGAATAACTTGAGTATTTATTACTGTGACACTTTATTTCATTATAATGGCTATGATTTATGAGTATCGAGAAAGACGAAATAGCATAATGGTTACACAAAAGGCATGGGATTTGAGCCACTGGCAGCTCATCATTCAACTACAGAATGGTTTATCAGGGCTACCACCTGCTACACACACTGAGGGTTATTTCTAAACTCTTCCTTCTTATTTCTCAGATTGCATGGTACTTACAGGCTTCAAGAGCTTTTTGGTGAGAGTGTTCATTCAAATCTCTCCCCTATTTCTGATTGTTTTTATTTCTGGAAGCGAGGATGAGCCCCCAAGAATCACTGAGGCATCACGCCCCCCATATATAGCATTACGGATGAGAATCCATTGGACAACAACTACTAAGATATTAAAGCTATATTTGCTTTCCTTTCACTATCTGAGACTTTTTTATTTGGTAAGCGAGGGGGGGCGTAGACTCAAGATTGGAAAGTTTTGCTTAGTAGAAGACCTTCGGAACATTTAAATGAACACACCTCCGAAGTTCCATGTAGATTCGTCATCTGTTCAAATGAACAGATTGTGAATTTGGCTCTCTTTTGTCTTGTTTTTGTTTTTTCTTGGAAGGAACGATTTGCGGGCTCCTGCCTTTGATTCCTTCTTTCTTGCATTAATATATATATATATATATATATATATATATATATATATATATATATATATATATATATATATATATAAATATATATATATATATATATATATATATATATATATATATATATATATATATATATATATATATATATATATATATATATATATATATATATATATATATATATACTGTATATGGACTGAAAGTGTGTACGTGAGAGTGGGAGAATGAATTGGGTATATATGCTTGAGTATATGAGAATGAGAGGGCAATGGTGGTTGTATGAATAGCTGTATGAAAGAGATGGAAGGATGCATGAAAGCGTAGAGATCGATTGTATGGGTACGAATAAAATTAGGAATACAAGCGTGGGCCATTGTTTGCTTGTGTGCTCCGACAGAGGACCGAGAGGCTAGAGTGAATGGCGAGTTGCAGGAAAGTCTGGAAGCTTGCTTGGGGAACTTTGAGAGAAAATGGAGTGTTTCTGATCGGCCGTATGAATGGGAATGAGGTAAATGCTACAATAGCTGGGGTGGTTGGTCATTGAAGTGAGTGAGAATAGTGGTGCCCTGGTGGACATTTTGTACAAGGAAGGGCTTGGCGATTGCCAGTAATTTTTTCAGGCTGAAGATGATCCATAGGTACACATGGCGAGTGATAACGAGGATAAGAAATGAGCTGAACTAACGTTAGGCAGTGATTTATTGTGTGCGTGTGGATGATGAATGAGAAGAATTGTGCTTACTTTCAGGTAACACAATTTGGTGTCTAACATAGATCTGCAAAAGCGATGGGTGAACAGAGGTGGAGGAGGAGAGGAGGAAACGGATCTTGCAAAAAGAGTAGTAAGCCGTTGGATAAGACACAGGCAGGCAGACAAACACACACACATACTGTACAGGTTGATTCTGGCACAACGGTATAGGCCAGATGCAGAAAATGATACCGTGTTGCTTCGTTGGATTGATAATAATGATACATTAGATTTGCAGTTTCTTCTTGTGGACTCAGAGAAAACATAAACAATACATACCCAATCCTGTAATATGTATGCAGATTTCTTTGATATCCATATGTTCACAATCCCCTGTTCCTGATATATATATATATATATATATATATATATATATATATATATATATATATATATATATATATATCAGCCGTGGCTCAGTGGGTTAGAGCGCTCCGTTCTGACCGTAGGGTCGGAGGATCGAATCCACCCAAGGGTCATTGGTAGACATCAGGAAGGGCATCCGGTCATAAAATGCTACACGCTCCAAACCAAAGTCCTCTACCCAGGGGCAACGCCTTAGCCCTTATCCAAAAAAGGGGTACCTGGCGTAAAACTCTCACATATATATATATATATATATATATATATATATATATATATTTTTTTTTTTGGGGAAAGAGGGAGCTGACCCAGAGAATCACTGGGGATGATTACTCTCCTCAAATATCACATTATGGATCCATTGTACAGTTTGTACTAATATATCACCCATTTCTGCTCCACTTTTACTTCTCTGAGAAGTTTTGTATTGTGGAAGGGGCCGACCCCCTAAAAATAATGGTGGAAAACTTTATATACAGGAGACCATTATCAAGGAACCACACGATTTGACCTGAAAAGTTTCAGTGAAATCCACATGCTCACTTTCCCCTGCTCCTAATTGTTTTATTTTTGGGAGGGGGATGACCCCCAAGAATCATCAAGGGAGGTCACGAAAGATAGGTCATTGTATAACATGTACTAAAATATCAAATCCGTATCTGCCCTTAATTCACATTTCTGATATTTTTCTTGATTTTATTTTATTTTTTGTGAGGGGGACTGACCTCCCTAAATATCATGGCTGCTAAACTGTATATAGCGAAAAACCTTTCCAGTAACCAGCCGAACTCACCTGGCAAGTTTCATTCAAATCCGTCAAAAAGTCTAGGAGGAGTTAAAATACACACACACACACACACACACACACACACACACACACACACACACACACACACACACACACACACACACACACACACACACACACACACTGAATCTAGCGCAACGGTATTAGGAGTGTCGCCGAAAATAATAACCATCCCGTTTCTCAGGATTAATAATATTAATAATAATAATTGGACCCTCCCCCCAAGGGGTGAATCACACCAGCCGTGAGCTGACACGTATATCGCGTGGCTCGGAATATGACCTTGACCTTGACCTACTTTCAGCAGTTTCGAACGCGTTTTTTTTTTTTTTCCTACTACATACATGTAAAATTTTGTGAGTATATCTTGAGCGGTTGCTAGTTATCTTGCTGACAGACACATAGACAGACACACAGACGGACAGACAAACTGAAACCAATACCAGCTTCGCTCTAGCGGCTGGTACTACTACTACTACTAATAATAATAATAATAATAATAATAATAATAATGATAATAATAACTGTAATAATAATAATGAGTCAATGATGATATTTCGAAACCGTTCAAAACTACAGTACAGGCTGGTCCATTATTAAAGCATCATAGTACTCGTGTGCTGCAGGGACGGCCCAGTCAGGGCTACCCGAGTTTGTCCTGCATTATTTTCTATTAATAATTCATTAATGTTTATTGTGTCTGGTTTATCACATCATTAAATACTTACATGTTCCGCTTCTTCAGGTCATTAATTCCAAAGCAGATCAGTAACTTTATTAACACGCTAAAAATCTTTCCTTCTCACTAAAGCAGGGGGAGCAGCCCAAGCAACACGCAGGACAGCTGAGTGCAATATATGGGCCACCCTGACGTATACGCTTAGCTGAAAAATACCATGTTAGTAGAAATAATGAAAAAAATAGTTTTTGTGGTGGAGGAACTAACTGACATACTTTTTACCACAGCTGTGCATTCACATACCCTCGACTTTTTGCGGTGACTGTACATTCCTTGTGGCTACAAGACACTACATAATTCACTTGAACTTTCTTCATAACAACTTCACAAGATTTACTGACTGGTTTGTTTCATCTTTTACTCTGTCTGTCTGTCTGTCTGTCTGTCTGTCTGTCTGTCTCTGTCTGTCTGTCTGTCTGTCTGTCTGTCTGTCTGTCTCTGTCTGTCTGTCTGTCTGTCTCTCTCTCTCTCTCTCTCTCACACACACACACACACACACACACACACACACACACACACACTGTGTGTGTGTGTGTGTGTGTGTGTGTGTGTGTGTGTGTTTCTGTCAGTCTGTGTCGGTCTGTCAGTCTGTGTCGGTCTGTCTGTCTGTGTTGCTCTGTCTCTCTGTGTCAGTCAGTCTGTGTCAGTTGGTCTGTCTCTGTCGATCTGTCTGTCTGATTCGGTCTGTCTGTCTGTGTCTGTCTGTCTGTCTGTGTCGGTCTGTCTGTCTGATTCGGTCTGTCTGTCTGTGTCGGTCTGTCTGTCTGATTCGGTCTGTCTGTCTGTGTCGGTTGGTCTCTCTGTGTCGGTCGGTCGTCTGTGTTGGCCAGTCTGTGTCGGTCTATATGTCTGTGTTTGTCGGTCTGTCTGTGTTGATTGGTCTTTGTGTGTTGGTGTCTGTCTGTCTGTTTGCCTGTGTCGATCAGTGGTCTATTTATCTGTGCCAGTCAGTCTGTGTCTTTCTGTCTGTCTGCGTCTGTTTGTCTGTCTGTCTGTCTGTCTGTCTCTGTCTGCCTGTCTGTCTGTCTGTCTCTGTCTGCCTGTCTGTCTGTCTGTCTCTGTCTGTCTCTGTCCGTCTGTCTGTCTGTCTGTCTGTCTGTCTCTCTCTCTCTCTCTCAGCCAAATTATACCGTGTCGTCACACATGCAGTAGAAACAGCATTTAAAATACCATAACCGTAGTTAAGGGTGCAACCACTTCAGTCCCCTGTCATCAACATTGCTGCCAATGGAATGTAAGAAGCGAAATGTGTATGCTAAAGACCCAACAGTCTCCAGGACCAGATATATTTTCTGCTGGGGTATTGAAGGTATGCAGTGAAAAAGTAAGTCAGCTATAGTCCATGCTACGTATTTACTCCGAGCTGATGCAGTACTGTTCCATAAGGAGAACGGAAATCTGAAGCTAGGCTAATTAGTCCTGAAACTGGACACTTGTGGGTTTGGGACTACATGAAAACTGATAATTAATAATGGCACTGATAATATCAAGAACAGAAAAAAAAATATCGTGTGTAAATAGCTTTGACATTTTGTCAAGTATTTGCTAAAGAAAGTTGTGCTTCTATTTTGCTGTAAATATGGAGACCATCCATCTTGTCCCAGATTTTTAAATATGCTTTCTTTACGTCTGACTGAAAACATAAAATTATTCAGCAAATTCTTGAGATTATGTTAAAGTTATATTAACACGATTTTTATTTGTTTTAAACGCGATTTATATTGATATCGCGAAAATAATCAGTCGATATTTTCAACTGTCTTGTAGCCCAAAACTCACGAGAGGTCAGCTTATGGTAGTTACAAGGTGCTGACACCTGAGCAGCATTACTTGAGCAATAATTCCCAACAAAATAATCAATAGCTGTGACATGCTTGTAAAAAAGAAAATATAGCTTCCACTTTTAACGCATTCAAGTCAGTGACTTGTCCTGCTGATGAGTTTTTGTTAGCACCATACCCTTATGTTCAGCCTAAAGAAGACGCCTGGTGATGAAAGAGTATATAGTCTGTTTCTAATGTCCGAAGCTCGAAAGACCTACCGTCATCTCAGTATATCATGCGAAGGTAACACAAATAATTTAAGAACATCTTGTGGTTTAAGGTTTTAAGAAGGGTGAAAATTTTTAAATAAATACCGTTGATATATTGGTTCATCAGTACATACATAGATAGATATAGATAGATATATATAGGGAGAAAAGGATGGATGGGTAGGTAGATAGAGTGACACATAGATATGTAGAAAAAATAAAGTATGAACCAACCAGTCAATGTACATTAGCTTTTCCCACATACATTTCATAAGCCCTGCTCTGACCTAGCTTAACCTCTCCCAACTCTCCTACCCTTCCCTGGCGAAGCTTAACTCTAACTCGCTGTCTTACCTTTCTTGACCTTGCCTGCCTAACCTAACTTCTCCCAACTCTCTTGCTTTCCCTACCTTGCCTAACTTAACTTCTGTCTCTCTCTCCTGGCCTCTTCTTCCCTTCCCTGCCCTATCCTAAGCCTGCCTAGCAACATCTCCAATTCGCTTCCTTCCCCATGTTGTTTCCTGCCCTGCTCATGCCTGACAAACTCTAACATAATATTTTCCAACACCCTTCATTCTTCTGCTGTATTCTACCGTTTATTAACCCAACCAATGGTAATCGAGTATAACCATTACCAAATCTCTTCATTCTTCGGCACGACCCTGCCTCATCCTTGGTTCCCATTCCGTGCTTTCCCTAGTTCAACGTTCAACCATTCCTAATTCTCTCTCCTTCAATGCCCCGCATTGTCTTGTCCTGGCGTACTATCTCCTGCCCAGCTCTACTTAGCCATCCCAATTACCTAAGCCTACTCTTTCCTTTCCTGCCCGGCCCTATTCTACCCTACCTTATCCTGACCTTCCTTATCCTGGTCGGCCTTACCCTGGTCTGCCTTACCCTCCCCACTCCCCGGCCCTATCCTGCCTTACTCTGTCCTCCTTACATACTATGGCTCCTGTGCCCACCAGGTCCTGATCGTCCCAGTGACTGTGGTGACGTTGGGGCCGCAGGGGAAACGACCAGTGCAGTGTATACCATCTATCCTGCTTCTTGTACATCGAGGTTCTCTGTACAGGTTAGTGAATATTCCATCTCAAAGTTCACTTGTCGACTGTCAGCCAATAGGCGAAAGACGGTACGCTAAGTAGCTTTCCAGTGAAATTCCAATCGCATGTTCCATTACGTTACACTTTTTGTTGCCTCCCTCCCCCATTCTCTCTCTCTCTCTCTCTCTCTCTCTCTCTCTCTCTCTCTCTCTCTCTCTCTCTCTCTCTCTCTCTCTCTCTCTCTCTCTCTCTCTCTCTCTAGGTTAGTGCACATTATGTCTCTACTGGCACCACGTCACTTCTATAAGGTAAGTGACATCAGAAGCTGGTGCAAAGAATGCTCTTGATCGAAAGAGTATCTTCGATAGTTTCGCCTTTTTGTAGTAGCCTTGTGGTAAGAACGCCTAAGCTGCTGTGAGAGACTTGCCTAGGATCGATCCCCAGGAAGCGGCTAGAGGCTTTTCGAGCATATACTGGAAATGCCAGTACAAGAAGTAGGCTGGTCATCTGCCCCTATATATAGTTTAATACGGTAGCCTAACCTCTTGCCAAACACCGCGAATGGGGTAATATGGGATTGAGTGTTACCTGTTTGCAGTGCTCTGAAACAGCAGCCAAAACGTTTATCCGCTATTTTTATCAACAATCAGTGAAGATGGAACATATGAGGCTTCACACTGAATGACTCTTGCTTCGAAACCATAGGGTGGTAACTTATTTTACCAATTATTGAATGTCAGGTGACCTAGTGGGCAATGGTGCTTCGACCACATTGGCCTATAAGCGTTAACATCAGGAGGGTGGTTGAGGTTTAGCCTATAGCTTACATAATGTCCGTCAGTGGTAAACAACTGGTCATTCTAGGTAGGTGGTTCTTAAACTGGGGGCAATGGTGCATTTTCAGGGGGGGGGGGATGGGATATTCCTAAGTATTTGAAGTCACTGTTGATAGTTTTATAATTATTTTCTTCAGGTACTTTTTGCTAGGAATTTTTTTTTTTCTGTCAGCCATCTTGTACAAAACATATCTAGAGGCAATGCAAGATTAGTTCCTGAAATGTACAAGCTACATATTTGCCATAAACACCATCATAATGAAGAGTTTGGTGGATTTGGGAGTTAAAATGCGACGCTACCTTCTTATCATCATATTGGTTATCTGGCTTTTTCCTTCAGTCTTGCCTATCTTTCTCTACATAGCATTTTTTCAAGACGTTCAGGCATCACACTGACAAACGTAATCGTTTCCTCTTGGGAGATGATCTCTTCTGTACCCTTAATATGTCTAAGCCACTGTCACCCCACCTGATATCAAAAATACCATTGTAACTATACCACAGGATTTTCCATTCAGTTTTTGAATGTGCTATTATGTGCGTGTACCGTATCTCTGTATTTAATCACTCCAATTGCCATAACCTCATATCCAACAACCTCAGGCGAGTGATATTACTTTGGTTCTTCAAATGAAGGCGTGGATGGAGGCCACAGATATTATTCTTTTATACCCGATGGGCTACAGATGTTGTCATCTTTAGTCCCTGGGACAGCAGAACGAAAATGTTCGGGAATCACTATTCTAGACTATTATGTGTGGACCATGCAGCCTAGCCCTAGTCTAGCCTCGGCACCCTATACTCCTGAGAATTGATGTCACAGCAAGGGATTGAAAATAGACAAACAGACAGACAGGCAGGCAGGCAGATATGTAGACAGATAGATATGTAGTCAGACAGACAGACAGTCACAGTCCTACAGAAATAAGTACTTAGATAAACAGAACGACATAAACAAATAGACAGATAGATAGATAACATCATTAGCGGAATCCTAATGTCTGAATTGCTGAACTTCGGGACCATAAGTTAGGAGAAGGACGGTACACTAAATATCCTTCCAGCAGCATCCCTCGCGCGTAACCACTGCCTTGTACTCTAGATCCTAGGCCATTATTGCGCTCCTTCTAACTAATCCTCTAGTGGTTGAAACATCTCTGGTATTCTGTTCAGGCTAACATCAGACTGTAGTATCCATCTGCAAATTGTATATTCTAAAAAAAGTAATACCCATTCAATACAGTACCGGGTGCGTGAGAAGGACGCTTTCACTAGTTTCATTCGATATGACAGGGCGGTGGAGCTGCCTGGTTACACAAACGTCCCTCACCTCCTTTCCTGTCCTTCGATAGGAGGATGGTGGACAGCAGGAGAGGGGAAGCTTCAATCTATGGTCCACAGAGTTTACATTTCCGTTGAACCTGGGCCTACAACAGTTACTACTTCTTATCCAGGAAAGTGTTTTATTAATTTATTTGTGCTACCTCAAGAGATTTTGTTAAACTTTTAAGACATCTTGTAGCAGAAAAAATATATGAAAGATAAATATAAACACTGCAAATCCACTTTAAGTATTCTCCTCAGCTGAGTAGAATGGTCCATAGACAGCAAGCACAAAATGGAGAAATACATCATCGAAGTGATATAATTACCCTTCGCATGGTAGGGAAAAGTCTAGTGTTAAATTGCAGCAAAAGATATATTATTTTATTCGACTGAACGTGACCCCTTGTAGTCTGTATATATAAAAGAAGGAAAGAAAGAAATGATAATTCATAGTTAACTTAAATTATAATAATACAAAATACATGCTATGTACCGAAGATAGTAGAAGCTGTGATGAACTTTTTACTGGATGACTAAGAGAAAGACAGACAGGAAGACAGACAGATGTAAACAGCCTCCTAAAAAATATTGCCGAGTAAGAAAAAAGTTGCATTACAAATCTTGATCACACACAAAAATTATATATATTACAGAACTTGATCACACACACACACACACACACACACACACACACACACACACACACACACACACACACACACACACACTTACCATCATATAAAAAACAGATTTATGCATTCAGTATGTTTCGTTAAGAACAGCTGCTGTATCTCTCTCTCTCTCTCTCTCTCTCTCTCTCTCTCTCTCTCTCTTGTGGTTATGTAAGATGCGAATTCCATACAGAGCGTGAAAAGTTTCCGTCTTTTTGTTTCTATGTCTACCGTATCTACTGTACTTGTCCACCTTTCATCATTTTTACAACAGCAGCAGTAACAGAAACAACAAAAATACACAATGATAAGAGCAACAACAACAGCAAGCATTGTTAGCATTAATCATCATCATCATCATCATCATCACAGTATCAAGCCGGTAAGCAACGATGGCCATCTCTAAATGGACCAAGCTTTGGCTTACGCTAGGTACATATTATAGGTGGCGCTGCCAGCGACAGGAAGTGAGTTTCAGCACAAAAAGTCATTTCTGTATGGAGGTACTGCAGTGCAACATTTCACCCAAGAATCATGACCCTGGCTAAATAGTCGCCGGAGCCTTAGCATTTCGTGCAAGCAAGGTCGTAATTTTAGCACCTTTCATATTTTCTGTATTTGATGATCTTTGACCCCTGACCTGGCAGACAGAGGTCATGCATACACGAAGCAAACTTGTAGTACTCATTAACGTCTGTAAGCATACAGTGTTTCATTCAATTTCATCCACCCACTGTGGAGCTAGGGAACATGAAAATCCCAGAATGGCCCATCAGAGGTACAACTTCTAGGTGGCGCTGCCAACGACTGAAAGTGAGTTTCGCCACTTATATCTCTTTTTGTATGGAGGTACTGTAGTGCAATACTCCACCCTAGAATCATGGCCCCGGCTTAAAAATCTTCGGAGCCTTAGCGTTTCGCGCGAGCATAGTGATTTTAGCTATTTTCACCCTTTTTGCATATGATAACCTTTGACCCCTGATCTAGACAGTGTAGCACGTAGGTGTACAATAGAAAGTTGTAACAGTCAATGTCTATATGCACACAAACTTTCATTAAATTCCATAGAACTGCCAGGGAACTAGGGAAGTATTTTTTAAAACGAGTACTGGTTGCTAGGGACGAAGAGGTCAATCTTCGCAGGGTTGCCACTCGAAAATTAGAGGAGAGAGAGGTGAATGATGGCACGCCTTCGATAGGGAATGACTTCAAGATTAAGCCTAAAGAGTCAGAGCTTTCTACTCCCATTAGTAATGCTTCTGCAGTTCAAAACATGAAAAATAAGAAAAAACTGCTTTTCGGCCGTTGTTAGGCAACAAGTAGTTGCCTAGGAACCAAAACCTTGCGGACACAACTAGGTCATAGGCTGGTTGTTGTATCCAAGTTTGGTTGGAATCGGTTAATTCTGAAGGGCAGAAGTGCGTGCCACAATAAAACAAGAAACCAAGCAAGAAAATGCGACTAACAATAAGGGCAGCATGAGCTGGCCAATAATAATAATAGTAATAATAATAATAATATTATTATTATTATTATTATTATTATTATTAACCGTTAATAAATCAATAAAGAAGAAGAAGAAGAAAATGAAGAAGAAAAGGCAGAAGAAGATGAAGAAGAAGAAGAAGAAGAAGAAGAAGAAGAAGAAGAACAACAACAACAACAACAACAACAACAACAATACCAACAATAAAATGATGGAGAAAAAGCTCCAGATGAAGCCCACAAACACCACACCGTCCATCACCAACAACAACATTTATTAAGCGAGAGGAAAAACTAAAATTTTGCTGTGAAAAACATGAGACTAAGCGACTGAGTTTATATTGTGTTAAGGTAGTGACAGGGAGGATGGTGAGGGAGGGAGGGAAGGGAGGGAGAGAAGGAGACAGAGAAGGTGACGGGAAGAAAAGGAAGAGTGAGAGAGGAATACAGGGTAGGGGGAAGGGAAAGGGAGAAAGACGGGAACAGAGGAGAGACGGATTGAGATGGGGAGAGGGAGTGAGGGAGGTGAGAGGAGTGAAAAGGAAGAAGGAAGGGAGATGGGGCATAATATGGAAACATAAGCCCCATAACATATTTTCCTAAGCGTTTTACTTTGCTTATTACTCTCTGCTATCATCTTCTTTGTCATTTAAAGCATCCAAGCACCGCCACTGTCAGCTTAGATAACAGAAACTGATAATAACTATTCGTATCCAAAAATAAATCGGTAAGGATGAGATGCTAGGGTGCTTCCTTAACTGGCGTGAATACGGATCGTGCAGATTACAGAGGTGTATATTGTGGTGTGTGTGTGTGTGTGTGTGTGTGTGTGTGTGTGTGTGTGTGTGTGTGTGTGTGTGTGTGTGTGAGAGAGAGAGAGAGAGAGAGAGAGAGAGAGAGAGAATGTGGGAAGGGGGAGGCTTGATAAGAAAGGGAAGGAGGGAGAGTTAAAAGGACCATAAATGTTCACAAAGGAAAGGAAGCAGCAACAGCAAAACAGCTACCAGGCTATATCAGTCAGTTCTGGAGAGATCATGCTATTTATGATCGGGTATATACTGTAGAGGCCACATAAAACATCCCCGGTGTGAAAACTCTCTCTTAGGTTGAATTAAATCGTCCGAAATTGATGAGGAAAAATACTATCATGGGTAATATGAATGAATTACTTCTTTATAAACAGAATAACGATGTAACGCTGCTGCAGTACTTGCCTTAGTCTGAACTGGAGTAATACAGTGTCAGATTATTGCATTATTCACAGAAGACAGTTGTTAGCTGGGGACCGGAAATGTGGGACTTTTCCTGGTGGCTTTGAAATATTGGTATTGTATCACAAATCTACCTGGTTAGACGCGTGATCTGTCTGAAAGGAAGAAAGTTAGAACCCAGTCAAGGACAGGAAACAATCTGACTTAAAGTTCTTTCTATTACGCTATATATTTTCCAAAAAACTCACTGACATTATAAAAACACACTCATCAGTAAAATCACACCACTCCTGAATGAGTGGTGAGTGTAAGTCCCGAAGTGTTGACATGTGTCGGTGCACGACATGCAGGAAGAGTGCTGGGCCTTAGAGAACGGACTATAAAATCTTTGCCCAGGGATGGATGGGTAAAAAAACAAAAACAAAAAATCAAAGGAGGTACTTGAATGTTGGTATTGTATATAAGTCTACCACTTCACCATTATTTTTTGTTCTGTTTGCAGTCCTGATGAATAATATATGCTTTGCTTCATTTGACTGGAAATGTTTATCATTGAATTTATAGTCATTACCAGTAGTAAGATTCGACAGATCCCTTGTGAAGTAGGCTAATCAACACCCATGATATTAATAATAACATAATATGTTCTTGGATAATATATATTTGAACAAGTTCCTCTTGTAGTGTCCCTCTTGAGAGGCTAACCCCACCACTGGAATCTCGTTCTATTTTACTTTCATAATGCTGCTGTCACTTATATTCAGATCAAGAGACTTTTCAAACTAAAGAAGTTTAGGTAGAGTCTCCATCAGCCCTGTCACTACTACGATGCTCCCTTGAGGCTGGAAAATATCATGTAAAAGTATAAAACATCTTCGTGCTGAAGAAATAGAGAAATATTATCTCTTATAGTTGTTCCTTGTAGGGTTTATGTATCCATTTTTGTCACTTTTCATCGTGCTCTCTCGCTAGTTACATTTTCCATTACGTAACTCTTCCAGTACAGTTCTTGCTACTATCATACTTGTTAACCTTTTGAATCGGGGTGACATTATTTTTTTTTTTTTTAATTGTTAATGATACCAGACATGTTTAATCACGATAGAAAGGAACTTTTTGTAATGGCAAACTAAGGCAGCACCTAACCCTATCATTACGAAAACACAATCCTTAGCTGAACAAAATCGTTAGGAAATTTTTTAAAAAATGTATATATATAAAACAGTCATCTTCGTGGAGGGGGGAAGAGGGAGGGGGAGGCCGAGGATGAGATGGAGGGATGGGGTGGAGAGGTATATGAGAGAGGGGGGTGTGAGTTGGGCGCAGGGCAGTGAAATGGCGGGGGACAGGGCGACTTGGAGGCGATCTGTTTGTGGCCACCCCAAACGGGATTGAGGCGTCTGGCAATAGATAGATAGATAGATCTTCGTGCTTCATGGGTAGAGCTTAGAAAGGAAAAACTGGTAGTGAAAGTGATACTCAAAACTAAATCATAATCTCTAACAATTTCGAAAACTGTCTCGAGCTAATTATGTCGCATACTGATGACAATAGTAAGTACAAAGTGACGTTGTTGTATAGAAGGGGTTATATTTTAATTAGGTGATGCCGTTGTAACTAAGTTCATGCTATAGTCACACGATTTTACTCAGCAAAGAACAGGTTTGGTGAAAATATCAGAGACAAACAGAACCGGGCCCAACACTAAATCTTGTGGCACTCAAGGGAGGGGTATGAAGACACAAGCCTGCAGTCCCACCGGACCCAGGTTCGAATCCCGGCTGGGGCAGGGAACAGTTTAAGGATTTGAATTTCATTAAATCAGGCTTTACTGATCTACCAGAAGACCCGCCGACATGTCGTAAAAATACCCCCGCTAAGACCAATACACCAGTCCTGTATGAGGCAGCCCTAGCATGTATTCAATATGGACGGTGGGTGTTAGCGCCGAAGTGGTGACATGTAGAGGTGTATGGTATGTAGGAGGACTGCTGGATCTTGATAGCAGGCTGTGAAGCCTATGCCCAGAGTCGGACACATAAAAAAAAAAAAATACAAAATTGGGACTATATATCGGAATCAAAGCTTTTACCTGAGAGAGAGAGAGAGAGAGAGAGAGAGAGAGAGAGAGAGAGAGAGAGAGAGAGAGAGAGAGACTAATAGTATGATATATTCATGAACTGTAAGTGGGAATGCAGCGTACGTGTGTGTGTGTGTGTGTGTGTGTGTGTGTGTGTGTGTGTGTGTGTGTGTGTGTGTGTGTGTGTGTGTGTGATAATTAATCTCTCTTATAACGGGTTCATTTATTAGGATGTCCTTCACATCATTCTCTCTCTCTCTCTCTCTCTCTCTCTCTCTCTCTCACACACACACACACACACACACACACACACACACACACACACACACACACACACACACACACACACACACACACACACACACAAATGAAGACTAAATCAAGAAACGCTCAACACTGCAGGCCTCTCACTCACCCTCTTGCTCACCCACTTACTCACTCACTCGCACTTTTTCACCTTCTCACTATCCTGCTAATGCATTCCCAGCTCATATCCTCTATGGGTTTTTCCTCTTCTTCTTCTGTTAGTAAAATAGTCGGCAAATAGAAACACGACAAAGAAGGACTAAGAGGAGGAGAAGGAGGAGGAGGAGGAAGAGGAAGAAAAAATAAAGAATAGATAAATGAAAGGAAATCATTATTATCATTATCTTAATCACCATAAAACTAATAATAATAAAAAGAAGAAGAAGAAGAAGAAGAGAAGAAGTAGAAGAAAAGGAAGAAGGAGAGAGAGAGAGAGAGAGAGAGAGAGAGAGAGAGAGAGAATGTAAAGGCCATGGCCTGATAATTAAATGTAAGATACTGCTCTCTCTCTCTCTCTCTCTCTCTCTTTCTTTCGTTGCCCCTCTCTTCTTCCCTCCCTGCCTCCCCGTTTCCCTCATCTTCTTTCATTCTTTCTTCCTCCCCTTTCCCTTCCCTTTTCCTTCCACAGGTTCCCTCTCCCTTTCTACCCTCGCATACATATTCTTCCCCATCTACATTTCCCTCTCCATCTATCTTTCCCTTTTTTCATAATTTCTCGTCCCCTGTGTTTTTTCTTCTTCTCCTTTCCCTTTCTTCCCTTCATTCTTCCCCTATGCGTTCCCCAATCCCTCTTCTTTCTCCAGCACATCTTTTCCTCTCTCTTCCTTACCTTTCATCCCTCTCCCTCTGGTCTTACTTATCTAATCTCTTTCCCCACACTCATTTCTCTCTTCTCTTCATCTGTCTTATTCACCCTTTCTGTCTTCCTAATTCACTTTCCTCTACCCCTTCTGCCCCTGCCATCCCCCTACCTTTCTCCCTTCCCCTTCTCTTCCCTTCCTCCTTCCCGTCTCTGCTGTCATATCCAATCCCTCCTCCCACTTTTACTTTCGTACTACGTCAGTTCACCTTATCTCCCCTCCTCTTCCTTCACCTTACAGGAAAGCGTGGAGATCAGGAAGGCGTGAAGTTCCTTGACATATGGAACAACTTTAATGAGCAGCAAGTATTACTTTTTCAAATAATAGACTACACTTATACGCCGTTGGATCTCCTTGCCACAGTCGTTTTCTTTTTGTTGTAGTACTTTTTTTACTGGAGAGAAAACAGTAATCACAAAACGCAGTCACGACAACGAAGGTAAAAATTATTCATGCTGATAAAACTATAGGATATGCAGACTCCCCACATCAGAAAGGTATGCCCAAACACATAAAAACTCTTCTTGTAAATGCGGGGAATTTTATGATTTAAAGGCTCATGTCTTTACCGAAGACTTTTAAGTAATTGGTATCACAGAATCGTGGCTGAATACTGTACAAAGAGGTTTTCCAGCAGATCGTAACAGGTAATTACATTTCCAGTAGTGAAAGGAAAGATAGAGTAGGAGGTGGTGTATTGTTGTACATGAAATCAGGACTCCATCCAGTCGTAATTTCCAAGCTATTTATCGAAAACGTCGACACTATTTACCTTCAGCTTAAAAAGAATCCCGTAATACACTCGCACTTGGGTTAACTTATTATCCACCCTGACAGTCACTCAAAACCAGTGCTGAAATCTACAACCAAATTGCCGAAAGCTCTTGTACCCAAGGTAGCCTATGCTAATCTGTGGTGGTTTTAGTTTATGACTTCCCATGTGGGGAAAAGCCCCATCTTCGCAAACAGGGTTAGAACTATATACAAAATTTTAGGAAAGTTCATTGCATCGTTTCGTAAATTATCCAACATGAGGGGAAAAAAAATTCTTAGACCTTGTTTCAGCCACATCAGAATATTCAGCGAAGGTTACTGTAGGAGAAGAATTTGGTATAAATGATCACTGCATAGTTACATTTAACCTTAAATTCACTGAAGATAGTCCCCAAGTACAGCTAATTTTTAAAAAATCAGAAGTAGTTGTAGGCGTCGGCCGTATGCTTAAACACAGACGGAGAGGCCCTACATTGGTCCGTACTTTACACACTAAGGAAAGCACAAGCTAGCCCTAAATTTCTACATGGTATGCTAATAGAGCATTAAGGGAAATGGGGCGGTTGGTAGCCCTGCCTGACCAGTTGGCTGGTAGTATTAAACAACCTCTTCCCCTTCACGCGAAGCATCTTTATGAAGAGGCCCTTCCCAGTTTGGTACCTTTAAACCCCAGCCGAACAGTCTCTTCCAAGAAGGAGACTACGGAAGGGTTGGTATGGTGCAGAGGTGCTCTCTGGGAGAGAAATCATGAGATTGGTATGCAGGAGGAGCACAAGTTTGCCGTCATCTGTTTTGTGTTTACTTTCTCTCATGTGATATATTGTGAAAATAATATGATAATCTGATAAACAACGTCCCCGAATCAGTCCATTGGTAGGAAATATTTTTAATACTTGAAACTTTAATTCTTGAAAGGGGGCCCAGCAGTAGTTAGAATTATGGCAGCCAGAATTTAGTGGTTTTGTTTGGTGGTTCAGTTAGGTTTGAATTAGATTAGGTTAGGTCAGGTCAGGTTATCTAACAGACGTGTACACCATTCCACTTTTCATTACTGTCTTCAGAAAGTTAAGCACAAAGTATAATTTAAGGCCATGATTAGAATTACGGCAGTTAGAATTTAGTGCTGTCGTCCGTAATCCTAACCATGGTTAGGATTACAACAGCTAGAATTTAACTGTTTTGTTTGATGGTTCAGTTAGGTTAAAAGTAGGTTAGGTTAGGTCAGGTTACTGCTAAAGTTCAGCTTAAACCAGTAGAATTTAGCCATTATGTTTGGTTTTTCAACTATGTTAGAAATATGTTAGGATTTAGGTTAAGGTATGGTTACCATAAAAAGGAAATGATTAGGATTACGGCAGCTAGAATTTAGATGTGATGGCAGTAATCTGACCATGGCCTTAAATTATACCATATGCTTGCCTTTCTGAAGACAGTAATGAAAAGTGGAAGGGTGTACAAGTCTGTTAGATAAAGCACTCTTGGAAATAAGCAGTGAAGTTTCCTGGAGAGCCACAGTATGAGACACTGGTAACTTGGGAATGGTAGAAGTCAATGATTGGGCTGTGTGCATGTAGCAGTAATTTATCACAAACGTGTAACACAAGTCTTCTAAAAATCTATAAATAAAGAGAGTATCACACAAAAGAAATGATAACAAATGTTTTAAGAAAGTGCAGATGCATTTCGTGAATGTTAACCCTTTTGCACATGGTGACTTAATGCGAGTCATAATCTTTGCAGTCTGAAGAGTAACTGATGATGCAACATAACGCAAATTCCCTATAAATGATCACAGAAACTTTTCCTGTGGATGGATGTGCATCAAATTTGGTTGAGTCAAAGCTGAGGGTGGCCAGGCCTAGAGGAATTATCGGAGCGGCAAGAGGCCTATTTTTAGCTCAGTGTTCTCCTGGCAGTCAGCCTTTAGTCCGTCAGGTGAACCCCCCATTTTTAGCCAACCGGTACCAAAAAGATGGCAAAGGCTCATTGGTTTCATTTGAAAGGTATATTATTCAGGAACTCATTTAGCCCTGGTAGCAGTCTGGATTTCACAGCTTTCATATTTTTATTGCCTATTGAACAGACCACCTATTGGCGAATAAATCCCGCCAAATGCGGTACATTCATATCAGAACTGCATGTCATGATTCTACATGGTATGTCGAGTGCCTTTTACTTTGTTCATGTAATGCCATTATAACACAAAGTTTGGTCAAGTCAAAAGATTTTGTACTGTTTGAGCCGCCAGATAAATTTTGAAAACCGACTTATCGTCGTATCTTAGCAACCGTATGTGATAATAACATAAATAAACTATCTTTCCATACATTTTAAGATACAAGGAATCAAATGCAGCCACTATTGATCTTTCCCTAATATTTTGAACTTTGCAGCAAATCAACAGCAGCAAAGTACACCGAACGACTCGGAAACAAAAGTTTGTATGTCACATGCGGGGAAAACTGCTACAAAATCCTGCATGATGAAGGCTGTGTTCTTGTACCAGAACTATGTTCATCTCAAGAGGAGGCAGACACCCGCCTTATCTTGCACTCTGCACATGCAGCAGGTGCAGGATTTGATTCAGTTGTACTTGTAGCTGATGATACAGATGTGTTTTTGTTGGCACTTGCATTCTGTGACGACATAGATACACACCTGTATCTTAAGTGTGGAACTTTGGCAAGGGCATCTTACATAGATGTACAGAAAGTGTACACTACACTAGGACCATTGGTATGCAAAGCTTTACTTGGGATGCATGCATACACTGGATGTGACAGCGTGAGCTCCCTTGCAGGCCGAGGAAAGATAGCTTCTCTCAAGCTGCTAAAGCAGGACGCAGAGCTCCAGTCCACATTCGCAGATCTTGGAACTTTGTGGGATGTCTCAGACTCACTTCGTAACAACCTGGAGGCATTTACATGTCAAATGTATGCAACCAAAACAAGCGTTCGAAAAGTAAATGAACTGCGGTATCATCTTTTCAGTAGTAAGAAAGGCTGTGTTGAACCGCACCAGCTTCCACTATGTGCAGACGCCCTTCATAAACATGCATGTAGGGCCAACTACCAGGCCGGTGTTTGGCGAAGAAGTCTGGAAGCTTACCCAGAAGTACCATCACCTAGAGGTCGAGGTTGGAAAGTTGAAGCAAAAGATGGGAAAGAGGAATTGAAAATTGACTGGCTGGATGGCGCTCCTGCACCCGATTCTGTATTGGAACTCCTGGCCTGCAACTGTTCAAGGTCATGTCGCCTCCCACAGTGTACATGCATGGTTAATAACATGAAGTGCTCTGAACTATGTAAGTTGAGAAACTGTGACAACCAGCCACAGGATGATGAAGACGATGACCCACAAGTGATGGACGATGATGCTGAAATGGAAGAACTTGACTTTGAATTACTCTGAAAGTATTGCAAATGACAAGAATTACTGAGAATATTATGTAGTCTGTTTGTACATTTTAATACTGTGTCTAGTGCAATGAAACAATATTCAATTAAAGATGGTGTTTAGTTCTAGTTCATTCATTTAACCTCCTAAATTGTAACAATCAAGCTTATCATGAGATCTGACTAGAATAGTCGGTTTTTGCAATCTTATTTTGGTATATATGTGTCACCATGGTCACCTATACTATACAGTCATAATTATATGCTTAATAATAATTGCTACATGTGATCCCTCTGTCTGAATATGGATGTATTGAATATGAAAACAGTAATTTTAAATATCAATAACTTATCTGATTGCAAAGATATAGCAATGCGTAGATTATTGGCATTATAAAATGTTGGCTCAAAAAGTACAACATCTTTTGATTTGACCAAACTTTTTACTGCAGTAGCATTAAATGGCCATAATTAAAACTTAAAAAAGTAAAAGGCACTTGACATACCATGTAGAATCATGACATGCAGTTCTGATATGAATGTACCGCATACAGGCTTTATCGCATTTGGCGGGATTTATTCGCCAATAGGTGGTCTGTTCAATAGGCGATAAAAATATGAAAGCTGTGAAATCCAGACTGCTACCAGGGCAAAATGAGTTCCTGAATAATATACCTTTCAAATGAAACCAATGAGCCTTTGCCATCTTTTTGGTACCGACAACCCCCTGTACCTGATGGATTACTTGCAGTGTGTGTGAGTGCCCAGCCGGCCATTTAAACCTGCATTTTCTACTACTGCACCGTCCATACCTTAAATGTATTATAATGATATTGTGTTATATATACAGTGCAGTGTGCTTGTGAAGAAGATTTATAAGTGTTTCTTATATAGTTTTAGAGAGACCCAAACTGGAAAATTCCTAACTGATTTTTACCACGCCCCTCCTATTTCACACAAAACCTACAATGTCCTGCAAGGGCTTATCAGAGAAAGAGAACATGAAATACTTGTTCAGTGGAAATTAGAATGAAGAAAGCAGTGAAAGTGATTCTTGCGAGGAGGAGAGAGTGAGGAGGAGGAAAGCGAGGGCTAAATCTGACCCTAAGGGAGATAAGCGCAAAGCCGCGGTCAAGGCCGCGGCAATTAGCACTACAGACGGTAGTAGCACCATCACTACCACCACTCCTATCACCACTGCCATCACTCCTATGACCACTGGCACCACTGCCATCACTCCTATGACCACTGACACCACTGCCATCACTCCTATGACAACTGACACCACTGCCATCACTCCTATGACAACTGACACCACTGCCATCACTCCTATGACAACTGTCACCACTGCCATCACTCCTATGACAACTGACACCACTGCCATCACTCCTATGACAGCTGACACCATTGCCATCACTCCTATGACAACTATCACCACTGCCATCATTCCTTTGACAACTGTCACCACTGCCATCACTCCTATGACAGCTGACACCATTGCCAGCACTCCTATGACAACTGACACCACTGCCATCACTCCTATGACAACAGACACCACTGACATCACTCCTATGACAACTGACACCATTGCCATCACTCCTTTGACAACTGTCACCACTGCCATCACTCCTTTGACAACTGTCACCACTGCCGTCCTATGACAACTGGCACCACTGCCATCACTCCTGTGACAACTCACCACTGTTATCACTGCCACCACTCCTACCACCACTGGTGTCACGCCTGCCACCACTGGAATCACCACGACCACGGAGACTGAGCCGTACCGTACTGATGAAAGCACACAACAGTAAATCACATCGCAAACACACACACACACACACACACACACACACACACACACACACACACACACACACACACACACACACACACACACACACACACACACATCACAAAATAATACTCACACGCACACATAGGCTGTGATCGTACCTGTCCTCCTCTCTGCAACTCCATCTCCTCTCAAGAAACACTACAACACTGCTAGAGGACGTGAGTAACCAGCTTATTTGTCTAGTTTTTATACTATTGTATTGTAAGGTATAAATTATATGTTTACTACATATTTCTCATAGGGAAAATGTGCATTTCATCGCTATTCTCACAGTCATTTTACTCATAAAGTATAGGTTGCATCAAAAATCTGAAGAAAGCATGATCAAATATGAGTTCTTATGCATACTTTTGTAAAGCAAAGTAACCTGTGTATGCAAATAATTATTTGGGGAAAAGTTACGAAAGATAAAAAAGACGAACATACTCAGCCTACAGGTCGGAGCATAGGTGCTGTCACTGCGTGCAACCAGTCATAACTTTTCAAAATTCATTTTCTCAATAACAGTAAGGGTTATAACACTGTGAATTATATCATGGGCTAACTTAACCTTTGGGCTACAAAACTGGATAGAATTTACATATGTGTTTGTTACAGTGTCACTAATAACATACGAAATAATAAAAAAATCAGACATTTTTAAGTAATTTTCGAAGTTTTTCCGATTTACTTGAAAACTACTGGACGGAGCAACTAGAAACCCAGCCCTTTTGAAATATCGTGAAATTCTGCATATAGACATGTCCTTTGCAACTGCGCATCATGGGAAAAATTTTTCACGGTGATGTTGGTAAGTTATGAGAAGGTAGTTTTCACTAAATAAGGTTTATTCTGGCTTCATTTCTATGCATTTATTCATCTGTTTTATGTTTTGCTTTCGTATCTGATAGTATAAACATCAGCTAAGATGATGGAATGCGATTTATAACAATATAAGCACTTTCTGAGGGTAAATGATGCCATAGAATTTTTTTCCTTGCCTCGCGAGCGGAGCCAGCCAGAGCCAGGTTTTGGTTCTGTGCGTGGAACCAAAATATATTGAAACCTTATGGTGCGTGAGAGGGTTAAGGTACTAACTGGTTACATAAATATGGTATCAGTAAAGAAAAAGATACAAAGATATTTAAGAAGAGGCGGGTGATACTTCTGCTTCATATTCCAGTACTTTTAACCTCGAGAGACCTCTTCGCATGCCGAACGAGGAACCTCTTTGCTTTAAAACTACAACTGGAGAGACGAAGAGCTTGCTCGTGGGAAGAGGTAGTTTAATACTACCAGCTGGTATGTCGGAAGTGCTCCCGTGGGAGTCGCCATGACTATTCTTTGTCTGGATCATGTCAGTGAATAACAAAACAAAGTAATTTCCCGTCATTTTTCTTATAGACTAGCTTTTGTTCGTGCATATACTTTATATACTTTTATAGTAATAAACTTTTAAATCAATACTTATGTTGTAAATATGATAGTTAGTGCTGGGGATAGGTTAGGTTGTTAGGATAAATTTGGTTGTTACCCTAAAATTAGTTAGGTTAGCTTAGAATAAGTTATGATAAATAAGGTTGGGTTGAATTACGAAAACTTATATTGGGTTTGGGTAAATGAGCATTTATAAAGGGCATTTCTGCTGAAAAATGGCATTCTAAGATGGCATTTGTCAGTCTTCGTACACAGGTTAGGTTAAGTTTGGTTAGGTTAGTCTAAAATAGGTTAGGTAAGATTAGGATAAATAATGTCGGGTTGTTACGAAAGTATAGGATAGGTTTGGATAAGCAGGCACTGATAAGGGTAATTTCGCTTATCAATAGCGTTCTGTGATGGCGTCCATCTGTCTCTGTGGACAGCAATTTAGTGGCTGTCTCTGAACAAACACTACTTTTTAAAGCACTTTACCACATTTTAAAAAAAGGAAAAATACCGAAACTTGAAAACGCGATTCGAGAGTACTTGAAGAATTCCATGAAATGCTAAAGCAAAGACAAGAAAAAACTGCAAAATAAGGTGGTCGTATGTGTCCTTACCGATTACCAAGAATTATGAATAGGATGCTGCTGATAAATAATTAAAAATGGTATTAGAAGAAAAAGAAAAATAGTTTGCAGTGCCTGAGATTAAAACGCAAAGATGATTTGATGCTATCACGCTGCTTCACAGTTTGGCGTATTAGCGAGGAACAGTACTGTACCTTTCTCGTTATATATATTGACGTATATTATTATCTGTAGCATTGACTGAACGTCTGATATTCAGTTAAATGTATAAAAGTGGTTTACACGTCAATTTTAGGATCTTGCCTACTGTTAACTACTCCAAAAAAAAAAAAAAAAAAAAAATCTGTCACCACTATGGTAGAGAAGGACCCAAGCTTGCCCGCTTGAACTACTACTGGTAAGGTACACCCCGCGGGTTTTAATAACCAACAGTTCGGTTCCACTGTATGTTTGCATTGCATTTTTAGCAAGTTAAAATAATTTGTACATAAATTATTTACATTATTCTATGTTTTCTGGAGATACAGAGTTACTTTGTTGCGAATAATTAAGTATAGGGTTTGTGAAAGCCATACCATGTCTCTCCTTCAAAATATATATATATATATATATATATATATATATATATATATATATATATATATATATATATATATATATATATATATATATATATATATACATATATATATATATATATATATATATATATACATATATATATATATATATATATATATATATATATATATATAAATATATATATATATATATATATATATATATATATATATATATATATATTGGAACAATCCCTACAAATTGAGGAAAGCCTTTCTCTACCTAAACTTTCAGCATACGGTTTTGATATAGGGTCCTTAGGAAAGGCCCTACACAGCGAAATGTTAGATAATTTTTCCTGAAACTCTCAACAGAGCAGTTATGTGTTCCAGTGTGCAGTAGAGAGCGGCTCAAAAATATTTAAAGTTAATGTTAGAACTCTATTACAAAACACCGTCTATTAAAGCTAAAAAGTGTCTCGTAGGTGAAAAAGGGAGATTTGTGTGTGTGTGTGTGTGTGTGTGTGTGTGTGTGTGTGTGTGTGTGTGTGTGTGTGTGTGTGTGTGTGTGTGTGTGTGTGTGACATACAGACAAACTGAGAAGTATGAGAGGGGAGAGAGAGCATGAATGTATGCATAATGATGATGAGAGAGAGAGAGAGAGAGAGAGAGAGAGAGAGAGAGAGAGAGAGAGAGAGAGAGAGAGAGAGAGAGAGAGCAATGTAAACAGTTTTATTGTTCAGTAAACTCTAAATGAGGAAACTGAACAACCAATCTGTCTGTTTATCATTCCTTTACTGCCAACTGCCTATTTCCCTCAAAACCACACGAGTATACTTGTCTTAGGATGTAGTTGGAAGGTTACCAGTGAGTCTTTCTGTAGGATTATTATTATTATTATTATTATTATTATTATTATTATTATTTTGTGGGTGGCCATCTCCCACTGTCTCGATGAGGGGCCTCCCTTAATTATCTCCACACAAGATGACAAGCCAAGTGTTTTCCTGTAAAACAGGAAAGAATTTACAACGCATCATATATCCAGACCTTCGTATTACCTACATGTCAATTTAACGATGAAGTTGGTTTTTGGTTAGCTAGTGCACACACACACAAAGCCTTTGGCCCGAACTGACCAATAACTGGCGACCAAGAACTGGAAAAACGACACACTAAAGATGTAAACTTGAATTATGTGACATGCTAATGATGAGATGAAAGAAAGGGAGAATGTATACTTGTATGTGCTTGAGGTATATATGGACTGACAGTGTGTATGTGAGAGAGTGGGAGTATGAATTGGGTATATGTTCTTGAGTATATGAGAATGAGAGGGCGATTGTGGTTGTATGAATAGCTGTTATGAAGGAGATGGAAGGAAGCATGAAAGCGTAGAGATCGATTGTATGGGTAGGAAGCATGAAAGCGTAGAGATCGATTGTATGGGTACGAATAAAATTAGGAATACAAGCGTGTGGATAGGTTTGTGTGTGTGCTCCGACAGAGGACCGAGAGGCTAGAGCGAAAGGCGAGTTGCAGGAAAGTGTGGAAGCTTGCTTGGGGAACTTTGACACAAAAAGGAGTGTTTCTGATTGGCCGTATGAATGAGAAAGTGGTAAATGCTACAACAGCTGGGGTGGTTGCCATAAGCTGAGTGAGAATGGTGGTCCCCATGTGGGCATTTTTGTGCAGGGAAGGGCTTGGCGATAGCCAGTAATTTTTTCGGGCAGATGATCCACAGGTACACATGGTGAGTAATAACGAGGATGGGAGGCGAGTTGAATTAACGTTGTGTGTGTGGATGATGAATGAGAAGAATTGTGCAATGCATACTTTCTGGTCACTACAATTTAGTGTATAATATAGATCTGGAAAAGCGATGGTTGAACAGAGGTGGAGGAAGAGAGGAGGAAGTAGATCTTGCAAAAAGGGTCGTAAACCGTTGGAAGGGGGGAGGGGGGAAGCGGAATACAAGAGAGAAATGAAGGAGCAACTGGGTAGATGGGAGTTTGAGCAGATGCAGGAGGTGAAGGGCATAAGAAAGGTACTCACAGAATGCGAGGCAATGAGTTGGAGGAAGAGAAGACACTTGAGGGTGAGAGGAAGCATGGTGGGATGAAGAGGTGAAACGAGATGCAAAAAAAAAAAAAAGTATAGAATGAGTGGATGGAAAGTAGAGGAATGGAGGATGTGGGGAGAGGGAAAAAGAGTTGGATGTAGACATGAGGAAACTGGTGAAAGAAACTACGAAAGAGAATGAAAAGAGTGGATGGGAAGCTTGAAAGAAATCTGAATGTATAATTGAGGACATGTAAGAAACTGTTGTGGAAAGAAGTAAAGAAAGTATGACAGGATGCTAAGAGAGGTAGTAAATGGGAGAAAGATAAAATAGCAAAATGTTGGAGGAGTATGGAAAGAAAGTAAGTAGATGAAGACAACGTGTAAAGGAACTCTTGACTACAGAGAACGAAAGTAGTGCAAGTATAGGTGGTTGGGGAATGGCCTGGAGAAGAAGAGAAATGAGAAGGGAGGAGTGGTTAGTAGGATGGAAGTAGTTAAGGCAATAAAGTCAAAATGGGGAAAGCCCCAGGAACTGATGAAGTGAGGGGAGAAATGTTGAAATACGTGGGAGAGAATGAATATGGAAATGTGCAGACTGGCCTGGGAGGAAGGTAGGTTTCCCGAGGTTTGGAAGTCAGGTAAAATCATTCCCCTATAAAAAGAAAAAAAAAGTAAGAAAGAGATGTCTGTGGCAGTCATAGAAGTATACGTTTTTTCAGTATAATTATATTGCCGGATAGTTAGCAGCAGAGTTAGGAAGAGAATCGAAGATTAAGAGATAAACAAGACATTTTTTGTGAAGAAAGAGATTGCATAGATCAGATTTTCGCTCTAGGATCCTTAGTGGAAAAGAACCTAAAGAAGGGAAAGAAGATGTCTGCCGCCTTCATTGATTTGCAATAGCATGAGACAGGGTACATGTGTGTGTGTGTGTGTGTGTGTGTGTGTGTGTGTGTGTGTGTGTGTGTGTGTGTGTGTGTGTGTGTGTGTGTGTGTGTGTGTGTGTGTGTGTGTGTGTGAATGGCATTGTAAACGATATACATGGTAGGGCAATGGATGTTGGCGTGTCCTTAGAGTGGGTGAGGTCTGTTAACTCTCTACTGTGCGTGGATGAATATATTGTATTGTTAGGTAAAGATAAATGGGAGTTGTAAGGTTTGATGAATAAAGTTGGGAGCGTATGTACGTAACAAAATTTAAAAGTAAATGTAGCTACACGTAAAATTATAATCTTTGAGAGAATGAGGTCACAGAATTTATAGTGAGGCTGCAAGGTCAGGAAATAGAGAATATGAGTGCCTTCAAGTATTTACAGTAGGTAGTATGAAGGGTAAGGCTGGAAGTTTAGATGAAGAATGTTTTAAAGTATAAGTCAGGGAAGACAGGTTGCTAATTCCATGAATGCAGTGATAAGGAATAGGGAAGCACGAAAGTAAAAAATAAAAAAAAAATAAAGTCCTGCGTGACAGTATCGTAATTCCTACTGTAGTGAATGGAGAAGTTTCAATCCAGTTGGAAGGATATAAGTGAAGAGTAAGAGCAGTGGAAAAGAATTATTTGAGTGGAACATGCAGAGATATGCACTACACCGTAACAGAAAGGGATATAAGTAAGGTCTTCCATAAAGTCAGGATGATGAGAATGCAATATATACTGCTACAACTAAATATATCTGAAACAGCAAAGACGCTGTTGTATAACTTCCTCGAAAACCGTACAGCCAAAGTCCAATAATCAACAGCAGGTCACTTACTTTTACACTCCACAATGGGATGCCTTAAGGGTCAGTCCAAACCCAACCTTATTTATCACATTAGTTCTTGCCAGCAAAAATTTGCGCGATCAACAAATAGCATTTCCATCATAAAATGTTTGCAAGTACCATTATCTTTGTTTCCATACCGTTATTGAGCCCACGATGATCAATTTTGGCCAGCAAGTTGGAAAAATGATTTTCGCATAATTTCACTGGTGGCAATTTCTGACCATTTTGCGCTATTACGTCGCGCGCGATTGCCTTTTTTTTAAGGGGGAGGGGGATTTTTCTGAAACTCCCTGGACTTACCCCGACCTAATTAAAAAAGAATTAGGTCTATATCTATTTCCATTCTCGTGAAAGAAGCAAACAAACGCACAGACATGTACACACATACAAAGCTTGCTTTTACTGAAACACGGGGAACATACCAGCTCTCAGTCCTTCGACATCTAACTACAGCATTGAAACAATCCAAATAGTAGTATCAAATGATATACTGTCTGAACATGTCCAGCTTGTTGAAAGATCAGAATGAACAATTATGAAAGGACTAGAAAATAAAACCAAGCATAGATCAGTTCACAGTGGTTGCACTGGGCAGAATTAAACAAGATGTTAATTTTCAACGAAATATTGTAAAACCTCAAAAAGCTGCAGAATTCTAGGCAATACCCCAACACCCCGTGGCGTGATCACCAACTACATAAACAAACGAATATCTCTAGGGAAAACATCTCTCACATATCCATGCAACCTATATAGAATCCGAAGCTTTCCTGAGAAAATTAAACTTCCTAATCAAAACGACGATACTACAAATACTAGATTACTCCCCAGTTTCATCCCATATGGCCTGAAAATACAAATGCTCAAACTACAGCGGGTGTAAAACAAAACCCTCCATTTACTTACCAATGAAATATATTCCTACGATGAAATCAGAAAGGCTAACATTCCCGACTATTCTTTAAACCCATACATTGCTGGCTGCGAAAGGCTGCTCCAAACATATGGGAGAAACTCGAAACATGTGATGACATCACTGAGCTCGACAGAAATAGAAACATGGAATACACATGGTCCATGGAAACTTGATACTTTTTAGAGTACCTCCACTACACCATAATCTTAATTACATGGGTAGATGTCTGTAGCTTAGGTTAGAAACTCTCTTCTAAACACACACACACACACACACACACACACACACACACACACACACACACACAAACTGGGCCAAGGCCCAGGCTGTAGACCCAAAAAATGTAAAAAAAAAAAAGTGTAAACAAAAATAATTTTTTCGCTATAACTCCTTTCAAATTCGTCATATCGACATGAAACCAAAACCTAAAGGTGCATCTTTCAAATCTGCATCCGATAACATGCCTCATCAATCAACGGGACACACTACGACACTCCCCAACACCCCAAACACAGGACACCGTATAACAAATACAAGAACTCAACACTCAAATAAACAATAAAATATCAGAACAACAAACACTAAACTGGAATAATTATCTCCAAACACTTGACCACAAAACAAACACCAGCGAACTCTACAAAACACTAAACAGCATCACACTCTCCAACAGCAACACTACACAATCACACGCTCCCATCACAATAACAGCAAACAACAAACAAACACTCTCATCAATCACTTTTCACATGTCAGACATCTAAACCCCCATCGCGACAACCGACGTATCATCCGACGTAAGAGACATTTCCCCACAGACCCAGACTATGCACCTTTCACTTACAACCAGACGAAGCACATCATTAGCAACCTTAAGCACCCATCTGCCTGTGGACCAGACAACATACTGTAAGCAACATTCACCTTAAACACCTTGGACCACAAGGCATACAAGCACTCAACAACATATCAAACTACAGCTACTCACACAACACAATACCCAACATCTGGTAGCATGGCATTATCATCACCATCCCTAAACCCAACAAAGACCCCTTGTTACCTCCCTCAACCGCCCCATCACACTCCTCTGCACCCCCGCTAAAGTCACTGAACGACTGGTACTACAACTAGTTACACCTCACACCCCCCTAGCCCCATCACAACATGGCTTTAGGCTACTACACTCCACAAACACTCTTCTTACAGACCTTACATGGAGGGTTTTTGATGTCATGAATTCAGCAAGGCCACCACAGAGAGCACACTAGACATTAGCAAAGCTTTTGATGCCACCCCCCCACCACAACCTCACAAACAAAATACTCAACACAAACATGCACAATAACACAAAAAGATGGTTGGCAAACTACTTAGCAGGCATATGTGCGCATGTAACATTTGCCAGTCAGTCTTCGAACATCAGAAACTTCACAAATGGCATCCCCCAAGGATCTGTTTTATCCCCTACACTCTTTAACCTGTACATGCACGACATACCCATACCCCACGCACCACAGATACTCATAGCTTCCTATGCAGATGACATAACACATGTTCGCACCAAAACACAAACACACCTGCACACATCCTCCAACCTTACCTCAACACACTACACGAATGGTTTACCACAAATAGGCTCAAAATAGCCCCAGCCAAATCTACAGTGACCCCTCTCACAAACTGGACAGCAGAACACAGGCACATTCCACACCTCACCATAAATAACACTCCCCTACCACACACACACACACACACACACACACACACACAAAATCCTTGGTGTGACATACAATACATCAGTGTCATTTAAACAACACATCACAAACATTAAAAATAAAATAACACCAAGATTCAGTGCCTTGAGGTCACTTGACCATGCAACATTTGGACACAACAAAGAAATCACCACCACAGTATACAAACAATATATACGTTCAGTGAAGAATTATGCAAGCCCTGCTTGGGCTCCTAACCTCACTAAAACACACCACAACACTACAGATCATACAGAACAAGGTCCTAAAAATAATCACAGGCTGGACAGCTCCTACACCCACAAACCATCTACATCAAGAAACCAAAGTCGTCAAAGTCAAAGACCACTTAGACACGAGAGGCACCCAAATTCTCGCTGCAGCCTCCACAAACCCACAACATCCACTACACTACATTGCAGCACACCCACACACTCCATCGCTGATGCCTGTCCAGGATGTAACACAGCACCCCATACTATTAAGCGCATTATGGAACACTGCATTGCACACAATCACCTACGCCAGCAACACAACATACATTCCTTGAGAGCTCTGTGGGAAAGCCCGGTCTTGGACATGGCCGTCCTTAGGGGCTCAGGGCTGTTCGGCCAGACTGCCTGGAGAACAAATACTACTACAGGGATACAATTGCATACTCCACATCACACTGTTATTTGGTTATATGGTTACCTCCTAATAAGAACTTTCCTGGATTTTAGGAGACCATTAGGCTTGTGACTCAGTGCAGAGCCATTTGAAGTGGAAAATTAGGAAAAAAGGCAGGAAGGACAGGAGATAAGGAAGAGGAGAGGGCAGACACAGAAACAAAAAAACAAAAAGGATATGGATGAGTTAGGTAGCACTACATTTGATTGGATGGTGGTCGTCAATGCCTACCACTCCTCAAACGGAGTAGTATGGGACTGCCTATTACCACTTTTTTTTACCCATTCCCACCCGCTATTGTCCGGCAGTTCACTTTTATTTCCTTAGCTAAATCGGCTGGTGATACATCTGTATCACTGAACTAGGTCCAGTGCAACACCAGCTCTTTCTAGTGAGTGAATGATAGCCAGAATTAACCCTTCCCCATGCTAGAGGAATGCGAGTGGGGAACGCGCGTGCGTGCGTGTGTGTGTGTGTGTGTGTGTGTGTGTGTGTGTGTGTGTGTGTGTGTGTGTGTGTGTGTAGGAATATTGATTCATGTGAAATGCAAGTGTTGGGCAGACGTAGAATAAAACAGTAAGACGCCTTGTTTGTGAAGGGGTCACTGGAGATTGTTGATCCTGATTGTAAACACTGATTGTTAATAAATAATGTTAATACTGGCTGTTCAGGGAAACTTAATGGAAATTAGTTAAGAAGAAGGTTAATACTGAATTGCTAATGAATACTGTTAAATGGATATACATTAGAGTGAGGTAAGGGTAGTTATTAATCCCAGTATATGCCGCTCCAGTCCAACTATTCACAACACTGCTACATACAACACTCTGAGGTCCAAACAACCATCTATATCGACCCTGAGATTACCCTTGTGGTGGAATGGGATGGCTTGAATTATCATCTATATCGCTAACCTCTTCAATGCTAGCACGTCTATTTTTTATTATATTTTTGCTGCAGGCAGGCGATTCTATTTAACTTAGAAGAAATTTTCAGTTAGGAGAGGTTATAGATGCAACCTTCGCTAATTTTTTCACTAATTGATTTTCAATCTAGATTCTTAGCCAATTCACTGCGATAGCGTCATTTTCAGTTTTTTTTATAATCTCTAGATATGTATTAACTCAAGGGAGACCTCTCGTAATGAACAGCTTTATGAAGAGTATACGTAATCCTTTGTGTTGGAAAATATCTCCCAAGCAGAATTAACTTGTCTGAAGGCACCAAATACTGTATAATAATCATGATGAGGATGATAATGATGATGCTGAAGGTGGGAGCAATGATGATGATGATTCGCTACCACCACCACAACCGCCACCACCACCACCATCATCATCATCATCATCATCATCATCATCGTGAAGTGTTAAATCTGGAGGTGCCTGAGTTCCGAAAAAATGTTGGGTCCTAATAATAATGACCAACCAGTATGCTGTTTGACAATGCATTAAAAGTATAACCTCCAGACACTGAAAATCCAGTGAAAAGCACACAAAACGCATTATTACGTTGCTACGTTCAGTGTTATTTTGTACTGATATTTTTCATTGTTTTTTAAAACTATTGTTTTAGTGTTTTTTATGTTGTTTTATTGTTATTTTACAGTGCATCAACATTATGAGCTCCAGACATTGCATTGCGACTGAAGTACAGACAAAGGATGTTATTTCACACAGATATTTTACAGTGACATTTTGTGTATTTTCAGTCATTTGTCTTCCAGAGAATGAGTAGTCTTTATAATACACATAAAAATGTAATGACTATCTTTTGAGCGTAGTGTCACCACTTGTAAAAATGTTAACTGCGTGTTGCCAAGCTAGGGTCTTGAACACGACGTGCTGTATAATACTTGCCATGTACAGCGGATTGTTTGCTCTGTGATGATCACAAGGTTTGCAGCCACTCAGACAGATAATGTGATTCTTTAACTGAGAGATATTAAGTTTCTGATTATTCCTTTAGCATATAAAGAATTACCGGTAACTTGTGTTTCTCATCGATTTACCCTACATATCTATGTCTTATCTACATACCTTCCTACCAAACATAACTGCCTGCCTTCTTACCTTCCTGGTTACTTCTTTATGTATTTCCCAGTCTCTCTTCTTGCCTATCTACCTATCAACCCAGCCGACTCCCTACATGCTTCCCTGTTTACCTATATCTCTCTCTACCTCCTTGTCAGCCTCCTTACATTATTTCCTGCCTATCTCCATTTCTATCTACCCACCTGCCTGCCTTTGCCACACAACAAGTTTACGACACTGGCGCACATTTGTTTGTTTCTTTCTTTATTTAGTTATATATATTATCAATTTGTTTGTTTCTAGTGGATTGCATTGAATTGCAGTGGGAACATAAATCATTGAATTTGAATGCTCTTTCCATTGATACCATTTTTTTTTTTTATGTGACCGACTCTTCGCATAGGCTTCACAGCCTGCTTTCAAGGCCCAGTAGTCCTCCTACGTACCGCACACCTCTACATGTCACCACTTCGGCGCTAACACCCACCGTCCATACTGAATACATGCTAGGGCTGTCTCATACAGGACTGGTGTATTGGTATTAGCGGGGGTATTTTTACGACGTGTCGGCGGGCCTTCTGGTAGATCAGTTAAGTCTGCTTTTATGAAATTCAAATCCTTAAACGGTTCCCTGTCCCAGCGGGAATTGAACCCCGGTCCGTTGGGACTGCAGGCCAACTCTCTACCGATTGAGCCACGCCCTCCCCAGTACACTTGTAAATAGTGAAATTATGGAGGTATTGCGACTTTGTATTTGCTCTGAGTGTGCGAACCACTCCGACCAGGCACAACATCAGGTGCAGATGATTCATTTAACACCTCAGTGGTGAAAATCGATCCATAACTGCGGCCGCTAGAGTGCGAACAGACGGACAGACAAACGGTCGGAAAATTGTCCTTCAGGTTCCACCTTGTTATAGCCCTGGACTTTGTCTTCATTGGTCTAAATGGCTTATGTGCAATAGATTTGTGTATAAATGTGTTTACAGTAATTCCATACATTAAATATTTCATTTTAAGATGCCGTTCTTGTCAAAATGATGCTTCACACATAAGAAATATTTCCATGGGTCTGAAGCTGCGTACTAGAAAATTACGAGACATACACCTTTAATGGGCAAGCCTTGGTGAATTGTATTATTTTTCATTACGCCGCCACGAATATAATTTATTGGAAAGAAAGAGACAATCGTGCTCCAATCATGTGTCGCCGACAGCACTGCCCTCATCATGATTATCATCTTCAGCAGCAGCAGCGGCAGGATTAAACCTCTCCCGCCGGCTTTCGCCACTCCAAACTATCAATATGTTATTTCTCATTCAAACAAATTTATGGATATCAAGTTTACATCTCTCTCTCTCTCACACACACACACACACACACACACACACACACACACACACACACACACACACATACACACACACACACAAATATACACACACAACACCCACTCATACACACCTACCCACCCAACCCAACATACAATAACAGACAGACTGTCTGACACACACACACACACACACACACACACACACACACACACACACACATACACAACACACACTCATACACACCTACCCACCCAACCCAACACACAAAGACAGACACACACACACACACACACACACACACACACACACATACACAACACACACTCATACACACCTACCCACCCAACCCAACACACAAAGACAGACAGACACACACACACACACACACACACACACACACACACACACACACACACACACACACAGGCGCATACACTCACATTCACAGAAGATACACATACAACACACGTACAAGCTCTCTCTCTCTCTCTCTGGTTCACACCGAGCCTTTGAAGGGTGGGGACGTCTCTGCCTGCCTCTCTCAGCCAGGCTTCATTTTGGAGCATGAAGCTTCGAATGCGGGGGCTTCGGGAGGGGTTCCCTTGCCATTACCTCCCCAGTATGATTATCTGACAACTTCTGACCCGGATATGGACACTACGCTTGACAACTTCCCAATCAGTCTGCCAAACACCTCAACAATTCCCTCAAATTAACCAGCTGTCATTGATGTTTCTGTTAGTTTCACTGTTGCCGTCCCTCCCCTCATTGTCACACTACAGCCTTATACCACCAACTCTGCCTCTACACCTGCTTCGTCTGTCTCGAACCCCGCTCAGTCCAAGTCCACCTCCACTGTTTTTTCCTCTCACTTCCGTCCTTCCATTCTTTCTAAACCTTGTCATTCGTTTTTCTCACCCATTTTTGACACTTAGAACTGGACAAAGTACTTTACCATTTCTCCTCATGCCCCTTCTTCCTCGGATGGTTTAGTGATCCATCTACTTTTGCACCATCGTGTTGGGAAGGATGTGATATTCCGTCCCCTGCATAGTGGGTCTCGTATTATTACTGTCCAAAATAAAGCCCAAGCTGATGCTATGACTTCTCTGTTGGATACTACTGGTGCTCCCATTCCGACTTCCAGAAACTTGCACCTCGGTTCTATTGTTGGTACCGTTGCTGTCCCTCCGTATGTTCGGTTGGATGGCGGAGTTTTCTGGCTGCTTGCCACATATTCAGGCCGCCCTATAGAATTGAGTTATGAGGTGCTGTCCGTTCATTGCTACAATATACCACCACGAGAAAATCGGACACGCCCTATCAATATTGCCAAGATCACGTTCGATTCACAGTCTCTTCCCGATCATGTTATTATCAGTGGTATGAATATCCCAGTGAGAGAATGTATTGATCCTCCTCACCAGTGCCGATCCTGCTGGTGCTATGGCCATCCCAGTAAATGGTGTCGTTCAGTGGTTACCTGTCGTAGATGTGATCAGCTCGGTCATACCAAAGTGGACTGCTCTGCTGTTGCATACTGTTGTACTGACTTTAGTGACGGTCATGCAGCTTAGATCGTTCTTGTCCCACCTTCACGTTTGAGGATGAGGGCTCTCATGTTCATGCTCGTGTACTGATGACACTTAGGGATGATTCTCGCACTCATACACATTCTTGCATAGATCTCTCTCCTTGTTTACCATCTCTGTCTCTAGATTTTCATTGGTTTGTGCCAGTTGATGTTTGGTAAGTGATCATTTTCCCATTTTACAGTAAACTTGCCCCGAACACGTTCTTACCAAACGCGGTCGCAATTATACGTGGTTAGTGCTGGGATAAGTATAAGACAATGTAAGATTAAAGAACCATTACGAAAACTATAAATTTACACAAGAGAGGCGACCTTTGAAGGGCCATATCCTCGAACATCAGGCAGCACCACGCACAGTTTGTTTTGATCAAGTGATGGTGTCCTGCTTTTCCACAGTACTGTATTTGTAAGTTAAATATTTACATTACTGTTCTTGTAAGTTTATGTACAGGTTAAAGTCTATTATTTAACGTTTAATCAAGAAATAAAGTCCCATAACCAGTTTACCTGATAGGCGTCGGAATATTGCCTTGTTTATTTGTTCGTTAAAGATTTGCTGCACTGGCTTTTCACGATACTGTATTTGTAAATTAAATATTTACTGTTCTGGTATGTAAGTTAAAGCACTTAAATAGAGTTAAAGCATTAAATAAAGCCTTGTAGCCAGTTAATCTGATTTATATGATTACCCATGATTGGCGGGTTCCAAGACAATTCTCCATCAAGTAAATTTGCCGTCAGACAATTCCCCGTCAAAACATGGACGAATCCCCGTCAGGACAATTCGCACCCTGAACGATTCCCCGTCATTCTGTAAATATACTTATTTTGCCTTTGAATTATATTTTAGCATCACCCATAGCTGTCTACATTAAAAACGGCGAATTGTCTTGTTATTGTTGTGATGGCGAATTGACTTGATGACGAATTGTCCCAACACCAACTGGCACTGGAATGTTGCCTTGTGTTTACGTATTTGTGTGTTGAAGTTTTGCTGTGCGGAACCGTATTTGTAAGTTATAACTTTAAGTAAACCGTCTAACTTAACGTGCTTCATATTGATTACCAATGGCAGATAACAGAAAAACACCACATTTAAGGGGTCTAGGGAGCAAAATAAGGAGCAGTTAAACTTACACGGTTTCGCGCCGAACGCACCACGGTTGGAATGAAACCCTCTCGTTAGGGACGAGTTTGCTATGCTTGTCATTGCTTCCTATTCTCCTTTTCTCCATCTCCCTCGTTGCTGTTTTGAGTATGCTAGTGCTTGTGTTCACTTCTTTTTAAAATCCTTTTTTGGATCCCTCTACCTTTTCCAGCCTTGATATGTTTTCTTATTTAATGGACTTAGTGCAAGCCGCCTCACTGGAGTGCATCCCCAAGACTACTTGTTCCTTTGCGTCCAAATTTGTCCCTTGGTGGTCCAGTGATTGTGCTGGAGCCCTTCAGGTTAGATAGGCTCGATGGAGGACCTACTGTCAGGAGATTAATACTCCAGGCTGCCAGTTTGCTTTCCTTGCATTTAAAAGGGCTTGTGCCAATTTGTGCAGGACAGTTAGAGCTGTCACAAAATCTAGTTGGTCATCTTATGTGTCCTTCATTACATTTGCAACATCAATCCATGTCCTATTGAATCGTATTCACAGAATTTCAAGCAAATACTCTCCTCTGCCACCCCCAGTACTTTGTGTCCATGGTGCGTCTGTTGCAGATCCTGCTAGGGTGGCTGATATTCTTGAGGACCATTGTAAACAAAGGATCCCACTTCTCCCGGGAGTTCCACCAACATAAACGAGAGGCTGAATGTACTCCTGTGGATTTCTCTTTGTCAGCAGTTGAGTCATATAACACTTGTTTTCTATGGTGGAGCTTCTGTCTGGGATCCAGTCATGTGGTAACACTTGTGAGGGTTCTGATGGTTTTCGTTACCAGATGATAAAGCTCCTTCCTCGACCGGCATTGCTATTTCTCTTATCTCTTTTTAACCGGATCTGGACACATGGTGTGTCCCAACTGCTGGAGGAAGGTATATTTGCTTCCCTTTTCAAAGAATGGTAGGCTTGGACATTCTCCCCAAGGTTACAGACCAATTGCCCTTGTTAGTTGCTTTGGTAAGCCCCTTGAAAGGATGGTTAATGCTCATTTGGTGTGGTATTTAGAATCTATGAATCTTGTTTCTACTTTCCAGTACGGTTTTTGCAAGGAACACAGGAATCTGGATCCCTTGATGAAGTTGGAGTCTTATATTCTTCAGGCTAATCGCTACAAGCAGTCAGTTCTTCAAATGTTTTTTGATCTTGAGAAAGCCTATGACACTACATGGATGTACAACATTCTTTATATTCAAGTTAGTTTTGGGATAGACAGTAATTTGTGTGCCTTTCTGGGTAATTTTTTGAAAGATTGAACGTTTTAGATGCGTGTTTGCTGTAGTTTATTGGCCTCCTTTCCACAGGTGGAGGGCTTTCCACAGGGGTGTGTTCTAAGTACAACTCTTTTACTCATAGCAATCAATGGTATTGTCTCCTCTCTCCCTTTGGGGATTCATGCCTTCTTATATGTTGATGACTTTGCAGTTTATCCAGCTGATACTGATGGATCTCGTCACTGTTGTCATATGCAGTCGGCAATAACTGCTGTGTCCTCTTGGGCAGCTTCTCATGGGTTTCGTTTTTCGCCATCTAAATCTCGTGCCATGATGTTTTCTAGACGACGTAGTATTCCATGGCTGCCTCTTTATCTTTATGATACTGTTGTTACCTACCATGCTATTACTACATTCTTGGGCCTGTCTTTTGACTCTCAGTTGGTTCACATATTTCTACCCTAAAGACGTCTGCTATTCAGAGGCTTCAACATCTATGAACCTTGAGTCATCTCACCTGGGGCTCTGATCGTTCTCTTCTCCTACATTTACATGTTACTGTGGTTCTCTCTGCTCTTGATTATGGTTGTACAGTTCATGCCTCTGCATCCCCAGCCATTCTTCGCAGGTTGGACACTGTTCATCACGAGGGGCTTCATCTTGCTTTAGAGGCATTCTGTTCCACTCCTGTTCAGAGCCTGTATACCAAGTCTGGTTTGCCCTCTTTGTCACATCGTCATGATGAACTGACCCCTCGTTATTATTAAAGGCTTCATCAACATTCCTCGTCTGGTTTCATTCTTACATCCCTTCCATCATTTCCATCTTTAACCCCTGCATATCAACAGTACTCTATTTCTAATAGTATAGTTAGCTTGTCGCAGTCATTGTGTCTTCCGTCTCTTCAGGTACTTCCAACCCATCCTTGTATGTTCCCTCCATGGCTCATTCCACCCCGTTCTTGTACATTCCCTCCATGGCTCATTCCACCCCCTACTATCTGTTCATCTGTCCTTCCTACCACTAAGTCCTCCACCTCCCCATGCATTCTTCGATCCCTCTTTAGTCATGTATCTTGTCATTCCTCGGCTGCTCCCATCTATAATGATGGTTCAAAATCCTCTGGTGGCACCAGTTTTGCTGTTTTATTTCTCAACAGTTCATGACAGTCACGTCTCCTTGATGTCACCAATGTCTTCACTGCAGAATCGTGTGCTCTTGTGGTTGCTGTTCAACATATATTTTCATCTGCGATCTCATCTTTTGTTATTTTCATAGACTCTTTTAGTGCCCTTTCTTCCTTAAGGATCATTCCTGTAGCCAACCCATCAGTCCTTGAAATCCAGGAGTGGTTGTACAGGATTTCCACCAAAATGAAACTAGTTACCTTTTGTTGGGTCCTGAGTCATGTTGGAAGTGCCCCAATTGGCGGCATCCTGTATGGTATCCTCCAGCTGTCTCCCGGTGAGGGACATTTTTCCATCGATCTTTGGCTTGGTAACATCGTTGGCAAATGGAATGGTCTAATATCACTGATAATAATCTGCGTTCTGTTAAGCCTAACGTTTTTCCTCACATCCTAACAGACGGTGGGAGACTGGGTTATCACGCTTGCGTTTAGGACATACCCATATTACACAAGAGCATATGATGTCCTGTGAGGCACCTCCTTTTTGCTCATTTTGCCAGGTTTTACTTACTGTAGTGCATCTTCTAGTGGACTGTCCTCAGTACTCTGTTGAACGTCTCCGTGCTTTCCCTTTCCTTCATGATTTAGGCCAACCGCCCTTGCTGTCTGATCTCCTTAGTGAATCCTACCAATATTCTGTGGCAACCCATCTTATGTTGTTTTTATCGCGTACTCGTATATTCCCGTATGTTTAATTTTTTCTCTTTACACCAGATCTGGTTGTCTTACATATTTTCTTAGTGCCAAATGGCTGTAGCTGCCTGGAAAAAACTTGTTCATTCAATCTCTCTCTCTCTCTCTCTCTCTCTCTCTCGTATATTTCTCTGCCATCTCCTTTTCCCTGTTTCTATCTTTCTCATCTTTACTTTTCTCTATATATCCCTTTCCTTCTGTCTCCCGCTCAGTCGCCATATCCCACTTTCTCCATCTTAATCTCCCTATTTCTTCTCTTCCTCTCCGCCCTTGCTCTCTCCGTTTCCTTTCCTAAGTCTACTTGCCTCGTCTCCCTATCCCTTTTTTTCCTCTCCATCTTCCATTCTTTCCTTCTGTCTCCCTCTCCCTCGCTGACGATACTAAAATAGGTAACAGAGCAAATACAGCACTGCAAAGGCAGGCAATTCAGAAAGATCTTGATTCACTGTTCAACTGGGCCCAAGTCTGGCAAATGGATTTCAATACTGATAAATGAAAAGTGCTAAACATTGGCAGTAAGAATGTAAGAGCTAGTTATAGCATTAATAATGTCCAACTTGATAGGGTAAACCATGAAAAAGACTTAGGAGTAACAATAACAAAAAATTTGAAACCAAGCAAACAATGCACAGAAGCTGTGAAAAAAGCCAATAAATTGATTGGATTCATAGGTACAGCATTTGAATATAAATCCGATAATATTGTCCTCACCTTGTATAATTCCATAGTATGCCCGCACTTGGAATATTGCGTTCAGTTTTGGTCACTGTATTATAAAAAGGATATGGAAAAGCTTGAAAGAGTGCAACGCAGGATGACAAAGATGATACTTAGACTGAGAAATAAACTGTGTGAGGAATATTTAAAAGCCCTGAATCTATTTTACCTAATTAAACGGAGGTTACGAGGAGATTCAAGTATTCAAAATACTGTAGTCAAAGGACATGATAACATGGCTGTTGATAAATACTTCACAGTTGATCGCTCCAATTACAATAGAGGCAATGAGCATAAAATAACTGGCAAACGATTCCAGTCGCATGAAGCTAATCATTTCTTCTTCAATAGAGTTCTAAATGTATGGACTAAATTGCCCTCCAATGTAGTAAATTCTAATACAGTACTGACCTTTAAAGGTTGCCTGGATGAGTATTTGTCATCTAACCCCCAGCTTAATATGTTTACTCCTGAATAAAACACTTGTGTATGTATAATTTTTTATTTTATCTTATTATTATTTTTTTTTTTAGAGCCTGGATCAATTTATTGAATGCAAATATAGTATATGCACAGACTAGGATATGCACAGATAGGCCTGAGTTAACGGTCACTACTCATACTTTCGACCTGTGATGGGCTGTTGATCACTGAGGGTCCCTGTTAGTCAAGTGACCACCATCGGGATTTTTTTTAATGTACCAGGGGTCACTGGGGCCTGATTGACTGCTGCCTACCTTAATAGCGCCAGGCAAGGCTGCTGCACCACCCCTGAACATCCACACTGTGCACTGTGCAATTTCCATGCTGTGTCCGCAGACACCCCGTTAACTCAACGTACCTGTACATGGTGTCATGCATTATTTATTTATTCGATTATACATTTTACTTTACTACTTTCTCTTTCAGGTTATTCATACTGGTAGCTTATAGATAAAGTATTACAGAATGTAACTTTTCCTTTTCAGTCTTTCCTATGAAATTTCCATGTCAGTTTTTCCATGCTGCATGGTGGTTTTTCTCACTTTTTCTTACCAGTTTTAACTGGAGGGTTTGGAGGTGGGGGGAGCCTTCTTGCTTTACTATCCTTATCCTTCAGCATGTAGAGTTAGATCTCTTAGTCATAGTCTACTCTGTAACAAACAGCCTCGAAAGGTCTGTTGCTGTTTGCTTTCCTTTGTACCCCCTTTCACTTGCTGTCCCCTTCCCCTTTCCGTAAAGAAACATAGATGGCGACAGAACGACTAACACAATAATAGCCTACTTTAGGGGAAACGAAAGCCGAAGAACAGTAGGGTGGTTGAAATAGAGTATGTATATGAATAGGGTGGGTAAAGGAGAGGCGCTATATAGTGTGATTATTGTTACAAAATTGGTCCATAATTCATTACAGTAAGTAGACACAGAATGACCTGCATGTGTATGACACGTTGCAGTGATACCTTGCCGCCGAATAATAGTCCAAATTGTTTATTTTCTTATATCCTATATATGCTTTACACCAAGTGAATTAATTCGTTTGTCCTCCACCACCCTTTTTCTCTACATACCCAAACGCTTAACCATTCCCTGCACCGTACCATCAGTCAGAACTCCGCTCATACCCCTGCACACCACTCCTCTCACTGGTGAATGATTCGACGATCCGTGCATCGAAACTTCGCTAGATAAAACCTAAAACAGCGAGAGCGTTGGCAATGCTGTGTTAAAGCTGGAAACTTGAGTAACTGTATATCAACATCTTGTAAATGGGATGGCACATCTGCCCATGAAATATTTTGGTCAACTCATCATACTTAAAAGTTACTGTGGTAAAAATGTCCCAGTTGTTGGGAAAATATCAACTACACGAGCATGACACTCATGTCAAAGCCTAGTTGCCTAAGTTGCCAGTTAGTTCAATAAGCCATAACTTTTGTGTGATGTGCTACATTCTATAATGTATATAATCTTTCCCTCTACTCCCTTACTGTCAGGCTTGCATTCGATTTTATCATCAAAATTTGTTTTTTAAAGGCAGGATTAAACCTTCAGATGCTTACACCACTGTAAAGGGACCAGGAAGCGCATGAATTTCGTTCTTAGTAGCTGCTGTTCCTTCTTTCTGCGCTCCATTCTGTGATTGTTGATGAGAGATAATAGGTAGCCAAAAACCTTGTAAATATCGTGTGACACTGCTACTTTGAGAAAATTAGTGGTGTGTTGTTAAAAATCCTGCTCATAAGAGGTAAACTGCAGCCTCGCAGCACTGACTTGTGAGGTGAGCCACATACCTTGGATTAAAGCTAATGCCTGAAAACTATGGTCAGCTGAGAATACGTCAAATGAGGCTGAGAATTAACCTCTTCGTGGGTGTAAATGCAATTATGTACATCATTCATGGTGTCACCAGACGATTTTATTCAGCTGAAGAAGTTCGTTTTACCCCACTAAAAAGAGGGATGCCTTTATCAAAACATCCGAAAGCTATATTCAGCTTATTATAGACATTCTGAATAGAAGAGGCTGGATGCAGCCTGAATAAACCTGTTCAGGATGAGTGATCTTTCTAAAGCTGAATAAAGTCACATGGTAGCTGCAAAAAATAATATACGAAAAACAACCACTTAGATCCAGTGATAAAAAAGAAAGAAAATAGTCTCCGAATTCTATAGATTACTGTTTATCAGTAACCGTGGTACTGAATAGGCTACTATGTAGGGATGGAGCTGATGCAAAATGGTGTCCCATACTTAAGATACACATGTGCATGCCACCAAAAGGTTAGTGAAGAACAGCTTTAACCATGCAGGTACAAACATGGGCAATGCAATGGTGTTGCAACTCTCCATCTCACCAAGCACCTACCCCCAACCTCCCTGCACACCTAACCAAGCGCATGACTGCCCTCACCCCCTTGCCCAATCTTTTCTTTTAAAAATGGGCATAAGGAGAACACCTTGAGTACACAACCTTGGCGCTTCTGATCCCCTTGCACATATCACATTGCAATCTCCGGAAATTTTTGTCTTTTTACTTTTTCATTATTTTTACAAAACTACTTAACACATAGCATTCTTCCTGCCAAAAGCCATCAGCTCACTATAAGACTTATTAGTGTGTGAAATTTCATGAGTCTGCAGTGAATACTTTCCGAGTTCTGGGCTGGAAACGAAATTTCTACACCTGGCCAGCTGCCCTGTCATCCTGCCACCCAACTATACGGACGGACACATAGCGATCCTAATGATAACAACATCCTTCTCTGACTTTGTCAGGTGGAGAGTAAAAAAATGCTATTTAAGTAAACAGCTACTCGCAAAAGCCTGCTAATCTTCTCAGGAGTGAACAAATCGGGTCACAAAAATATAAGTTTTGTTTGCCTCTCATTAATACTTTCTTCATGTCATAACTCTATAGTGAAATGTTGTGCATGAGTGTGTTACGCAACAAAACATTCCCTATCAACCAGAGGCGTTTCTTTTTCATACTATAGCAATCGGGCTATAGAATTGGCGGTACAGCCTCAAAACATTCTCTAGCACTCAAACCTCTTCATAGAACATAATAACGCCACGGATTCGTGTTCCCCCATTCCACATAAGCATTTTACATGTACAGTCGTGGTCATAAATAATCACCTATCCTTTGGTACCTTGTGTCTCAAGCTGGTTATTTTATGCGTGGCAAGTCACAGTAAAGAGAGGCCGAGAGGGAGCGGCCAGAGAGAGAGGGAAAGGTGGGTGAGGGGACGAGTGATGGTGTGAGGGTGGAGTGAGGAAGGAGAGGGAGGGTAGGTAGGGGAGAGGAGAATGAAATGCGATGTGGTGGTCTCATTATTTGTCTGTTTTCTTTCATTCAGGCATGATATAAAGGAGTTAATATTCGGTAGATAATGCAGCATTACACCTTGTATAGCAGCGTCAGATAACATGCTTTAGAGTGGCGATATCAAGGAGCGGCTCGTGAGAAAAATATACTGACGTGACTGATCAAACATTAGGGCGGAGCCAAATATTTGTGTTTATCCGTGTATTTTGACTTCGGACGCAGAAAGGAATCTGGATGGCTTTGACTTCCGTATTGTTTGTGTAAGAATCGTCCTCTACCCATACATGTAATAAATTTTTGGAACTAATTGTCATAGTATGCAACCTTTGACATGGCTGTGCCCACACTAAACATGATCATCTTCTCGGTATACACTCCCTCTATACAGTCAGTATCACGTCAGCTATTTATGGTATCTCTGTATAAAAAGGCTATTGAAAATAATTGTGCATAATAGGCAAATAAATTTGATGTCTCTGGACATGGGTGGATATAATAACAATATCTCTAAGAATCTTCAAGAATGAAAATGAAACAAAATCCTAACCGAACTCACAAAATATAGTGTCAATATTTACCGACATTAGTCGAAACAGAGCAACCAGGAAAGCCTTTGTAATTCGTCCAGTGGCCTCCTGCCTCACCTCTTGCTGTCCTCGCAGCACCGAGGTAACAGTGTTGTTGATGGTTTGCTGGTGTCATTAGAACAGCTCCCACTCGTCCCTGGTGTGCTGGAGGAGGCGTGCCAGTATCCTTTCTTTCTATGGTTCCCACGCATTGACAATCTGGGCCCACACAGTCTCGATGGCTCTGCACTAATGTTTGATCTATCACGTCATTATATTTCTCTCAGCCAGTCCTTGATATCACCACCTATCTAAAGCTTGTTGTCTGACGCTGCTATACAAGGTGTAGTGCGCATTATCTACCGAAAATTAACTCCTTTATATCATTCCCTGAATGAAAGAAGATATACAAATAATGTGACCACCACTTCTCATTTCATTCTCCCTCCCTTACCTCCCCTCCCTTACTCCACCCCCGCTCCATCACTCGTCCCCCCCCCCCAACCTTCCCTTCTCTTTCTGGCCCCTCTTTCTTCGCCCCTCTTACTCATATATATATATATATATATATATATATACTTACTCAAGTGTGACTTGCCGCGCATAATGAGCCAGACTGAGGCGAGAGATACCGGAGGATAGGTGATTATTTATGACCACGATTGTACTACCTTAATAACTGATAGCAATTATCATACAATTATGAGCCGTTGTCTACTGTAGCTTATGTGGTATTTACCAGACCCTCTCTGGAGCCGGCCTATGAATGGGACTGTCTCTGAGTCACTCATATTGACAAGGAGTGTGTCCATTGGTTTAACTTAGGCCAGCTAGTCCCTCGGCATACCACCAGTGCAGTCTACTCAGTCATACTGTAATGCTAGATCGGTCATGTGATCATCGTGTTTAGAGCCTTCAGGTATATAAAATACAATATCTAAAAAGTATATTTTATACATGTCACAAAAAATATGACTAAAATGACAAGTCACTGAACACAAACATATGCAAAAAAATTTTCTCCTTATAGACATCAGGCATCCAAATAAAGGCCACCCATCTCTCTCTCTCTCTCTCTCTCTGTGTGTGTGATTTAAGTGGGAGGGGAAATATTAACTACTCGTCATCTCTGTTGTCTTCCACTTATCCCACTGTATTAATGATATATATTTTCTTTTTTCAGTAGGAAAGATTTTCAAGGCAATATATATTGCATATATGATGTTAATACCCTTTATTTACGGGTGTTATTAATTTTTTCTTGTCTTTATAAAGTTACAGGTATGTCGCTTCAAGGCAACATTGTGCAAAACATATAAAAATAGGATGTTATATTGTTATAAGAATACATCTTCCTTTTCAGGTAATCAACCCATTTACCTAAAAATTATAAACTAGAGTTTCTTTGCCACAAAGTTCCCTCACAACTCAAAACAATTTTCATCCTGAAGACAACAAACAGGCACTTCTTTGTCACTTAATAATTCCTTCAGAACTCAAAATCATAATTCTGACAAAAAAAAACCGACACTTATCTAGGACTGTAGAGTTTCTTCAGAACACAAAATTATACTCATTCAGAAAACAATAGACTAGCACTTCTTTGGCACTAATTACAGTACTTCACACAGAATTCAAAACTGTATGCCTTCTGACAGCAATGGAGAGACTTTTTCGGCATGCAATAGGTAGCTCCTCAATACCTTATTCATTCTGAAAAGAATAAAAAAATTTTTACACATAAATAGATCCCATATGAAACTCAGAAGTACAGTATCCTCATTTTCTTGCAATATACAAAATTCCTATTGGCGAAATTTCAGGAAACAGATTTAGGTGTGAAACACAAGTTCACTTTGCATTGCAACAGAACACCTTGCAAATTCCAGAACATCCTGGGTTCTTGCATCTTCCTTTTTTTTTTTTTTTTTTTGATAAATTCTGGAAAATGGCCAAACCTGTCAGTCCTTATTGGTGTGGCTGATACTGGTACTGTTGGATCCTTCTTGGCCTTTGCTTTGTATAGTTCATCAACACCTGTTGATGGTCTTCCCCTTTTTTATCCAACAGCCTTTCCTTGTAGCAGTAAGCAATCTGCTACTTATAGTTTGAACTTCAGAAGAGGAAGTTTATCTTTCCTAGGGGCATCACTCAAATCAAAATCTCTGATGTACAGAAGCAATGCTTGGATGAGCATCATGTCTAGAAAATGCCAAAGCAGTTTGTGGTACCACTTTTTGGACCTCAGAGTATACAGGGCTAAAAGGGATTCAAGGAGGTCAACACCACCCATGAATTTATTACAGATCATGACAATTGAGAGGCATGATAAGCCTTTGTGTTGCTTTGCCTTAGAGTCCCATCTTTCGATAGTGCTTTGTGGCTCAAGTGCTGCAGAATTACTGAGAATTGTAACCCCCCTGTTATCATATCACTTTACTGCTCTTAGCTATACATCATCCATTTCTGGCATATAAATTACACTTGTACTCCGTCTAGACTTCTTTATCTGTGCTTCAGAGGGCATGTGGCAGCCACGAACACGATTCAGTCTGACTGTCCCAAGTGAGCCAAAGCCCTGTTTCCATAGTGTTGTTTGCAGGAGAGGGCTATTGAACCATTTGTCAAAGTATACCTTATGCCATACCCCTTTTGGTATTGGCTGAAGGAGGTCAAGTACAATGTTACCAGAAGCTTTCACATCTGGTTGGCCCAGGACAGGACTTATGCTTCCTGTGTAAATCTTGAAGTTGTAAACTAACCCATCAATCCCTTACAGAACAAAGATATTATATCCCCACGTCTTAGGTTTCTTTGGATTATAGGTTCTTATACCTGAGGTTCCCTTAAAAAGGGGACAATTTGTTCATCAATTGAAAGCTTTTCGGCAGAAGGGTGCTTGAAACTTTTGTTCTGATAATGTCGATTATGGGCCTAATCTTACATAATTTGTCTGTGCAACCATCAGGGCGACTCTGGTTATCATTACAGTGAAGATTTTTTTTTTTTTTTCCAAATCTTTGAAGAGGCATAACATCGGCTATTCTGGGGAACCTCAAGTATGAACTCCAGTAAAGTCTAACTCTAGGAAGTTTTACAAGGCTCATAATGTATAACACACCAATAAACTTTTCCAACTCATTCGTTGTCAAATCAAGTGTCTGTTAGGGTCATTTTGAATTGCATATTTGTTAGACTCTTCAACAAGTATCTTTTTTCTATTGTAGTCAACTAAATCCTCATAGTATTCTATGGGGCTTCTTACCCTACCATCACCAGCATAAACTTGGCCCATAAACACTTTCTCTAAAGATTCTACGTCTTCTGGTCTTTTAGTCTTCCATTCAATTCTTCTACCTACTTTCTTTTCTCTAACAGATGTGTTCATCTTCATTTTTCTTCACTATCTGTACTATCCTCGGAATTCAGGCCTTTCAAATCTTTTTCAACATCACATTCATCATCTTCACTCTCCAAATTTTCATCTTCAGATTCCTCTGGTATACGTACTTCAGATCACTTGCCATAGAAATTTGAAGTATTCATGGCTGTAAAAAAAAAAAAAACTTTCCATGAAAATCCATTTGCACAATTAGCCTTCAAGACACACACGGTACCGAACGTGTTATTTTGCAAACTCAGTAAATTATAGGACTAATAATTTACCACAGTTCATTTGCGTTATTGCTTCTAGAACATGCACTAATATTCATTATCCAATCACCGTCATGTAGTGGTCCAAGTGTATTATGTTGCCACAAAGACACAAGCATACAGTGACCCAAGTGCATAATGTTGATTCAAAGACACAAGCATACATTGACCCAAAGCATGACCATTTAAATGCATACAGCGACACAAGTGCATAATGTTGCTTCAAATGTACAAGCATACATCGACCCAAAGCATGGCCAAGTGCATAATGTTCTTTCAAAGACACTATCTTACTTCGCATCAACACGTGACCCTGTATTTTTTTATATATTTATAAATACTAACAACACCATAGTCATACATTATCCTTATTTTGTGCTGTTATTTTAGTATAAACTTGCCTGAGCATAATCATGAGCAAAAACTATCATTCAAGAAAATTTCCTACACCAAGTACATAATGTTGCATCAAAAACACAAGTATACATTGACCCAAAGCAATGGCCATTATATGTCAGACTTCTCAAATACTTACCATATTGTAATCATACATAATCACTTCATACACTGTGATTTTTAGGAAAACCTACCTGTGCATATACTGTATGGAATTTACAAGCCTGAATAGCCAGTCAAAATGTACTGAAAAGTAGAGTGCAAACAACACACATTCTCTCTCCAGTGGTTGGCCTCACACTGAACTCCAGCTGATGAGAAAATGTATCATAGAAAACGGATCAACAAGGGAGGCCCATACCCAGTGCCATTTCTAGCCTTTTGGGGGCCCTATGCAAAATGCTGTGTGGGGCCCCTTACTTACATTGCTCACTTTATAGCACTTACAATAATTGGCAGGTCCACCGTACCCCCTACAAAGTTTATTTCATGAATATAGAGTGACTCAACACACATTTTAATTTCTATAAAAAGCCAATAATTGCAGCTAGGGGGCCCTCTGGTGGCTTCGGGTGCCCTATGCAACTGCGTGATTCACATATAGTAAGAAACGGCATTGCCCTTACCAAAGCTCAGACTGTTAACCTCAGGCAACACAGAGCTGCTGAGGATTTTTCAGATCACTAAACTAAGGACACAGTATGCCATATAGGGAGGCATGCCTTCTGCAGGGTCCAGCAAATACAGTGGACACTCATCTCGAGAGTAACTAAATTCCATGAGAAGATCATAAATTAGAAAACAAAATTTAACCCGCCACATCCCGCCAGATTTTTCACCACTGACACCCCCCCCAATCCCAGCAGATTTTGGAATTTTTTTTTCTTTTTGCTCAAACTTTCCTTTTTGTGAGAAACAATGATAAATCACAGGAAAAGTGCTCACCTGAGCTTAGAAATGGGCTATACAGGTGACCCCTTAAACACCTGGTACCGTGTTCTCTGGAGCCACGCTCCGGTTGTCACGTTTTCTGTGGTAGTGCTAACTATTGCACACCACTCAGAATAGCTACATATTTGTTCATTTGGTACAAATTTATATGTAATACAAGAATATATTGGTTTTCACACGATAATATAGGCGATACAAGCATTGTTTCACTCACTGAACACATCAGCATACTGCACCTTCCTTGGCGATGTTACCTTCTCATCACTTCTGCTCGTTTCTTCCTCTGGTGCCACGTAATCTTTGTCCTCCACATCGTCATCGATTGGGGAATAATTCTTGCCTTGGATTTCGTACCGTGGTGCGACATGTCTTTACTGGCCAGGTCACTCCTAACAGGTGAGTTGCCGAGACAGTGGCGTGGGGGGGCGGGGGGTAACGTGGGGTTAGGCAGTGTCGTTGCCTGGCAGTGGGTAGAGGAAGGTGTCCCGCATAGACGTACCAAAAATCACATGCGAAATTTGAAAAATGTGCAAATGACGGACCTCGCAATTGCAGAATGTATGGGTAGCCTACGTTTTCGGGACTGAGCGTGACAAAACATTGCAACGTACCTATGCGTTACTGGGATGCAGCGGGTTAAAGAAGGATGATTGGTAAGATGTAGGGATGGAAAAAGTGCAGAGGCAAAAGAATAACTTTAAAAAGACCAGAAACAAGAGAATTTGTCATGATTTGACAGCAGTAATTCTCAACCCATTACAGAATTTCGCACGGTGCTCACAATATGTCTACAGCATTTGGAGTATAGTAACAGGTGTGGACCATAGACCCTCCTCTCCTCCCTAATGCTGTCTTATCTGAGATTATTTTATCACCTGTGTGCATTTTTTCCATTCCTATATCTTAGCATTCATGTATTTTTTTTCCCCTATAGACTGGATTCATTTGGTGTGAAGACCGTGGCGAAGATGGGAGGAGGAGGGGAAGAGGGGAAGGATAGTGGTGGTGATGAAGAAGAAAAACAAGAACATGAAGAAGAAGGAGGAAGAGGAGGAGGAGGAGGAAATGGAGAAGGAGAAGAAGGAGAATGGTGGTGATGATGAAGAAGAAGGAGGGGGAAGAAATTAAAAGATGATCATAATAATGGTGTTGATTATGAGAGAGAGAGAGAGAGAGACAGAGAGAGAGAGAGAGAGAAACCAGCTGCACATATCATTCAGCCCTGTTTATGATGTCAAGAATATACGAGGTAGAACACACACACACACACACACACACACACACACACACACACACACACACACACAAGGCTTGCTTTTCATATCAAGTCCCCCTCCTCTCTCTCTCTCTCTCTCTCTCTCTCTCTCTCTCTCTCTCTCTCTCTCTCTCTCTCACACACACATGCTCACCAAAGTATTTCGTCAAAGTGGAGTGCTTCAGGTTTGCATATGATCTCTCTCTCTCTCTCTCTCTCTCACACACACACACACACACACACACACATTTAAATAATACTAAGAATGATATGAATGTTAGAGACGTGTGATTGAAATAGGAAAGAATAAATTTTCTCACATGAGTATGTCTTCATGGTCTATTAAGAGAGAGAGAGAGAGAGAGAGAGAGAGAGAGAGAGAGAGAGAGTGGCATGTTTTATAACTTCTTGCAGTGTTGGACCCATCAGGAGTACCAGAATAGATTTTATTATTTGTTATTATAAAACTATTTTATTAAGCTTTGATGTTTGGGGGAAGAGGAAAAAAGTGTTCTCGATTAACCACTTCAGTACAAGTGATGTCTTTCGTGTTTCATCCATGCAACTAGCAGCAGAGTTTACTGAGTTTAAGAGAGACCTCTGGCATTGCTGGCGCGGACTTAGCCACTTCAGTTCGTGTGTGTGTATGTCTGTGTGTGTGTGTGTGTGTGTGTGTGTGTGTGTGTCTGTGTCTGTGTGTGTGTGTGTGTGTGTGTGTGTGTGTGTGAATGCTTGATACCACCATGTTTTTTTATGCAAGAAAGAAGGAACCAAAGCCCAGGGGCCCGCAAACCGTTCCTTCCAAGAAAAAACAAACAAACATAAGAGACCAAATTCAAGATCCGTTCATTTCTAGATGCCTGGACACACTGCGTTTGAAAGACTGGAGATCATAGACAGAGGTTCCAGAGTTGACCTGTTGCATAAATGAAGGACTGGGAGTAACGGTTAACTCTTGATTAGAGAGATGGACAGAAAAGGGATGAGAGTTTGTTGCTAAATGGGTGCTATGCTCCCTTCGTAGAGGTGGAGGAATGCATGCAGACAGTTCAGAGGAGCAGCAACAATTGAAGTAGCGATAGAAAAGAGATAAAGCTGCAACAGTGTGGCGAAGAGACAGAGGTTGATGGGAGCCAGTAAGAGAAGGAGAATTAATGAGACAAAAAGCCTTTGACTCCACCCTATTGAGAAGAGTTGTATGTGGGGAGCCTTCCCACACATGAGAGTTGTATGCTACACAGGGGCGAAAAAAAAAAAAAAAACGTGTATAAAGTCAACAACTGTGCAAGGGTAAAGAAGGTACGGAGTCGGCTTAGCACACCTAATCTCTTGGAAGCAGATTTTACAAGATAAGTCCCGAGCGAATGAAACCCCAAGCATGTTCAAGGATGATGCAGGATTGAGCTGGATATTATTAAACATTAGTGGGTACTCCTGTGGAAGATTGTGTCGGGTTGATAGGTGCACTGGGGGAGGCGGTGGCTCAATCAGTAGAGAGTTGACCTGCAGTCCTGACGGACCCGGGTTCAAATCCCGCTGAGGTAGGGAACAGTTTAAGGATTTGAATTTCAGAAAAATCAGACTTTACTGATCTACCAGAAGGCCCGCCGACATGTCGTAAAAATACCCCCACTAATACCAATACACCAGTCCTGTATGAGACAGCCCTAGCATGTATTCAGTATGGACGGTGGGTGTTAGCGCCGAAGTGGTGACATGTAGAGGTGTGCGGTACGTAGGAGGACTACTGGGCCTTGAAAGCAGGCTGTGAAGCCTATGCCCAGAGTCGGTCACATAAAAAAAAAAAAAAAACTGAGTTCTTGATGCACTAAAAACAACAAGATTATTTTTACCCCAGTCAGAGATACGATTCAAGTCAGACATTAGGTTTTGCCATAGTCTCAATCCTTGTTTGTTGAAGTAACTGCTGAGATGGAAGTTGCAGGAAAAGAATGGAAAGGTGAAGGGTGGAATCATCAGCGTACGAGTGGGTAGAGTTAGATGTACACCTTAGAAAGTTACTGATGAATGAAAGGAAGAGGGCTGGTGATAGGACAGAGCCCTAAGGAACACCACTGTTGATAGATCTAGGAGGAGAACGATGGCCGTCTACAACAGCGGCTATAGAATGACCGGAAAGGAAGCTATAGATGAAGGCTCAGATAGAAGGATAGAAACCGTAAGAGGGCAATTTGGAAATTAAAGATTTATGCCAGACTTGATCGAAGCCTTTTAGATGTCAAGTACGATGAAAAACTTTTGCTAAAGTCCCAAAACGAGGATGACCAGGAGTCTGAAAGGTAGGTGAGAAGATCACCAGTGCAGCGTCCCTGACGGAACCCATACTGATGATCAGAAAGAAGGTTGTGTTAGGAAAGATGCTTTAAAATTTTTCTGTTAAGAATTGACTCATAAACTTTTGAGACACAGGATGTTAAAGCAATTGAACGATAGTTAGAGGATTGGGAATGGGCACCCTTTTTTGGGACTGGCTGAACGAGAGCAAACTTCTAGTAAGAAGGAAAGGTACAGTACAAGTTGACAGACAAAGGCGAAAGAGTTTACCTGGGCAGAGTTTAAGCACAGTTCTTGAGGACAACAGGAGGGACTCCATCAGGCACATATGCCTTGTATTAAGGCCAGTGACAGCAGAAACTACATCAGCTGAAGAAATTTTAATGTCAGCCATGAGGAAGTCAGCAGGGGATAGCAATGGAGGAACAGCACCAGATTCGTCTAAAGTGGAATTGGAGGAGAAAGTCTGAGCAAAGAGATCTGTTTTATCAGTAGAAGAAATAGCTACAGAGCCATCAGAATAGAAAGGAGGAGGGAAGGATGATGAGGTAAACTTGTTAGAAAGGTTTTTGGCAAGATGCCAGAAGGAGCGGGAAGAATTCGAGTTGGAGAGTTGAGAGCATTTAGTACGGATGAAATTATTTTTAGCAGAGCGAAGAACAGACTTAGCACAGTTCTGGGCAGAAACATAAGCAAAATGTAATTCAGGGGTGGGTTGGTTCTGGTATCTTTAATAGGCCCTCTCCTTGTTGCGGACTGCATTAG
>NC_137033.1:31845448-31915448 GCF_032717465.1 Coenobita brevimanus | reverse complement strand
CATCATCACTCGATCATGTTCGGTACTCTTACCATCTTTTATAGATTTTGTCATTTTCATTTGCTTTTTCGAATCACTGTCTGCACAGTCTCAGTATTTCTTCTCATTTGCTTCATTATATCATCAAGAGTTGACGAATCAACACCATATGTGTCACAACTTCCGCATGGGAACACCACGGTTCAGTTATTTCATCAGTTTTACCTTATCGTCCTTTATTACTTTAGCATAATAATAATAAAAGTCCTTACTGCACTGCATCCCCCTAGTTATCTGTTAATACACCATTGTGAACCAGACAGGAGAGTTATAGTATGCGAAGAGATGCGAATGGCCAGTGCAGTAAGCACTTGGTAGCTACATATTGGTTACTGTAGTATCGGCGTACCTCCTGGCGAATGGCTTGTACATGCAAAAAAAAAAAAATAATAATAAAAATAAAATAAACGTTTTATGCACCGCAAACTAACTCATAAAGTGTTTCAGTAGATACTAATGATGGAAATAACCTTTTGCTCTGACTGTGGTAGTAATTAAGAATATACTGAAATGAAGATATAATATTCAAGGGTAAACTTAGCTGAAATAACGAGAAATATGATATGTCATATTCGCAAGATCAGAAATTGAAGGTTAAGAATGATTAACTGTGAGAATTTCGTATTCACAGGCAAAATACACTGGTAACAGTGCTGGCTCACAAAGTTATTAAGAGATGAGAGAGAAGGGTTGCCTGCTTAATTCGTAATCGACAGTTGCAGAATCGGTGTAAACCTAGCTGATCCAAACCCTCCAGAGTTTTAGAGGCTATTATAAAGTAGTGAGAAGAGTGGGTGTAAACTTGTGGGCCCTGGAAAAAAAAAAAAAAATCACATTTGTTTCTTTACTTGGTTATTGAGGGATTTTGTCATTGCGGCAGTTTGGCGGACCAATTAAATATGATGAATAATTCATCATATTTAATTGTTCCGCCAAATTATTAGGTTTAACACTAGAATGCCCGAAGGAGTCATTTTGACTCCTTCAAGCTCTTTTAACGGCTTTCACCTTTATGTTTTTTTCGCTTGACCGAAGTTCTTCGGTGAATTATAATGATTTCAATGACATTACACAAACACATGTAGGATTTGCTACTGGCATATTTTTAGTTGATTAAAAAAAAATTCCACTGATGCCCAAGGGAGTCATTTTGACCCCTTTTTGATATATTGATTTAAAGTGTTGTTTTCAGTCAATATCAGTATACTTGAAGTTGTTCCATTGTTCTGGGGTTCATTGTGAAATCATTGGAGTTAATAGTAGTGTGAATGATTTCATTTATACGTCATTATTTGTAAGAAAATCCAAAACTATTATATCGTTATGTTGCACATCTAAAGTAAAAAGAACCAGAATATAATGAAACGAAGTATGGAGTGGACATCGTAGATCAAATGGCCAGAAAGTACACCGTCAGAACAAGCACAAGAGTGTGGTCTGTACACTCGTTCCAAAATACTTTGGATCTAGTCGCTATATATGCAAGGATCCTTTGCAAGGAAATCGCTAAGGAGAATAAATTTCCAGAAGAATATTCCTCCATAATCTGGCACAAGAGCTAACTGAGCCATATATGCAGTCAAGAAAAGCCACTCACAGCGAAGCTCAAGGAAAGGATAAACAGCAACAAACAGAATAAAAAAAAGTACCGCCAAGTGAAGATACTCTGTTAGAAGAACGGAACTGTCGGTATCTGTTATCATTGCAAAAAATCGTTGTGTGGAACTTGCACATCTGAGGTTCGACGCACTGTAAAAAATGCAATGAAGAGTAGAAAAAAGTGAGTTTTTGTTTACTGTAGTTAGTCTCAAATAGTTTTGATGTTTTTTTTTTTTTTTCAAGTCTCTTTTCCGGTTTGTTACGTTACAAGTAGAAAACCTGAGTTTTTGTTCATTGTAGTTAGTCTCAAATAATTTTGAAGTATTTTTCTTGCAATTTCCTGTTTCTGTTTGTTACACTGTGATAATGCCTGAAATTCGCAAAAATAAAAGGTCTACGAGCCAGTGTGCTTAGCTTTATTTTCGACATCCATTGTTTGATATATATATATAAATATATATATATATATATATATAAATATATATATATATCAGTATTATGTGTATAATGCACAACAGATTACAACCAACTAACACACTGTAAACATAAGAAGTCATTTAAGATTGAAATATGAGTATTCATTGTTAGTGAACAGCATGAGAGACGAAACACTGGAAAGGAGTCAAAACGACTCCGGCCGGGATTGCAAGGTGAATTGAAAGCCTGGGCATTCTAGTGTTAACTGTATTGAAATAAACTAGTGTTTATGTTTGACACCACCACTAACACTTGCATCTTTATTTGAAGCCATAGTTAGGGCTTGATGTAACCAATGAAAGCTAAAACTCGAAAAAAATCCAGTACAGGGATCACCACCAAGACATGCAGTGTAAGCAATCCAAGTGATCACACGATACACTCAACACTATCTCTGGCCACATGGTAAATTAGTCTGGCCACTGGGGGAATTTCAGCTGCACTCTCGTAAATTTATCCGGTAGAAAAGTGGTGCCGGACCATCCGATGCCCGAAAATTGTTGTTGTATAATACACATATATCTATATCTATATATCTATATCTATCTATCTATCTGTATATCTATATCTGTCTATCTATCTATCTATCTGTCTATCTATACTGTATATACAGTATATATACATAGAGAGAGAGAGAGAGAGAGAGAGAGAGAGAGAGAGAGAGAGGCAAAAAATACAATGACCCCGACTATCATATTCATAAAAAAATTACCTTAGTCTATACTTGAAACACACACACACACACACACACACACACACACACACACACACACACACACACACACACACATCAGAAAGGGAGAAAGACCCAGGAATGATTATCAATAATACACTAAATCCGGCTGCTCACAACAGTGGGATGGTACATAACTTTTTTTTTTTAATGCTATGAAGAAGGAACCAAAGGCTGCGAGCCCACAATTACTGTTCCTTCCAAGAGAAAAAAAAAATTCAAGAGAGAGCCAATTTCAAGATCCGATCATTTCGAGATGCCTGGAGACACTGCGTTTGAAAGACTGGAGATCATAGGAAGCAGGAAAGACAGACAGAGGGAGAAAGTTACAGAGTTGACCTGTTGCATAAATGAAGGACTGGGAGTAACGTTTAAGTCTTGCATTAGAAAGTTGGACAGAAAAACGATGAGAGTTTGCTGCTAGACGGGTGCTATGCGCCCGTCGTAGAGGTGGAGGAATGCATGCAGACAGTTCAGAGGAGCAGTGACCATTGAAGTAGCGATAGAAAAAAGATAAAGCTGCAACAGTGCAACGAAGAGACAGAGGTTGAAGGCAGTCAATAAGAGGAGTGTTAATGAGACGAAAAGCCTTTGACTCCACCCTATTGAGAAGAGCTGTATGTGGGGAGCCTCCCCACACATGAGAGTTGTACTCCACACAGGGGTGGGTAAAACTCCTGTATAGGGTCAACAATTGTGCAGGGGTAAAGAAGGAACGGAGTCAGCTAAGCACACCTAACCTCTTGGAAGCAGATTTTATAAGAGATGTAATATGATCTTTCCAAGATAAGTCCCGAGTAAATGAAACCCCAAGCATGTTCAAGGATGATGCAGGATTAAACTGAATATTATTAAACATTAGTGGGTATTCCTGAGGAAGAGTTTGTCGGGTTGATAGGTGTAAAAACTGAGTTTTTGATGCATTAAAAATAAGATTATTTTAACCCCAGTCAGAGATACGAGCCAAGTCAGACATTAGGTGTGCCATAGCCTCATCCCTTGTTTGTTGAAGTAACTGCTGAGATGAAAGTTGCGGGAATCGAATGGAAAGGTGAAGAGGGGAGTCATCAGCGTAAAAGTGGATATGGTTAGATGTACAGCTTAGAAGGTCATTGATGAATAAAAGGAAGAGAGTTGGTGATGAGCCCTGAGGAACACCACTCTTGATAGATCTAGGAGGAGAACGATGGCCGTCTACAACAGCGGCTATAGAACGACCAGAAAGGAAGCTAGAGATGAAGGCACAGATGGAAGGATAGAAACCGTAAGAGGGCAGTTTGGAAATTAAAGATTTATGCCAGACTCGATCGAAAGCCTTTGAGATGTCAATTGCAATGGCAAAGCTTTCGCCAAAGTCCCGAAAGGAGGATGACCAGGAGTCTGAAAGGTAGCTGAGAAGATCGCCAGTGGAACGTCCCTGACGGAACCCATACTGACGATCAGAAAGAAGGTTGTGATAGGAAAGATGCTTTAAATTTTTTTTTTATTAAGAATTGGCTCAAAAACTATTGAGATACGGGATGTTAAAGGAATTGGACGATAGTTAGAGGGTTGGGAATGGTCACCCTTCTTTGGGACTGGCTGAATGAGAGCAAACTTCCAGCAAGAAGGAAAGGTACAAGTTAATAGGCAGAGGCAAAAGATTTTGCCTAGGCAGGGTGTAAGCATAGAAGCACAGTTCTTGAGAACAACAGGAGGGACTCCATCAGGCCCATATGCCTTATTAGTACTGAGGCCTGTGATGGCAGAAAATACATCAGCTGAAGAAATTTTAATGTCAGCCATGAGGAAATCAGAGGGGGGAAGAGATGGAGGAACAGCACCGGAATCATCTAAGGAGATCTGCCTTATCAGTAGAAGAAATAGCTACAGAGCTATCAGAGTAGAAAAGAGGAGGGAAGGATGATGAGGTAAAGTTGTTAGAAAGGTTTTTGGCAAGGTGCCAGAAGGAGTGGGAAGAATTTGAGTTGGAGAGTTGAGAGCATTTAGTACGGATGTAATTATTTTTAGCAGAGTGAAGAAAAAACTTAGCATGATTCCGGGCAGATATGTATAAAAGATGTGATTCAGGGGTGGGTTGGCTTCGGTACCTTTTATACGCCCTCTCCTTGTTGCAGACAGCATTAGAACAACCGTGATTAAACCAAGACTTCCTTGCATTAGTCAGAGGATATGAGAAAGGAATGTATGCTTCCATGCCCGAGAGAATAACCTCCGTAATGTGCAAGGCACACTCAGATGGCTCCCGGCCATGCAAGCAATAATCATTCCAGGGAAAATAAAAGAAGTACTGCCTGAGGGCCTCCCAATCCGCAGCTCCAAAGTGCCAGAGACAGCGTTTCTTTGGTGGGTCCACAGGCCGTACCGGAGTGATAGCAAGGGTTAAAGTGATTAGGCTGTGTTCGGAGGAGCCCAAAGGAGAGAAAAGATTTACAGTGTAAACAGAAGGATTAGTTGTAAGGAAGAGGTCAAGTATGTTGGAGATCTCTCCAAGACAGCCAGGGATACGGGTATGGTGCTGTAAATGCTGCTCTAGGTCATTAAGGATAGAAAAGGTGTAGGCTAGTTCACCAGGTGGATCAGTGAAAGGAGAGGAGAGCCAAAGGTGGTGGTGAACATTTAAATCTCCTAGATTGGAGATTTCAGAGAAAGGAGAAATGGATAGAATGTGTTCCATCGTAGAAGTAAGATAGTCAAAGAATTTTTGATAGTCAGTAGAATTAGGAGATATGTAAACACCGCACATATATTTAGTCAGAGAATGACAGGAAAGCCAAAGCCAGAGTGTAGAGAATTCAGAAGAACTGAGTTCAGGAACACGAGAGCAAAGATGTCATTGTGTATATATACACAACAGCCACCTTTGGCTTTGAAATGAGTATTGAGAAAGTGGGAGGATACAGAAAAGGGTCTGCTGTCAGTTGCCTCAGACAGCTAAGTTTCAGTTAGAAAAAGGTAAGGTTTAGAGAAGGAGGGGTGGTGCTCAACAGAGTAAAAGTTAGAGGAAAGGCCGCGAATGTTGCAGAAATGAAGAAGAAGAGAGTCAGATAGTGGTTCTAGGCAGCTCGAGTCGTCACCGGGAGATGGGCGGATAGTGGGGGCATTTATTGTCCCTCTCCCCCTGGGGACTCCGAGGCCACGTGTATGCTGCCATGAATTTTTAAATTTTGGAATGGAGTGTAGTTTGTACTGTGCATGTAGTTTGGTGTTGATAGTTAGAGAAACTTGTATTGAAGAGCATGCTGGCCTACTCTCTGTGTTACAGAGACACTGATAAAGGTCAGCAAAGGGGGAAGGTCGGGATCAAGTCCCGAGGACTGATGAAACGGGAGCTCCATCTCTCCCTATCATCAGCTTTCCATCCACCTTGGGAGTACTGCCCTGCTCGACTGGTGCTACAGTCTACTAATGTACAGTATATACTGCTCGCTAATATGAGAATAGAATTCACGTCAATTAATGAAGACATGCTAAGAATGATAACATCATTCATCAGACCAACCCTGGAGTATGCGTCAGTAATCTGGAATCTTCATCTCAAAAAACACATAGACAAAATTGAAAAAGTACAAAAGGCAACTAAAAATGGGTAAGAAGCTTAAGAAAGACTAGAAAAAATGAATCTACCAACACTACAGGAGACAAGGAAAAGAAGAGACATGATTGTGCTATATAAATGCATCTTAGGGAAAGAGAAAATAAACATAAATGAATATATAACCAAAGGGGAAGCATCAGCATGAGGACACCGCAAAAAACTACATAAAAAGGGAGGCGATAAAGATATAAGGAAATTCACTGTCCCAAATAAGGCAATTAACGGGTAGAATGCACTGACAAATGAAATAGTGTGTGCCATAACTTTTTATAAATTTAAGGATATGTATGATAAAAATGTTTTAATACACGGGACATGACGAGCTTGACTCATTCCTGTAAAGATACAGTTAGGTAAGAATTAGGTAAGGTAAGAACACAGACACACACACACACACATAATTATCTTTATATCTACATATCTATTTGAATAGATGTATATATATATATATATATATATATATATATATATCATCATCATCAGCCGTTTGAGTATCCACTGCAGGACCGGCCTATCCCGACCGAAGTCGGGACGATACAGCCAATGTATCTCTACCAAGTGGCTTAGGCTGTCTAGTAGAGATTGTATGTAGGGTGAGAAGTGCTTGTAAGTGTAACTGTAGTGTTGGAGTGGCTTTGGATATGTGTATAGTCTGTGAACCAAGTGTAATCGGCACGCGCAAGCCGACTGGGTGCAAGCATACTTTATAGTATGCGACACCGGTTCAACCACAGCACCCCTGATGTCCGTCAATGCAGTACGTGGCCGGGTGAACACTCCCAAAGTTTATTACCCTGGTGGGGCGCGAACCCTGGTTCACCCGTGTACGAAACGCACACTCTACCACTGTACCACAGAGGCTCCAAATATATATATATATATATATATATATATATATATATATATATATATAAATATAGAAAAAATGGAAATACTAAGATTGGCGGTAGATTTTTCTTAGTAAAATTCAGATTTACGAAACTTTTTTATTTGCACATTTTGCGAAAGGTTTGATTCAGTAATTACAATTAGTCATTGTTTCTCGAAAATTCACATTGTATACATCAAGAATAGGTTGGCTGTAGATTGCATATACATGATTTCTAATTACACACACAAGTAATTTTTTTTTTTTTTATGTCAAATGTTCAAACAGAGCAAAATTACTCAATTATGATACGATAAATTTATCCACCAAAAATGTTCAAAATGCCCAGTAAAAGTTTGTATATGCAATAAGCCTTCTAGAACTTCTTGGGAGAACTCGATGAGCCACGATGCAAGATACAGCTTCTGCTGTTGCCTACAACCCATTCAGGGGGGAACCAAGCAAACCACAGTCTCTGGTGGCCCAGACGAAAATCAAGGGGACCATGGTTTGGTTTAATGTCAGGGCAGGGTGGAGCTTCATCAAGCGTCAGGATACTGGCGTTGATGTTTTCGTGCACTGTCAGGCCATCATTAAACCAAACCCACAGTACCTCCAATGCTCCCTTGGGGATGGCGAGATGGTGGGTTTAGTCTCTTTGGCACTCCTAAAGGTCCTGATGTTCAGGATGTCACTGGACTGGGGGGCGTAGCCACGCAGGGTTCTGCCCGTCACGGCGATGTCTCCTGGCCTGGGGGCACAAGGCCAGGGGTTCTGGGAGTTCTAGGGAGATAAGCACCATCGTGGAAATGTGCATTGCGATGGCAAGGGCTTTTTGTGGGGTGATAAGAGGGCTTTGCATATTCTCCTCCTCAAAATCTTTGAGGAGAATGGGGTGCCTCACCTTGTCATCCCCGAATGCATCGCCCACGATGTTCATTTTGCCCCTTGCCACCAGGAGCACGAGGCCCAGCAGCCGTCCCCTGCTGCCCCTCGCACAACACTGCAGAAGAGGCTAAGGCTGGATGCTCCCCTCAACCGGAAGACTGCCAAACAGTTCAATGACCCGGCTCCAGACATGACCACAATCCGGGCTGCTGTTGATGTCCACCAACCGCCATCAGTGACTGAGGAGAGGCAGGAGTCTTCTAACTCCATATCCATGGCTGAGGAGGCGTCAACCAGCTCCTTGGCAGAGGAGGAGGTCGATGGGCCTTCCCCTCCTCTCGTGGAGGAGGGCAGCCCATCTTGCCCTCTTTAAATTGGACTATAAGGATCAGATAGAGGTGTCCTGCTATCACCTGACACTCAGCGCCCACATCCGGTCGTATTAAGTCAGAGCCACGACTTACTTCAACTTCTATGATCTGCTCTGGGTGGTCGACGTGGATAAGGGAATTCCACCCAGTCTGATTGTCAGGGGGAAGAAGGTTTGTCTAGCCGATCTGAGAGGGTTTTATTTCATGTTCCCATCCAGCTTATTAGCAATATGTGCATTGCTTGTGCCTTGTTGGAGCACTGCAGATTAAAAATCTTGTTTGGCCTAATGCCCCTGAAAGCGGGTGATGGCCATAAAACCCTGGGAAAAAAAAAAAAAAAACTTCTCACTTGTCTTCAAAAAACTATGGAATTTTTTTTCAAGGTGTTTATTCATACTAGCAGATCAAGAGCAACATTAACTTTATAACAGTGCAATAACCGGGGAAACACTTGGTTAACACACGCAGCAAGAGATACCCATAAACGCATGAAGTTCATTGTGAAGGCGATCAATATTTTTCAAGACATTTTTCTTTGACCAAAACACCAGCCTGACTTCCCAGTGATCAATACTGGCATGAACGAAACCATCTCTTTTGTCGTGTCCAAAAACTGCACAAGCCTCAGCTGAGACCTCCTTGACTGCTTATTCACAACTCTGAGTGTGAACTGAGAAATTATCAACTGCCAGTGAAGACTGGAGAAGATCTGCGAATTCTGCTGTAGACTTCCCACAGGTGAAGAGAGGCTATTGTAGTTTTTCTTTATTCCAATCAATCAAGCTCTTTGGTGATGTAGCTCCAACATTCAGTCTGGGGTTCTTATGCATTCTGGGTCTCATGTCCCCATAATCAGAAACTCTTCTGATCTTTTTTATTATTTTGATCGCCTATACCCCCCCTTCCTTATCTGCACTGCATAGCAGAGCAACAAGTACACTCTCACTATGAGCATGGTACGCACTGCGCATTATCGCATGTGTGATAGCACTCGTGATTATGGGTGATTGATTCCTCAGCAACTTGAGAGTGGTGAAAGTGTGGTGTGGTCCATATTTCATATGGTGCTTGACTTTGATCTCAAAATACATTTTGAAATAGAAGTTGACAGAATCTCACCAACATCTCAAACTTTTTCAAACCATCTCCCACCAGGCCATGCTGCCTTGTCCATAGCATCATCATGGCCTCACCAGTTGTCAACCAGTGTGATAGGCTCAATGGGCCACATTTGTGACCAGCTACTTCTTTGGTCAATTTGCAGGTCCTGATAGCACAAAACAATTAGTGTGATGTCTTTTGATCAGAGCTCGAGTCCTGTACCACATCTTCGAGCAATTCAATACGATCCTTTTCCGGCATAGTTTCAAAGCTGAAATCCATAGGTAAGTCATTAACTCCTACCAACAGTTTTCCCACAGGGCCCATGAATGCAGATTTGTGGGTGGGAGGTACATCAAATTTCATCACATGCCTAAGAGTCAGCTCATTGATGTGTAGCTGGCAGATTAGCCGGTGACACTTATGGCCAAGTAGTCTTTCCAGATGAGTAAAGGCTCCTCCGGTAGGCCCTATATTGGTTGCGGTTGAATCAGTATCAACAACAACCAGCATTCAACATCATCGTGAGTACTGATCCATTAAAAAATCCTTCGGCAGTTTCTGCACAGGCTTCTCCTTTCGCTCTGGTAACTCTGGAGTGAATCGGAATAAGCATTTTCCTTCTGGTTCCCAGGTAACAGTATAATGTTCCTCTGTTTCAGTTCTGGAATGGAAACGATGAGTTTCTTCACTGTACTTCATGACTTTCGTTTCTTTATCCTTTTTTCCAATGAAGAAAACTCCAGCGATATCAGTCTCATCTGTCCTTTCTCATGGGCTTCAAGTGTAACAGTTATTACTGATTCCTTGCTCTTCCACATCTTCATTCAGTCAACAGCCACGTAAGCAGGTAAATGACTGGCTCGAATGAGGTAATAAAAAAAATAAAAACAATAGCAATTCTGCGACTGGAGTGTTGGCCACATTGAACCTGACTGCAGCAGCAGCAGTGTATGATATATCCATGTAATTTCTTCTAGTAGAAGTGGACGCCTTGCTCATACTGTCACTGGAGCTTGTGCAAGGAGCAGGATTTGAAATGTGTGCCCTCATGTTGTTCTGCAGCCTCATGTGCTAAATTCCCTGCAGCTTTTTGCTCTTCATCTTTCCTTTTAGCAGCTTTCACTTGCCTTGCTGTTTCCTTCACGTGGACAGATGCCATACGAAAGCCAGAAACTTTCAATATTTCATTCCTCTGGTCATAAAGCCACCTCATTTCCAACTTCGGAACTTTTTCAGGAAGAATACAGCTGCACATGATATGAACTCCAACATCACAACCAAAACAACTAGATTCTGCAGCCCCACAGAGAATGAGATCATGTCTGCAGACCGTGATGTCAAACAAAGTATCAATCTCAGCTGTCCTTTTGTCTCTCACCGCACTCTTAAATTTGCCATTCCCAATATTCACCATTTCCTTCCACCTGGTCAGAATCATCCGAGCAATTGGTCTCTCTTGAAAGACAAGAGGAGGTGTGAATTTGGCACTGCTCTTAAGCCACTGCACCAGTACTAGCACTACCAAATCATTTGCTAAATCTTGCAAGGGATAATGACGTCTGTCCGCTTCATGTACCATTAGCTTTTCTTCCTGAAGCATGATCCTTTTTGCTCTTCATCTTCTCCAGGTTAGCAGCTTTCGGAAGGAACTTGCCTTGCCTGTTTCCTTCACGTGGACAGATGCCATACGAAAGCCAGAAACTTTCTAATATTTTATTCCTAACTGGTCATAAAGCCACCTCTATAGTATCCTCAGCATCAACCGGAACTTTTTCAGGAAGAATTAACAGCTGCACACGATATGAACCACACAATGGCATCACTCATAAAACATTGTCTAGCAATCAGCACCAGAAATAGGCAACCACAATGATCCTTATCGCCTTAGAGTACATTATTACTTGACTGAGCATTCGACACGCTGGCTACACTTGCCGTATATCGCCGGGAGGGCTTCCGACTCTCATCTTTCACCGACAGAAGATACAGGGGCGGACAGACATACACACGAACACGCATCACGCATACATTCGCGTACAAACTTCGCAACACGGAAAATGTGTTTTGCAAAATACTCAGTTATTAAAAGCTGGTGCATCATTGTAGATAAAATAGTATATATGGTGACATTACTGTGTAAAAATTACCCGAATTAGGCAAAAAAAAAAAAAGCATGTCAACAGTGGGCCAGAACATCACCGACACATATCCACGTCGTCTCCACTGATACTGCAGGTACTCGGTAACAGAATGTTCTACTAACGTGGATAAGAAGCCAATGTAGGTGTCACCATAATCGATAAATCAATCGCATATTGAAATGATTAAAATTAATTTCTCCCCAATATGCCTGAGAAAAACTTTTTAATTTTAAATTTGGTTTTACCTGGGAATAGATACAGCCAAACTTGAAATTCTGACTTAACTGAATATGATACATCCTAATATATATATATATATATATATATATATATATATATATATATATATATATATATATATATATATATACAGTGGCGTACCGAGGGGGGGCATGCGGCCATGGCCCCCCTTTTTTCATATATATATATATATATATAGTCATCATCATCATCATCAGCCTTTTGAGTGTCCACTGCAGGACCGTCCTATCCCGACCGAAATGGGGACGATACAGACTATGTATCTCTACTTAGTTGCTGAGGCTGTCTGGTAGAGATTGTTTGTAGGGTGAGAAGTGCTTGTAAGTGTGTTGTGTTGGAGTGGCTTTGGATGTGTGTGTAGTCCATGAACCAAGTGTAATCAGCACGCTCAAACCGACTGGGTGCAAGCATACTTTATAGTATGTGACACTGGTTCAACCACAGCACCCCTTACGTCCGCCAATGCAGTACGTGGCCGGAAGAATGCTCCCAAAGTTTATTACCCTGGTGGGGCGCGAACCCTCGTTCTTCAGTGTACGAAAACGCACACTTTACCATTGTACCACAGAGGTTCCATTTATTTATATATATATATATATATATATATATATATATATATATATATAGGTATATAGATAGACAGATATATTATATATATATATATATATATATATATATATATATATATATATATATATATATATATATATATATATATATATAATTTGTTTCTAGTTTATTACAGTTGTATAGTTGTTTGATCGAAACGTGAGCGTTTGAATTTTAGTAGTATAAGGTTATTGGAGAGACAGAATCAGCTCAGTGGCACAGAGTACTTAAAAATGACTTAGAATATGCTTTATTTTTGTCATATACCCATTCCATATGACCTCAAAATGATCATAAAATTGGCTAAAATGCAAAAATTTTTTTGGAGTCCCCAGCCGTACGGGCTCGCTCGGCTCGCCAGTCATGGGCTGCACAGTTAAGATAAAAACAAAAAAAAAGCCCCCCCCTTTCCAACTTTCTGGGTACGCCACTATATATATATATATAAATAAATATATATATATATATATATATATATAAATATATATATACCGTATATATAAATTCTCTGAAACAGGGAAGGGGGCGCTACAATGTTTGCATTATCCAGAGGCTCCTTTGACGCACAGACATCAGAATATGATCGTTCATAAGAGGAATAACTGACAAGAAAACAACTCTAAGTCGTCGATTTCTCGAAGGCAATAGGTAGTCGTGCACATCACGTCTTGAAACCCAACAAGCGACAAATGATGGACTCTACAAAAGGCACTCACTAGCTCCGAGCCCAAACCAGTTCTTCTTCCAGCCCTCTGTCACCATCCTACCTCTCCTTTCAACCCCTCAATTCTTCTAACCTTCACTCACACCATTATCCAGCTCTCCAACCTTCCTTACCAGCCCAACAATTTTCTCTGAAGCCTATTAGACCTTTCATGCCCTTTAGAGTATTCCCTCTCAGTCCCTATCCTTTCCTGCTCCTTTTTCCCAGCCTTGTCAATTCCACTTCGAACACTCAATCCCTTGGTCCTCGCTTCCAGTCCACTAACGCTCTCTCACACCTATTTAGCCCTTCCTTCCCTTCCCTCCAACACTCCCACTCTTTAACTTTTGTTTCCACCTCTCTAGCCATTCCTGTAGCCATCCTACCTCTCCCTACTGCCTGTTTAACTTTCCCACCACCGTCTCTCTCCGTCCCATAAACTCAGTCCCTCCCTCCATCCTCAACCTCCACGCTCCCTTCACCTCAACCCTTCCGCTTCATTCCTCCCCTGCCTTTCCCCTCCCTCCATTCCTCACTTTCTCTCCCTCCCTCCCCCTCCCCCAGTCTCCTAGCTCTTCCCAGCACTTCACATATTTGGTCTACACATACGGGAGGGTCAGCATAACAATTAGTCGCCGTGAATACTGTCGCGCATACTCAAACAGTAACAGTATCACACTCCACTGGGTACATTACATACCAGTGTGTGTGTGTGTGTGTGTGTGTGTGTGTGTGTGTGTGTGTGTGTGTGTGTGTTTGTAAAAATATGCAGTCAGTTTCTGTTAATATTAAGACAAGACGAAAAAATATATAACTCTCTCTCTCTCTGTTTGCCTGTGAACTTTAATCTTCTTCCGTGACGAGAGGTGTGCGTGATAGAATGCAACAAGAGGATGATTGGCCTAATTTGCCTGAGAATCTCTCTCTCTCTCTCTCTCTCTCTCTCTCTCTCTCTCTCTCTCGACAGATATATATATTCTAGATAGATAGATATAGATATATAAATAGATAGACGGGTAGATAGATATAGATAGCCTCTATAGATAGATATAAACAAATTGATAGATAAATTGATATAGGTAAATAAATAGATAGGCAAATAGATAAATGGATGTAGGTATATACAAAAGTTTAATTACGGCGCATTTACAGTTTGGAGGACAACTTTATTGCTCCGTATCTTATCAAGGACATAGGGAAGGTGGAAGCTGTGCAACATCATGCTACCAAGTTAAATCCATCCCCGAGATATAAACCACATCAAGAGAGGTTTAGCGAATCAAATTTATTTCATCTTATAAAACAATGAATTAGGGGTAAACTAAGTAGATGCTTGAATATACTTAAAGTTTCAGTACTAATGAATCACGCTAAGTGTTTCACATTATGCTCGTGGAAATCACATGAAGCTGCAATCAACGATAACTAATACTAACCGTACAAGCAAAATCTTCTTCACCTTATCGGTAGTAAATAAATGTAAGAAATGCCCTAATAATGTGGTGGAGAACAGTACAAAAAATTCTTTCAAAAGAGATTAGAGAGAGAGAGAGAGAGAGATACATACATACTGTATATATATATATATATATATATATATATATATATATATATATATATATATATATACTAGTACTTTCCCGCAAGAATTTTCATGACTAATAGCCTTTCCATCACAAAATGTTCACAAATACGATCATCTTTGTTTCCATATCGTTATTCAGCCCACAATGATCTATTGTGACTAAAAAGTGGGGAAAATAATGATTTTCGCATGCCGCTGTTTCCGACAAGTTCGCGCAGTCGTGTCGTGCTCGACCGCGAAAATGTTTGTTAGGCATTTTCCTGACACGTCCTGGACTTACCTCGACTTAATGCAAAAAGAATTAGATCGATATCAATTACCGTTCTCGTGAAAGAAACAAAGAAACGCATTGACAGACATTTTCGCGAGTCGGATTCTCGACAATTTGACGCTGTCTCGGAGTGCTACGATCGTCAACATTATTGAAGTTTTCTTGACACTCCCTGGGCTTATCCCGGACATGCAGACTCACACATATACAGCTGAGCTTTATTATAGAAATATACTGTGACAGGTAACCAGACAGGTAGACAGATGATATATGAAGATAGATAAAATATAGATAAGTAGATAGATAGATAGACAGATAATTAGTTATAATCATATAAATATACACGTAAATTATATAAGAATGAAAATATGTATTTATAACTATCTGTGTGTGCACATGTATATTTGTATGTATGAAAGGAGTGGTTTCCCCCATGTCTAATCCCTTGTCATTTTTCTTGGGATATGAGACAGCGTAGGGCCTAGCTGTCTGCGACAGTGTTTGATGTGTGCTGGCTTAGCATATATAAGTATACAGGTACACATGTATATGTGATATATACTGTACAGTATGTGCAGGATCTGTTTCGAAGCCTATATGAGCTTTTGCGTATTTATTTACACTACATCTATGCGCGATCAGATATGTATACGTATGTTGCAGTAAGTGCACTGTTCACTTGCAGAATATGTATAGGCCTACATGTACAGTAAATATCTACTGTAGTTTAAAAAGGTGATACGAATCAAAATAATATCCTTCCCTGTTCTAATAGGAAAAAAAAAAACATTAAAACATCTTGCATGCACTAAGATTAATAGTATGTGATGTATGTTCAACATTTCCATTTTCCATCCTGTTAATACTTCTGCCGATGATTTGAAATTTCCCCCAGGTTTTTCGATCCTGCAAGGTGCTCCTCCTCACTTTCTTTCTTTCTATTTTTGTGCGGTAAATGCAGAAGGGTTTGGTGTGTGGGGGAGAGAGCCTTTTCTTGTACTCTGCTTTATTATAACTCCTGTAAGTGTTCAGGCTGGGCCGCCCTGTAGGTGCCCTAAGATATGTTATCTGTGTATCAGTTGGGGAGGTGGTGGCTCAATCTGTAGAGAGGTGGCCTGCAGTCCTACCGGACCCAGGTTCAAATCCCCGTTCGGGTAAAACTTTCCTCATCTACCAGAAGACCCGCCGACATGTAAAAATACCCCCGCTAATACCAATACACCAGTCCTGCATGAGACAGCCCTAGCGTGTATTCGGTATGGACGGTGGGTGTTAGCGCCGAAGTGGTGACATGTAGAGGTGTATGGTATGTAGGAGAACTATTGGGCCTTGGGAGCAGGCTGTGAAGCCTATGCCCAGAGTCGGACACAGAAAAAAAAAAAACTACTTAACTATAACTCACTCCCCTGTGGTATCCATGCCTTTCTATCCCCTGCCACATTTTATCTCTGCCAACTAAAGTTCAAGGCTATGCATTCACCTCTGTTTGTCTGTTTGTCCACAAGATATCTCAAAGTGTTATTGCTGGATTTCAGTGAATCTCTGTGGATACGTTGATCATGGGCGAAGGAAGAGTTGATTTAATTATGGAGGTGATTCTGAGTTGCCTGGTATATTCGTAGGCCTTGGCGGAGGCATGCGTTCTCCAAATGTCATGTTTCTCCTTTTCCTTAAATACTTCTCGACCTCCTCCATTTCCTTTTTCTTTTTCCCCCTCCTCCTTATCACCCTCACAATTCTTTTACTCCTCCGCCTCATATCTTCCCTATTCTTTAATTTTACCTCTGCAAGCGAAGTTGTAGGAGGTTGCATATTCACTTCTGTCTGTTTGCTTGCCTGCATGTCCACAAGTTATCTCAAAAGGTTATTAATATGCAATGGATTTTCGTCGGTATGCGGGTCATGGGCCAAAGAAGGGTTGATTAAGTTCTGGTGGGGAATTGAGCTCGAGTTACGGTTCAGGACTTTTTTTTTTTTTTTTTTTTTGTCTTTTTGTCCAGAAGCTACCTGAATATATTACTGATGGATTCTAATTAAATTTTGTGGATGTTTGGGTCATGGGTCAAGGAAGAGTTAATAAATTTTGGTGGTGATCTGCGTTGTCTGATATCATCATTGCCGGAGGTATGCGCTCTCTGAATGCCTTTAACTTGTCTTCATTCTCGCAATTATTGTCATTCCTCCTCCTCCTCCTCCTCCTCTTCCTCCTCCTCCTCCTCCTCCTCTTCCTTCTCCTCCTCCTCCTCCTCCTCCTCCTCTTCTTCTTCTTCTTCTTCGTCTTCTCCTCCTCCTCTTCCTCCTCCTCCTCCTCTTCCTCCTCCTCCTCCTCCTCCTCCTCCTTCTTCTCCTCCTCTTCCTCCCTCTTCTTCCTCGTGGAACAGTGGAATGCGTCTCCTGAGTCCGTCGTAATAGTGACATAAACACTCTTAACACAGACGTATGTCTTTTTCTTGTGTGTCTTCGTGTGCGTGTGTTGGAAGGATTTGTGTGCTTGTGCGTGTTTGTTTTATGGGGTATGTTGGATGAGGCTATGTGATTGCTGTGTTGTTAGCTTCATTGCTAATTATATGCTATGTTGATTGTGATCTGATGTTCGTAATATTGGTTTGATTCTCTCTCTCTCTCTCTCTCTCTCTCTCTCTCTCTCTCTCTCACACACACACACACACACACACACACACACACACACACGCACATGACTTAATATATAACAATATTGTTCCGTACTGCGTTTCTCAAATAAATATACGATCCATTTTGACTCAAAACGAATATTTTATTTACCAAGACGATCGGGAAAACAAGACTCCACTCTGTACTCCCCTTGTTCGTTCTACAAAAACAAATGGTCTTTACACTGCGATGTTCTTTTTAACACTACATTCTTGCTATACCGCCATTATTATGCAGATTAGAAGAAAATATTTGACCTGAAGGAGTTTAGTATACCTTTTTTTGTATCATTACTGGATATGATTTTTCCCTGAGGTTAATAACACTCATTTGGTACAAGTAAGAACTAGTTATAACAGACCGCCTTTTTTTTTATTGTTGTTGACCTTAAAAAAAAAAAAGGTATAAATAAATGCAGCAAGGGAATTAGCATGTGTGTGAATTTCAGCATTTTATAGTTCGAGGACGCCTGGTGGATTAGTGGTCTCGGGCGTTTGTCGGGGTGAAGGTCATATACTACAGGCGCAATGATTCGAACCCCGAGAGGCTGATGGGGTTTTCCAGTAATTTTATCCTGTCTTATAATGACGTTGTTTTCATTATTGCTAATAAAAGGCGATTTCCTTTGTTTTTCTTTTGTTTTCTGAGGTTATGAAACATTTTTCGCACTGTACAGGTAAGATACAGGCTTCATTTACTGCTACACTACAAAAGCCCTCACTGAGCTGAACAAAATCGTCTGGAGGCAACACAGATATATCAATAAACTACGTCACCGAAATGGAGGGGTTACTTCCACTACATAATGAAAGACAATTAAAGAGCAGTATAGTCGCCGGTTTAAGCTACGGGGAAGGACAATTTAATACTGATCCTGCATTTTTATGGAGATATAATTAAATGTGGAAAAAGAGGAGAAACAAAAACACCGAAATGACGCTAAAATTGTGTCCTTAATGATACAGGGTTAAAAACGTAATTACGCTTGAGGGAGAGGGTGGAAGAGGGTGGAAGAGTGACGAGAAGCGGTAGAAGAGAGTGTGGAAGAGATGGAAAAGGATGTAAGAGTGGTGAATGACAGTGAAAGAGGGTTGAACAGACGGTGGAAGAGGTAGAAGGTGTGGAAGAGGGTAGAGGAGAGAGTGGAAGAGGTGGAAAACGGAAGAGGAGAGAGTGGAAGAGACTAAAAAGTATTGGAAGAGGGCAGGGTAGAGGGTGGAAGAGAACAAATCGTGATGGAATAGGGTGGAATATATGGAAGAGAGTGGTTATGATAGAAAAAAAAAATAAGGTGGGAGAAAGGGATGGCGTGGGAGGCTGATGGGGAAGAGTGGAGAAGAGATGGGAGAAATGATAGAAAGGGCAAAAGGGTGGTGGTGGAAAGTGGATAGGGGTGAAAAGAAGAATGACAGAAGCGGAAGGGTAGCAAAAGATGTTCTGCTGTACACTCCCTCAGTAATCATTTACATGCCTCGCACTCATCTTTACGGAACACGATATCTGACTGTTATTAATAGGAATTAGTAGCGTGAGAACAACAGCTGTAGGGATTATGGATAGATGTCCAGAGAAAATCTGTGTAACATTAAAGTTAGGAAATGTGACACTGTATGTCCGTTTCTGACCCAGTTCCCTCCTGGACCATTAGGAAAAGCTTTCTCACACCGAGGTTCCAAACACAGATGCACTTTCCACTTGACTATTAATAACTTTGTGCAAGGCAATGACATTCCTTTAGCAGCACCAATGGAAACAAGGCACTCAATACATGGAGAGTTCACACAATTATGTGTAGTTCAGTATGACATAACGACTCACTTTTAAGTATTGTATGTTCACTTGAATTCATACTTGCTTCAAAAATAACCACTATAATTATCCCCACGACCTGAGACTAGCATTGACATTTAGTTACTGCTGGATACTGAGCAGAAGTTAACTGGCGGTTTTAAAAGATGCTTGGGGCATGTTAAATTCCCTTGTCATGTATACTCACAATCTCCATATTTCACTCACTTCCATTCACCAGCTTCCTTTTGCCGTCCATGGTCATGTGAGTATCCGCTTCTCTTAGCAGAACTTCTGTTTTCCTTAAACACTCGTCCAGTTTGTCCCTTCTGTCGGCCACCTAATTCTGTTCTCTGCTTGGTCATCCCCTATGACAGATCTTATATCCTTTTCCAGGTGCAATGTTTTGCGCCTTACTTGAGCTGTCTTGTCCCGTACTTGATACACATATACTTAAAATTAATGATGCACTGACGGGTACCTTTACCGTGACTTCTTAAAGCAATGATGCTTTTATAGGTACCTTTCTCGTGACCTCTTACTAAAATTAATGATGTTTTTATGGGTACCTTTCTCGTGACCCCTTATTAAAATAATGACTCACTTGAGCAGTACTCTCTCAAATAGCCTCTGTTTCTCACTCCATGCTCCACAAAGGATCCTTGGTACTCTACAAAAGCCTGCCCTACATTAAAATTGTCAAGCACCCTCGCATGTTTTACTGTCCTCTCCTATTTCCCTTCCTTATTTCCTCCCTCTACTGCGATTTTCCTTGTCCCGTCCCCTGCCGTCGCTAGGTCATCTCTGCAGCTTCTCATGCTTCCTAAGTCTTTGTTCTAATCTCCTCATGATGCCTATTTTTAATAGTTTTGTATGCCACTTTCAATAACTTGCGACACTCTGTGCGTATAACATTATTTTCCTCATCTCCATTTTCATCTCCCTCTTCATTTCCTTCTTCTCCGTTTTCTTCTTCTCGATTTCCCTCTGCTTATTGGTCATCTTGTCCTTGTTTAGGTCCTACACCAAGATTGATGAGTGTGTCAGGTAGTCCTGGAGCATGTGAACCCTGACCCACTTGTTTACCGGCATTGTAAACTTTTGCCTTAAGTGTTGACTTCGGCATGGTCGGGATCTGTAACATCATCCAGTGTGTGGCTGTCCCGACAAAGAGAGTAGGTGAGAGGGAGGAGGTTTGAAGAGAGAAGAATTAGGAGGTAAAGGATACTGAAAGAGGGAGGAGAACTAGGTGGAGGACGGACAAAAAGAAGAGGTAGAAGGAATAAAAGAAGGAAAAGGGTGGAAGTTTGGAGAGAAAAGAGCAGAAGGTGAAAGATACTGAAAGAGGGAGGAGAACTAGGGGAAGGGCGGACTAAAAGAAGAGGTAGGAGGAACAGCGAAAGGAAATGGGTTGGAGAAGATGGCAAATGAAGGAAGACAATGTGGAAGAGAGGGTGGGAAGGGTAAAGGAAAACGATAAAAGACTGTGGGAAGATGAGGTAGCTGAGAAGAGATAGAGTGTGGGAGAGGATGGAAATGAGATGAAAGAGAGGCTGGAAGAGAGTGGGGAGAGGAGGGCATGAATGGGAACAGGCGAGTAGTGGAAGAGCGTGGAGGGAGAAAGGAAGAGGTTAAGAGGATGGAAGAAGAAGGCAGAAAAGTTGAGATGTTGGAATCCCTCCCATCTCTCTCTCTCTCTCTCTCTCTCTCTTTCATGTGTTTATCCGTTACCTGAAGTCGCATCTTGAGAGAGAGAGAGAGAGAGAGAGAGAGAGAGAGAGAGAGAGAGAGAGAGAGAGAGAGAGAGAGAGAGAGAGAGAGAGAGAGAGACCGAAGCTACCAGGAGACGATTTTATTCAGTTTACGAGTGGCTTCTGTCGTATAAGAGATAAAAGCAATCACTACTACTGCGTGGGTGCTCATTTGATAACGATCCCTATCTCTTGTTCAGCTTAACTGATGACCAAGTTTAGTCAGATGGGAGTGTAAATTTAACTAGCAATCAAGGACCATCATTCTTTCCTCAGAACTAAAGCGCATCGACGTCCATACTAGTACGATTTAGTAACCGAATTGTAGAAGTTGCCTAATTCTGTCAGACGAAAACAAACAGATGCTAACCCTCTTGACACCGACAGGAAAGATTAATTGTTTTTTTCGTGCTACCGCTGGAAGATATAATTCAACTGAGAAGTCACAATGACAGGCAAGCGGAGAACAATTTTTTTTGTTGATACGAAGCTTTTTTTTTTTTTTGGCTTAGAGATGTTGAGGTGATGGAATTAATAAAATTTATATCCCATGCCTCTGTTTCGGAAAGCCTCTCAAGAGTTTTATAGAATCGTTTAGAGGTGGCAAGTCTAAAAAAACAAGTCAGGGCCCAGGGTTAAATGGTTCGAGCCTCGAGAAGCAGCTTATCAGTTTTACCCTCACTAATTCTTGACTGTTTATTCAGAGGAGAGAAACCCTACGCAGTGCAAGGATTAGCCACTCTGAAACTCTAACACTTTTATCTGTTTTGCAGCCGAGGTTTTTTGACACAGTGATGATAATGAACTGAGTTCTTTAGGAATTTCAAAGATGATTTAATGACAAAATTACACTTGTTTAGAGCGATGGGTGCAAATTTTCTCTTCAAGTACGTGTGGTGGTATTTTTTTTTTTTTTTATTGTACCCTCTCCCACCCTACTGTAATCTTGTCTTTAACTGTGGCTGTGTTTTTGTGTTTTCTTTTTTCTGAAAGTATAAGCAACAATCACGTCTCACTACCAGCACTCTCTCTCTCTCTGTATATATATATATATATATATATATATATATATACAGAGAGCCTCTGTTGTATAGTGGTAGAGTGTGCGTTTTCGTACATGGGAGAACGAGGGTTCGCTCCCCGCCAGGGTAATAAACTTTGGGAGCGTTCTTTCGCCACGTACTTCTTTGGCGGACATAAGGGGTGCTGTGGTTGAACCAGTGTCTCGTACTATAAAGTATGCTTGCACCCAGTCGGCTTGAGAGGGCCGATTACACTTGGTTCACAGACTACACACACATCCAAAGCCACTCCAACACTACAATCACACTTAAAAGCACCTCTTACCCTACATACAGTCTCTACCAGATAGCCTAAGCCACTTGGTAGAGATACATTGGCTGTATCCTCCCTGCTTTGGTCGGGATAGGCCGGTCCTGCAGAGGACACTAAAACGGCTGATTATATATATATATATATATATATATATATATATATATATATATATATATATATATATATATATATATATATATATATATATATATATATATATATATATATATATATTCCTCTACTTAACTCTCTAGGAGATTTCAGACTACTTCTCATACGGTATCATTTTCACATAGTTTAATTTAAGTGTGATGATATGACTCCATGCCTTCAACATACCTGCAGTCTACCTATTAATCATCCTGTCTATGTACTGAATTCTTAAATCATTTTCCTATCTCTGTCTGTCTTTATCTGTCTGTCTGTTTGTCTGTCAGTCTATCTTTCCATTTACCTATCTGTATTATGTAGGCATTTATATATTTATTAACGTATCTCTATTTTTATTTGTCTATCCTCAGGTGTGGTGTGATCTTGAGGAAGATCGGGGCGAGGGGTGGACTGTGATACAGAGGCGCGGGTCTACAACCAGGGACATTCCCCATCCCGTTGTGGATTTCTTTAGGGGCTGGGCAGAGTATAAATGGGGCTTTGGAGATCTGGAGGGAGAGTACTGGCTGGGTGAGTAGCAAAGTGTGTGTGTGTGTGTGTGTGTGTGTGTGTGTGTGTGTGTGTGTGTGTGTGTGTGTGTGTGCGAAGAGATATTGCCGAAGAATGTGAGAAATCATGGCTAAATAGAAGCGTAAAGTATTAAAGTTACTTATAGTCCAATGTGATATTCTTTGATCCTTCCTTTACGGCTATTTATGTCTGTCTCGTCATTGATCTCACCTTCCTACCTCCCTTCGTCTGCCTTTACTGTACTTTCACTTCCTCTGCTCCCTGTCCTTACTCTCTCCCAATTGTACTCATCACTTTCTTTCTCCTCTACCTGCTTTCTCCCTTCTTTCTCATTTATTCATCGTCTCTGATTCACTCCCCAGGCCCCTAGCACATCTGAATCTCCCTTTAATTCTTCCCTACTCAAATGCCCGCCAACACAACATTCTCTGTCATTCCTTTCTCCCCTTCTTTCACTCTCAACAAACTCCCGGTCACCCACTATTACTCTTTGACATTCTCTCACCAACTTTTCTCTGTCTCCCCAAGCCTGGAGTAGAGACCCTATAGAAAGAGAGACTGGACACTGGACAGCTGCCATGCTGGTGCAAAGAATGTATGTTTGCTGGGCATCACTCAAATACGTATAAAGATCAGTGATCACTGCTAGATAACAGTAGACCATTTACTGCTTTTCATATTTTATGGCGCGTTTTTGAACATCTGTCCTGCCACGTTTGCACAAATGGTGCTTTAATGCAAAGTTGTATATGAAGGAGATTTTCCTCCATGTATCAGCTTGCCTAATTTCGAAGCATAAAAAGACCGGGACGAGTTGCCAGACGACACTAGATCGATTAACAGCAGCAGTGTTTACATATTTTGCCTGCGGTTTTCAAGTTTGATGAAGTTTTGGTTGAATGTAAAGACTTTTGTTTTTCATGATACTGATAATTGTGGTAAAGTGGTTTCCATCGGGATATTATCTAGGCTTACCTCCCCCTGTGGATGTGGGCCAAACATATATCAAATTAATAAAACCTGCCTAGCAAAACCGACGGCACTCACTCGCAGACCAGCTTGCTCCCTTCACCTTAATATCCCATAATTTCCCTCTTGGTGGATCACGAGAGAGTTGGAAAATCGCATAAAAGGTCCATGAGTGTTACTGCTCCCAAATGTAACACAATCAAGCCATTAATAAGATCAAAAAGGCACCAGCAACCAGGGACGCACCCAGGAATTTTCTAAGGGGGGGGGGGTAGTGAGGTGACGTCAGGTATTCCGATAATTACCGGAAAGTCACAGGCAGGTTTTGAGTCAGGGAGCTGCTGGCTCATGTGTTACTCTTTGTTTGTACTTGCCAATTTTTCATGTTTTGCTGTTATCGAAATAAATGTATATAAATTTTTAAATGACCCACAGGGCTAAGAGGGGGGCCCCGGGCCCAGTGGCCCCCCTCCCCCCGGGTGCGCCCCTGCCAGCAACCCCCAATTTGTGGCTATCAACTTTTTGGTTTGTCAACAATGTATTTCGGCGATTATCTCGGTGTCATGTACTTTGAAGCAAAATCCATACCGTATGTAGAGACGAAGAGTAAAACGCAAGTTTTCAGTAGCTGAAATTAGCAAATATACTACAATTAAAGCGAAATTTTATTCATCAACGAATCATGTATCACAGCTAGTGACGAGAAGTATTTTTAGACGAATATAGAGTCAGCCAGCACCCGGGCTGTGAGGCGTTTGCACAAAAACGGCGCCGTGTTGGCCGACCAATCAGCGGGTAGCTGAAAATATTGACTGTCCAGTCTCTCATTACTATAGGGTCTCTAGCCTGGAGTATACTCATCTTTCCATAACGCTCCCATACTCTTGTTGTCACTATTACAAACCAACAACCCCTCTTCACTTAACTCGTCTTTCTCTGCATCGTCATCTTTGTCTTCCCTCTCTCACTAACTTTCATTGTCTCCATCTCTCGCCAGGCCTGGAGTACATCCACCAGTTAACCCAGTCAGGAAACTATGAGCTTAGAGTGGAACTGGGTGACTGGGGCAATGAAACACGATGGGCCCAGTACCAACACTTTTCACTCTCATCAGAAGACACCAACTACACACTCTCAATCGGAGAATATCAAGGAACGGCAGGTGGGTGGGTGCCTGGGGTAGGTAGCTGCTGTTGGTGTGGGAGGGCTCAGGATACGATTAGATGGGTAAAATGTCTGTTTTTTATAATATTAAATCTCACTCTCTTTACAAGCTAGTATATACATCCTCTCACTCGGGGATTATCAAGAACTATAAGTTGATGTATGAGTGTGTGTACATGAATGTAGGATGGTGTATAATAGTGTAGCATTAAGGTGGGAGACTATTGAGAGAGCCAGTTTTTATTTGGCTTCAAAAAGTAGCACCTTTCAACCTCCTCAGCTACACCCTACCACTCCGGAATTATCAAGAAACTGCTGGTGGGTATGGTACGTGGGAGTACAATATATGTTAGGCGAGAACTGATTTTGTTGAATGATTTCTAGGCAGGTCCAGATTTAATAATTTTTCACTTTTCAGAGCTAACAACTACTCTTGCGCACTCAGAAAACAAGTAAAGAATTGTAGGTGGGTGCGGGTGGGAGTTAAGGTAAGTGGCAGAGAAGGCGATTATGTGGAAGGAAGTTAGGCGGGTAAATTATTATATGATGCTTCTTGGATCCACCGTACCCCATTTCATAGTGGGATATAGGGTCAGAGTGGTGATGATGGTGGTTATGATGATGATGATGATGATGATGATGTGTTACCATACTGACCAAAAAGTCACGAAATCCCCCAAAACTTTTTCCAGCGCCCATAGTCAATTCCACAAAATATTTTCGAATATTCAATAATAATTCTAGGGCAGGCGCTCACAGTGCTTCTTGAACTATACGTTAATCTCATATCCAAGCGTCACTAATTCCTTCTCTGCTCAGGAATCATCATAACTTAATTTCTTTAGCATTTGAACGGTCGGAGTGAAGTTCTCAGACGTCTGCGACAGTCGCCATCGTCCGTATCTATACTTTGAGGAACTGCTCCGACGGACTGTATGTTGAGGCGATTTCTCAGCTTAGTGTTCACAACATTCAATTATGAGAGTATTTTTTTCAACAGAGGGAATGGAAAATGGAAGAGACAGTGATAACAATAATAATCAGGGCATATCTGAAAACGCATTTTGCCCACCTAATTTTTCTTACAGTTTATTTCTGCCCAGAATACATACTTTAAGCATAGTTTTGGCCATTGTTTTATACACTCTGCTTGCCGTTAATTTGCAGGTTCATCTATCTATAATTTCTATCTATAGCCAGACGCCGTAATCTCGTAAGGGATGGCCACAAACAAATTGCCACCATGTCGCCGTCTTCCCAACGATTTCGCTGCCCTTCCCCCAGCTCACATCACCCTCCTTCATACACCTCTCCACTCCATCCCTCCATCTCATCCTCGGTCTCCCCCTCCGTCTCCCCCCCCCCTTCACCTCACATACACTCTCCTTGATAGTCTCGCGCTCTCCATCCTCTCCACATGGCCAAACCACATCGGTGTATTTCTCCTGACGCTTTGTATCACATCCACATCCAATTTGATACACATCCATACCACAACGCTCTTTCACTTCCTCATTTGTCAGTCTGTTCATCCAGGTAACTCCACATGCTCCTCTCAAACAACTCATTTCCATTGCTGTCACCCTTGACTTGTCCTTCCAACAAGGTCCAAGCTTCGCTTCCATAATGTTAGAGCTGGTATCACAGTACTGTCGTGCAGTGACTTACTTCCATGCTAACTTTCATATTTCTTATCACTGCTTTCAAAGAACCAGCAGCCTTTCTTCCCTGTTGTACCCTTTCAACTACTTCATCTTCTAAACATCCATCTTTATTCATCGCACTACCCAAGTACTTAAATGCACTCACATTTTCCATTTCTTCATCATCTAATCTCACTGTGCACTCAATGACTTCATATCTCTCGAAGACCACAACTTTACTCTTCCCTTCATTCACCTCTAGATTTCGTTTCTTACTCTCCCAAATTCGTTTGGTCTTCACTTAACCGTACAGTATCACCTGCAACCAACAGAACAGTGTTTCGAAATGCTGCTCTTTCTCATTAGGGCAGCGCCAATATCCACTGCCCTCCCTTGTATCCCTCTTATAACCCCATACATATGCATATTGATCAACCATGGAGACATGATACATCCCTATTTCAGTCCAACATTCAGATAGAAAAATTCACTCAATTCACCATCCACACACACTGCAGCCATAGCGTCCTCATACACACTCTTCACGGCATTCAACAGCTTCCCATATACTTCATATATTCTTAATATTTTCCACATTTCTTGTCTATCCATTCTGTCATATGCTTTCTCCAAATCCATGAAGGTCACATACAAATTCTTTTCCTTCTCTAGAAATTTTCCCACGAAAGACCTTAGGATATCTGAGCTACATGACCTCCTCCCTTCCTAAAACCTTCCAAAATCATCAGTATCATAAAAGGTTTAATGAAACATTGCAGCTACTCTTGATATACCGTCTATGCACTGGCACGTTGCAGTGTTTGGGTGAAACTGCTTTAACCTAAGTATTATCTCAGCATTTTCTGGAAGGCGTTGCTCGACTTCTTTTATCAGATCCATAACAAATCTTTACAGCACGCACTGATGTATCTTCAGGAAGAAGGCAATTCACATCTCAAGTGCTGAAGTCATGTCCAAGCTGTATACCACAAATAAACATTCCATAATGCGCAGATTCCAAGTTAGTATACAGTTCATCTGGACTCTTTAGAAGTTTTAGGTTTTACTGTCATTTTCATGAGATTTCAGACCATGCCAAGGAGATATACAGTTAGTTGTATTACATATGCATTCTCTGCTTGAAATATATTATTTTTCTTTAATATTAACTATTTCCTTTAGCATTTTTTGGGGTACACAGAATACACAGGTTACTCTGCAGGTCTTTATAGGCATCACTCATTAGTTGAGTAGTAAGGTACTTTTAAGTAGATGCAGCCATTTCAAACGAACCTGGAGGGCATTCAATTGGTTAACTATTACATTCTTTGCCACAAGACGTGGCAATCGTCTACCTGATTGGTGTGTTGCTATTCACAATGTATATTCATTGCCCGCCTTTGGCAAGGCGAGGCGATACAGTTTTTGTCGGCATGTGTGCGTGCGTGCGTGGCGTGCGTGTGTGTGTGTGTGTGTGTGTGTGTGTGTGTGTGTGTGTGTGTGTGTGTGTGTTGCTAAAACATGTCTAAATGTTGTGGATGAATTTTTACCAAACCTTCAGGAAACAGCAACTATGTGAAATGCAGAAGCCTAGTACTTTTGGTGAAGATATGCACAATGAAGACCGAATACTGGCCACCATATATTTATTGCCTTCCTTTAGGAGGGCAAGGCAATATGGTTTTTGTCAGTGTGTGTGTGTGTGTGTGTGTGTGTGTGTGTGTGTGTGTGTGTGTGTGTCTGTTGCCAAAATATCTCGAAAAGTTGTGGACGACTTTTCACCGAACGTTCAGAAAATGGCAGCTGTGTGGATGTGCAAAAGCCTATTACATTTGGTGAGGGTTTGATCAAAGACGACCGAATGCCATCCTTTATGTATTTTTGAATAGGGATTGGCTTTTTGTGAATCGCGGTGACTGAATTTCGTAGCGTTTTGCTAATTTTCTTCAAATTTAATTTGTAGGCAGCTTGTATCTTAGTCAACAACATATTTTGGAGGGCGATTGGCATTCAGCCCCCAAATGCTTTTGTTTCCTTTTCCAAATAAGCTCACTGCTTTTTGTTAATTTAAGAAACCAATTTAACGATAAAAGTCAGCACTTTAGCCAAACTTCAGAAGCTTTACTCGCAGCTATGTGCAAGGAGTGACAAGTACTCCGAAATACAGTTACGCTTGGATTATCACCTTTCACCAAAGTCTGGAAGTGAATTATTATGGCCTATCTTTAAATTTGCCCCATCTTATCCTATTCCAATCAACTTTCCAAATTTTGAGCCATCTTCTTTTATACCAGACTTTGCTGTGCCGTGAACTATGTATATATGCTATGTAATATTGCAGCCTGAACAGACAATAAAAAGCATATACTACAGATCACTTAGAATAACTGTAATAATACACATTGAGTGCAAAGCAATGTACGTCTGCCTCATTGGTTCTCTCATCAATGGCGAAGCTATAATACAGTTCTCCTATATTTTTATGCGTTTCTTTCCAAAGTAAGGCCAAGGATGAGATGGAGGGATGGAGTGGAGGGGTATATGAGAGAGGGGGGTGTGAATTGGGAGCAGGGCAGTGAAATGGCAGGGGACAGGGTGACGTGGAGGCGATATGTTTGTGGCCACCCCGTATGGGATTAGGGCGTCTGGCAATAGAGAGATAAATAGATTTTTCAAAATTTGGAGACAAGCAGATTTTTTGTTAAGGCGAAGCAATAACTCTCGTAGGTCAGACGAATGCCCTTGAAATACAAACAGCCATTTTCAGTTTAGCTTCCCGGGCTGGGTTCGCCATTAGTGCATGCTTAGATTCAGTAGTGGGATGCTAATGTCTACTGTTAGTGGCACTTACATAGCCTTTAAGCTATCCTACTCTCACAGTGATTGATCAACGATGTTAATGAGCCTGCTTGGTCGCCCCACAAAATCTACAGTGAGCATTTGTATTATATCCCTGTATTGGTTGCATCCATCCTGCAGGAGAGAGTGGCATTCGTTAGGATTAATGAAAATTATATATTCTTCAGATTTACACTGTAGGCAATTTATTAATCACTTTAACGACACAAAAATAATAGAAACTTTTGGCCTACATTTTCTAGTAATAAAAGCATCTATTTACATGAGCTATGATGTTCCTTTCAGAAGACTGTTACTTGTAAATTACATAAAAGCAAGCAAAAAAAAAAAATCAGTCATGCATCGGCCATAGAATACTGTAAACAACATACCGTAATTATGTACACCTTGTCACATCGAACAGTAGAAATGCTGTGAGCTATTTGCCTCTGACAGCTTGTTTCTTCATTAAAGGGTATACAGTTACTGTAGATAGAGCAATTACAGTAACTGCCAGTGATGAGCAACTTACAGTGGTTATAGAATGCTGCAGCAGAGAGAGTATTCTCTATAAGTATGTTGTTCAACTATTTGAATTTGTCGGGTATGACTAAAAAATTATACTGTCTGCCATGAAAATGTGTAAAAACTTAACTGACTCATCAGTTAACCCGCGGCCTCCCGTCGACGTTCTTTAATGTCCACATGTTTTGTCACTGCCAATCCCGTCGACGTACATAAATGCGAAAAAATTGCAAGGTCCCTAATTTGCACAATTTTCAATTTTCGCGAGTCATTTTTGGTACGTATACACGTGACACCTTCCTCAACAAGATGCCAGGCAGGGACAATGCCTTACCCAGCATGACCTCCTCCCCCCCCTGCATGCCATTGTCTCAGCAATTCACCTGTTATCAGTGACCTGGCCAGTACAGCCATGTCATGCCACGGTACGAAATTCAGGGCCAGAGTGATTCCCCAATCAGTGACAATGTGGAGGACAAACTTTACATAGCATTAGAGGAAGAAACAGTTAGAAATGATGATCAGGTAATGTGGCAAAAAAAGGTCAGGTATTAGTGAGTGAAACAATGCTTATAATGCCTATATTACTGCTTGAAAACCAATATACTCTTGTACTACATATAAATTCGTACCAAGTAAATAAATAAATACCGTTTATGAGTGGTGTGAAATAGTTATCCTCCCATAGAACTCGTTTTCTTTGGTGCCAGCCTGATAGAAAACCCAGTAAGATAAGGAGGTACTCCTACCTGTAATGAGTATTTTAAACCTCAGGTGAGCGATTTCTCTATGAATTTTCGATGTTTCTCACCAAAAGCGAAGGTTTGAGCCAAAAAAAAATTTTTCCTATAATGGTCGAGATTGGGGGGAGTCAGTGGTGGAAAAGTGGTCGGGATGGGGCGGGTTAAATGTCCATCGGCAGCGTCTGATTATAATAATATTAACTCTATATTCTGATGTTACTGTGGACCTCTTAACTTTGGATCCATGTCCCAACCTTTTTGGTACTTCCGGCAGTATGCTAAATTATTATCAGCACTCAACTCTGTGATTCCATGGGACCATTAGCAGTCTTTGTCAAGGATCACGATTAACCTAACACGAGACATCACCCCTTGACAAGTCAACGGTGACCTGTCCCATCCCTGACACATGCAGTTCGTGTGAGTCAGTTATAGTGAGGTTCAGAAAAACTAGTACTGTATCTCCTCGAGCATGATGACGATCTATTTCTTTCGTCTTATGGAGGAAAAATGTACCTTTAGTGTAACTGCCAGAGATATCCTGTGAAAAGTCCCACAAATGAGTGTCATCCCACACCTCCCATATAGCCACAATTTTCCCACACATATGTGGGAAATTCCCATGAAGTAAAGCACTATGTTCATAACGATAGGGATGATAGTAATGATCATAATGATGGGTAAAAGAAAGAATGTAATAATGAAGTAAATGTGTTGTTTCCTCCTGTGCATTCAGGGAGAATGTGAAAACTGCATGCCCAGTTCTGTAATATGCATGTCGTTTTGAAAGATATACAAAATAATATTAAAGTGTAATAAAAGAAGGTAGTATCCCAATGTAAAAGCCACATGATCGCAATGGTGAAGGAGTGATATCCCAGGATACACTTGGTGAGTTGTTGCAGTAGTTGTAGTAGAAGTAGTAGTTGTAGTTCTCAAATTGGAGCACATTCTACAGTATGTTCTAAGATATCAAAACGGTATCAGCCTTCCTTTCCACAATTTTGTATCTCTTATAAGTTTTGGAAGGGGACTGACCCTCTTTGAAAATGGCAGAAATTTTTATACCGTGGAAGACAGTATCAAGGAACCAGACAAACTTACCAGAAAGGTTTCGTTGAATGATCGTTTGTTATTATTGACGAAAAAGACTCGGGCCGCCACCCGTCGCCCCCCTCCTCTCCTCCTCCTCCACCTCGGAGAGAGAGAGCGAGAGGGCGGGCGGTGCGGCGGGCTAACCCGTGGCGGCTGAGGTCGGGCCACTGCAAGGGGATATCAGGGGGGCGTCGTTCGGGCCAAAGAGTGCCGCGCTCCCCCGCATCCCGAATACGGATCACTCGAATGCTGATGTGACGTATGGAAGCGTTCGCATACGACTTACGTACCAGTCGGGGTGTTATATACGGCAGAGCAGTATCTTCACTGCGATCCGGGAAGACTATTCCCTTTTCAGGCTGGAGGTTTCATTTGACCCCTGGGGGTAGGGGGGTTTCAAGAATACTCCCCCAGTATCCCTGCTTGTCGTACGAGGCGACTAAAAGGGTTGGTGGTGGGTTAGTGCCCGACCCCGTAAAAAGAACTAACTAAAAAAGCAAATAAAGCGCCTCGGACCCGGACGGACCATACGTTGACGACTAAGGAACGGACAAAGGACATTCTGAGAGTAGGAACGTGGAATGTGAGAGGAGTGAATGATGAAGTGAAAGAGAGAGAGATTGTCCAGATGCTTGAGGATGCAAAAGTGGATATATGTGGATTGACTGAAACTAAATGGAAAGGTGAAAGGATGAGAGAATGGGAATACGGTGTAGGTATATGTGCGGGAGTCAGTGAGAATGAGAGGGCAAGAGAGGGAGTATGTCTGATGATAAGCAAGAAGTGGAAGGAGAATATAAGAGAGTATGGAACAGTGGGTGCAAGGATTGTATGGGTGAGGATGAAAGTAGGTATACAAGCATGGGCGATTGTATGTGTGTATGCTCCAACAGAGGATCGAGTGGCAAGAGTGAAAGATGAGTTTTGGGCGAGAGTAGAAGCATGTATGGACAAGTTTGAGAGGAGCGAGAGAGTGCTGTTGATTGGAGACATGAATGGCAAAGTCGGGAATGTACGAGTGGATGGAGTGGTTGGTCAGTGGGGTGTGCCAGCGGAAGTAGATGGGAATGGTAGTGCTTTGGTGGACATCTGTGCTGGTAAGGGGTTGGCAATAGCCAACACCTACTTTCGTCATAAGATGATCCACCGGTATACATGGAGAGTAATGAGGAGGATGGATGGTGAACTTGTTGAACGAAAGGCAATGATAGACTACGTGTGTGTGGATGAGCGAATGAGAAGACAAGTGTTGGATGCAAGGGTGTGGAGAGGGTGGGGGAATGGAGTCTCGGACCATCACTTAGTGATGGCCAAGGTAGAGCTGCAAAGAAAGTGGTTGAGGAGGCGAAGGGGAAGACAGAAGGAAGCAGCTCCTGTGAGAAGAGTGGAGAAATTGCAAGATAGTGAGAAGAGGACAGAGTATAAGAGCATAGTGGAAGAAAGATTGGGAAGGTATGAGCTAGAGCAGATGGAAGGGGTGGAAGACGTATGTAAGATATTCACGGAAGAGATAAGCGCAGCGTGTGAGGCGGTTTGTGGAGTGAGGAGGAGATGCAAGGGTGTGCAAGGGACAGCATGGTGGAATGATGAGGTGAAACGAGCTGTGGAACAAAAGAAGAAGGCATATGGTGAATGGTTGGCGAGTAGAGGTAGGGGAGAAGATGAGAGAGAGAGAAGAGAGAGGTATATGTGAGCAGGAGAAGGGACGTTAAGAGACTGGTGAAGGAGAGTAAGAAGAAAGTGGATGAAGAGTTTGGGAGGAATCTGAGTGTGAAATGGAGGGAGAGTAAGAAATTGTTTTGGAAGGAGGTAAAGAAAGTAAGGCAGTGTGAAAGGGGAAATAGTAGGGGAGTGAAAGATAGGAATAACAGATTGTTGGTGGAGAAGAGAGAGAAATTGAGGAGATGGAAGGAGCACTTTGAGGATTTGTTGAATGTAGAGAGTGAGAGCAGTGTGAGTATAAGTGGTTGGGGAATGGCTGGGAGAAGAAGAGATGAGAGGAGGGAGGAAGAGATCAGTAGGTCGGAAGTAGTGGAAGCGATGAAGAAGATTAAGCTGGGAAAGGCCCCAGGAATTGATGGAGTGTGTGGTGAAATGCTTAGGTATGGGGATGAGATTGTTGTGGAGTGGATATGGAAGTTGTGTAGATTGGCTTGGGAAGAGGGAAGGGTTCCAGAGGACTGGAAATCAGGTATAATTGTTCCTCTGTACAAAGGAAAAGGGGAGAGAGAAGTATGTGGTAACCATAGGGGTATTTGCCTTCTTAGTGTGACTGGTAAAATATATGGTAGAATACTCATTGATAGGGTTAGGCATATGACAGAGGAGCTAGTTGGAGAAGAACAAGGGGGATTTAGGAAGGGAAAAGGGTGTGTAGATCAGATATTTGTTCTAAGATGTTTAGTGGAGAAGTATCTAGAGAAGGGAAGGAAAGTGTACGCTGCCTTCATGGACTTGGAGAAAGCTTATGACAGAATAGATAGGAAAGGTATGTGGACGGTACTAAGAATATATGGAGTGGAGGGGAAATTGTTGAGTGCTGTGAAGAGTATGTACGAGGGAGCTAGGGCTACGGTGCGAGTGGATGGTGAGTTGAGTGAGTTCTTTGATCTCAATGTGGGACTGAAACAGGGGTGTGTAATGTCTCCATGGCTGTTTAATATATATATGGATGGGGTCGTAAAGGAGGTACAAGGTAGGGCAGTGGATGTGGGGGTGGCCCTAATGAATGAGGGTGAGATTTGGAAGCTTCCGGTGTTGCTGTTTGCTGATGATACAGTATTGTTGAGTGAAGATGAATGGGAGTTGCAAGGTTTGGTGAATGAATTTGGGACAGTGTGTAGGAGGAGGAAGCTGAAAGTTAATGTAAACAAAAGTAAAGTTATGGTGTTTGAGAGGAATGAAGTCACAGAGTGTGCAGTGAGGTTGGATGGTGAGGATATGGAGAATGTGAGTGCATTCAAGTACTTGGGTAGTGTGATGAGTAAGGATGGAACTTTGGGGGATGAAGTACGTGAAAGGGTACAGCAGGGAAGGAAGGTTGTTGGCACACTGAAAGCAGTGATGAGAAATAGGGAGGTGAGTATGGAAGTTAAGAAGTCACTGCATGATGGTATTGTGATCCCTACCCTGACGTATGGAAGCGAGGCGTGGACCTTGCAAGAGGGGAACAAGTCAAGAGTGAGAGCAGTGGAAATGAGTTACTTGAGAGGAGCATGTGGAGTGACATGGAGGGACAGGTTGACGAATGAAGAAGTGAAGGAACGTTGTGGGGTAGATGTGGATGTGGTTGAAAAGATTAGGAGAAATACACTGAGGTGGTTTGGACATGTGGAGAGGATGGAGAATGAAAGACTGACTAAGAGGGTGTATGTAGGTGAGGTGGAGGGAGGGAGAGGGAGGGGTAGACCGAGGGTGAGGTGGAGGGATGGAGTTGAGAGGTATATGAGGGAGGGGGGGGTGAGTTGGGGGGAGGGGAGTCAAATGGTGGGTGACAGAGTGACTTGGAGGCGTTTTGTCTGCGGCCACCCTTTGCGGGATTAGGGCGTCGGGCTATAGATAGATAGATAGATAGATTATTATTACTGTTATTATTATTATTAAGCTTCGCCAATATATATGGCAAAGCTTGTTCTTTTGGTATTATTATTTTTCTTTGCACTTTTTCTTAGATCTTCATGATATAATACAGGAAGAGATACCCCAGGGTAATTCAAGTACTTACGTCAAATATAACGACCTATTTTTGAAGGTCATACACTCATTATTGGTGCAAAAAGTGCACATTTGAAAATAAAATATCCCAGAAACTAATTGAGATTCAGCTATATGGTTGAAAATCCTATGATAATAAAGTTTGCCAAGAATTTTGGTTGAATATTTGCCTTTTAGCCTAGCAGCAAGTACTGTATTCAAATCTGCTGAGTGTTTTCTTTGTAATATGTTTTAGAGAAAACCCCCAAAGCAGTAAAGCTGTAACTTTACAGAAAAATAGCTGTGGTCCCTCTCATTATATCTGAAAACAATATGGTTACAGTTAAGGATACAAATGTACCAATGTTCCATTTATTCCTAAAACATCTTCGTCTTCAGATCTTGTTGATATTACATACGGAGCTACCGTAGATTAATCAAAGTCTATCTATCCATTGCCAGACGCCCCAATCCCATACGGGTTGGCCACAAACAAATCGCCTCCACGTCCCCTGTCCCCCGCCATTTCACTACCCTGCTCCTAGCTCACACCCCCTCTCTCATACACCTCTCCACTCCATCCCTCCGTCTCATCCTTGGCCTCCCCCTCCCTCTCCTCCCCTCCGTCTCATCCTTGGCCTGCCCCTCCCTCTCCTCCCCTCCACCTCACTCACATACACTCCCCTCGTCAATCTTTCATTCAAAATACTCTTCACATGGCCTAACTACCTTAATATGTTTCTCCTAACGCTTTCTGTCACATTGTTACGAAACAGAGAAAGATAATGTACACTTTAAGTGAGAATACGAAGAGTCACTACTGTCCCGTAAAGTTCCAGGTTCAAAACAAAAGAGTTAGGTAAAATTACAAGTTAAAGTTTAATGCTCAAACTAACAACAAAACATTCAGGACTCATAAGGATAATGTAATGGCAAAAACAGGTTAAATATATGGTTAACTGCAATAGCCTCTATTAACACGAAATTAGCAAGAGTAAATTTATCTAAGTCAGCCCTGATAAAATGAGATACCAGATAATACTCAGTGAATGCCAGATAAATAATTACAGATACAAACTATTATCAAAAATGACTGACATAAAGAACCCCACACGAATTACAAAAACTTCACTAGGCCTACAAATTAAACTTATGCTATACAGTACAAGAAAAAATGCAACAACAGTTATACTCAAATTACACACAGCTGCTAGATGTTTGGAGATTTCTTGAGCACTCACAATAATAATATCTGTACAGGGGAGGACAGAGATGTGAACAAAATGAGGAGCAGATCTAAGTGGCAATGATGCAGAGACAGCTCATTATATAGGGGCCGGCAGAGCTTGATACAACTTGTAATAAGGACACGCAAATGAAGCCACGGGGACAAAGAGATGAAAATCCCGCAAAGTATAACAGAGAGAACGACTTACTCTACTATAACGGTAGAAGGGGGGGACTGAGGCAGAACACGCTCGTGATCAAACATGCAGCATACTGTGCGTTAAAATTACACAAAGGATGATGAAATCATAGGCTATGTAACACCTCCCCACAAAGAAAAAAGAAATTTACAAGGGAAATTTCTTATTACTCTAAAACAATCTGTTTAAAGTCTAGATAAGCAATCTGCAATAACATTTTCTTTCCCCTTGACATGTTGTATGTCTAATGAATACTCCTGAAGAAGTAGACTCCATCTTGTCAATCTCTGATTTTTATCTTTAAACTTACTAAGGAATTTCAGTGGGTTATGATCGGTATAAATGACTATGGGGTCAAAACCAGAACACAAATAAAATGAAAAATGCTGTAAACCCAAAATCAAGGCCAAAAGCTCTTTCTCAATAGTTGAGTTGTTCTTTTGAGGTGGAGTGAACTTCTTACTGTAATAAGATACAGGATGTTCAATACCCTGATCATCCTCTTGCAGCAAAACAGCCCCAGCTCCTGTATCACTTGCATCAACAGCCATCTTAAAAGGCTTAGCAAAATTAGGAGTAGCGAGCACTGGCTGACTTAATAGAATAGCTTTAAGTTTGTTGAAAGAGGATTCACAGTTATCGGTCCAGACAAATTCAACTCCCTTTTTCAGTAGGTCTGTAAGTGGTGATACAAGAATAGAAAAGTTAAGAACAAATCTCCTGTAATAACCTACCATTCCCAAAAATCTTTGTAGCTCTTTCCTACTTTTAGGTCTGGGAAGATCACTTATAACCTGAACCTTAGCTCCTGGTGGTGCAACATGTCCATCACCAATTACATACCCAAGGTACTGAACTTTAGCTTGACCAAACTCACACTTTGATAAATTAGCTACAAGATTAGCATGAACTAAACGGTCAAGAAATTTACTGACATGGAATAGATGATCTTTCCAGTTGTCACTGAAGATTAATACATCATCAATATAAACAACACACCCTGCCAAACCCTCTGTTACAACATTCATGAGCTTCTGAAATGTGGCTGGTGCATTCTTCATACCATACGGCATTACAGAACATGCAAAAGCCTTTCCTAGTGTTACAAAACATGAGATCTCCCTAGCACGTTCAGTCATAGGTACTTGCCAGTATCCCTTTAACAAATCAAACTTACTTATGTACCTAGCCTTTCCGATCTTGTCTATGCAATCTTCCACACGAGGGAGAGGGTAAGTGTCTGTTTTGGTTATCTGATTAACACGTCTGTAGTCGATGCAAAGCCTCTGTGACCCACCTGGCTTAGGGACTAGAGTGACAGGAGAACTCCACTCGCTCTGACAGGGCTCAATCATCTTGTGGTCCAACAGGTAGCCAAGCTCCTTCTGGATGAGAGGAACTTTCACTGGGTTCACACGGTAAGGAGGCAATTTAATTGGCTTTGCGTCTCCAACATCGACATCATGCATCAACACAGTGGTTCTTCCTGCGGGTACTCCTGCAGTAATGCCGAAAACTCCTGCCTTTCCTTGGGTGGTAGATGAGAAAGCTTAGTCTGGAGATCATTCATGATATCAGGATTCTTCCCCAAACTATCACTCAGGCTCATACTGCATGGGAGAGCTTCACTTGCAGACTCGGGTGGAACAGCTACAGTGCAGACTGGATTATTTTCGTCCCGCCTGTGATATAACTTTAGCATGTTGATGTGACATAGTTGCTTGCTCTTTCTACGATCTGGTGTGGCGATGACATAGCTGACATCACTGAGTTTCTTCTCCACGAAATAAGGGCCACTAAACTTGGCTTGAAGAGGTTGCCCATGAACTGGTAGCAGAATCAAAACCTGATCTCCTGGCTGAAAGTGGCGTAACCTGGACTTCTTATCATACCAAGTCTTCATCTTCTCCTGAGCAGCTCCTAAATTCTCTCTCGCCAGCTGTAAAGCAGTGGACAGCCGTTCTTTGAAATTCATCACATACTCCAGCAGGTTGACGTCATCTTCCTCCGACAGCCAGCATTCCTTGAGTAACTTAAGGGGTCCTCTTACTTCATGGCCAAACAGTAGTTCAAAAGGTGAGAAGCCCAGTGATTCATTTGGAGATTCTCTTGCAGCAAACACAACGAATGGAAGACCTTTATCCCAGTCTTTCTGATGTTCCAAACAGTATTTCTTGAGCATCGATTTGAGTGTTTGATGATATCTCTCCAACGCTCCTTGGGTCTGGGGATGGTAAGCTGAAGACGTGATCTGGGAGATGCCCAACTCTTTCAGAGACTGCTTGAAAACATTCGACATGAAATTACTTCCCCGGTCTGACTGTACCTCCTTAGGCAGACCAAACTTTGTGAAGAACCCTAGCATTTCCTTAACCACGTTCTTTGCTGAGATGTTTCTAAGTGGAATGGCTTCAGGATAACGAGTAGCCATGTCAATCATGGTCAACACATAAGAAAATCCTGAAGAAGTCTTAGGAAGAGGGCCCACAATATCCACCAACACACGGGTGAAAGGCGCCTCAAAAGGAGGAATGGGAACTAGAGGTGCAACCTTTTCGGTCTGATTACACTTCCCCACAACTTGACAGGTGTGACAAGACTTACAATACCAGGAAACATCCCTGAAGATACCTGGCCAGTAGAAGTGTTTCAAAATGCGTGCCACAGTCTTCCTCACTCCAAGGTGTCCTGCCAAACTGGAATCATGAGCCACTCGAATGATATCCTGCCTACAAACACGAGGGATGACAACTTGATGTACAACCTCCCATTCACAGTCGGCTGATGCTGTTGGGGGTCTCCACTTCCTCATAAGTACTCCTGACTTTACATAATAACAAGTAGAAGCACCGGCTGACTCTTCTTCACTGTAAGCAGAGTTAGCTAGACCTTTCAACTCAGGGTCAGCAACCTGCAACTCAACCAACTCTTGACGAGACAAATTATCAACACTACGGGGTACTGCCTCATCTGGTGAGTGGTCCAAATTAGCAAGAAAAGTGTCAGCTAGGATAACATCATCATCATCATTATCCTCTAAATCACCAGTAACTTTAGACTTAGCCCTAGTGACAGCACATGCAGGGAACACATCAGGGACATCACAATCCTGGGACGCAGCCACTGGCTCACTAGACAACTGAGGAGCTGGACACACTTGACTTCCACCAATATCATTTCCAAGTAAGAAAGTTACACCTGACATTGGGAGTGTCTCAACCAACCCAACCATAACAGAACCATTAACAAAACCAGACTCTAAATTCACTTTGCACAGAGGAACAGAGAAGTAATTATTCCCTACACCTTGTAAGATTACAGTTTCATCAGAGGAATTAAAATTAGAGCCTAGAACACTGGTCAGCATAAGGGATTGGCAGGCACCTGTATCACGATATATTTCAACTGATTTCCTGTCATTACTGTCCAGAGGACTGACAAAACCATCAGACAGGAAATTAGCACATGAACTCTTGAGAGTGTCACCCACGTTACTGCTCAAAAGAGGAGCTCCATCATGAGAATTTAAGTTACCCCTCAAAGCAGGTTCAGTTAACTCAGTTAAAGAATTCTGGGAACTCTCAAGAGTGGACACTAGACCAATTGACTGAATATTTAAAGACTCCTTTTTGTTCACATCACGCTGTCTCCTGAAACATCTCTCCGTAGTATGACCAAGCTTACTACAATAAGTACATTTACTTTTCTGAAATCTAGAGGTGAAGCTGGTATTTACTTCCTGAGAAACATCATCCTTATTCTCTTTCCTGTTACCTGTACTCTGAGTAGAGGCAACGTACTTACTCTCAGCTTTCCCTTTTTCTCTAGAATATCTCTTGTGAGTGAGAACATACTCATCAGCTAAAACTGCAGCATCAGACAAATTATCTATTCTTTTCTCATCAAGATATAGGCTTACATCTTTATAAATACACCTCTTGAAGTCCTCCAGCAAAATCATCTGCTTAAATTTACCAAAATCAGAATCCACATTCTTAGAATTTAACCACTGCTCTAACAGATCTTCTTTGATTTTTGCATACTCAACATGGGATTGCTTATCTTGCTTATAAGTTGTCCTAAATTTTACTCTATAAGCTTCAGGAACAAGCTCATAGGCCTTAAGAATCAAGCTCTTAACTACATCATAATTATCAGACTGATCCTGAGGCAAAGATGCATAAGTTACTTGAGCTTTACCGGTGAGAACAGTTTGAAGGAGTACTGGCCAATACTCCTTAGGCCAATTAAAACCTGTAGCTACCCTCTCAAACAACTGAAAATACTTTGTTAAATCAGATTCATTAAAAGGAGGGACAAGTTTAACATTTTTAGCCACATCAAAATCATCAGAGCTAGATGATCCAGTTCCACCTTGTTTCATGCGATACTCATGGTCTGCCTGAATCCTAGCAATTTCAACTTGTGCCTCAGCCTCCTTAGCTTTTGCCTGAAATTCAGCCTCCTTAGCCTTAGCCTCCTGCAGGGCTAGCTGTAACTTAGCTAATTCAATCTGCGTTTGCTCATTTGGAGGAGTTACATTAAACAAGCTCTTATTAATCATGCCAACAATTTGATCTTTAGAATGATGAGAGTGAACTGCAATTCCCAATTGTTGAGCAACAAGCTTAAGTTCATTCTTTGTTCTGTTTTCTATATCACACTCTGTTTGCACATTTGACAAAAAATCCCTGGCTTCATCAAGTGTAAAAATAGTAGCCATCATGAATATATCACAGTCACAAAATATCAAACAATATCCTTATGATAATATCCTGAATATCCTGATATGAGGTCGCCAAATTTATGTTACGAAACAGAGAAAGATAATGTACACTTTAAGTGAGAATACGAAGAGTCACTACTGTCCCGTAAAGTTCCAGGTTCAAAACAAAAGAGTTAGGTAAAATTACAAGTTAAAGTTTAATGCTCAAACTAACAACAAAACATTCAGGACTCATAAGGATAATGTAATGGCAAAAACAGGTTAAATATATGGTTAACTGCAATAGCCTCTATTAACACGAAATTAGCAAGAGTAAATTTATCTAAGTCAGCCCTGATAAAATGAGATACCAGATAATACTCAGTGAATGCCAGATAAATAATTAGATACAAACTATTATCAAAAATGACTGACATAAAGAACCCCACACGAATTACAAAAACTTCACTAGGCCTACAAATTAAACTTATGCTATACAGTACAAGAAAAAATGCAACAACAGTTATACTCAAATTACACACAGCTGCTAGATGTTTGGAGATTTCTTGAGCACTCACAATAATAATATCTGTACAGGGGAGGACAGAGATGTGAACAAAATGAGGAGCAGATCTAAGTGGCAATGATGCAGAGACAGCTCATTATATAGGGGCCGGCAGAGCTTGATACAACTTGTAATAAGGACGCGCAAATGAAGCCACGGGGACAAAGAGATGAAAATCCCGCAAAGTATAACAGAGAGAACGACTTACTCTACTATAACGGTAGAAGGGGGGGACTGAGGCAGAACACGCTCGTGATCAAACATGCAGCATACTGTGCGTTAAAATTACACAAAGGATGATGAAATCATAGGCTATGTAACAACATCCACATCCACACCACAACACTCCAACACTTCCTCATTTGTCAGTCTGTCTCTCCATGTGACTCCACATGCTCCTGTTTTCCTCAAGAATTATGCTTCCCTACTTACTCCCTGCCTAGTCAAACTCTTTTACCTTCGTCTGTCAACTTGTACCTTTCCTTCTTGCTGGAAGTTTGCTCTCATTCAGCCTGTTCCAAAGCAGGGTGTCCATTCCTTGCCCTCTAACTATCGCTCAATTGCCTATTCATCGTGTATTTCGAATGTTTTGTTAAATCTTTTCTTAACAAATAAAATTTTGTAAATACCATTCCTATCACAACCTCCTTTCCGACCGTCAGTATGGGTTGTGCCAGGATGCTCCAGAGACGACCTTCTCACCTACCTTTCAGACTCCTGGTCATCCTTTTTTTGGGACTTTGGCAAAAGTTTTGCCATAGCACTTCACATCTCTAAGGCTTTCGATCGAGTATGGCATAAATCCTTAATTTCCAAACTGCCCTCTAATGTGGTCTGTATCTTTTTGTGTGATCATTCTATAGCTGCTGTTGTAGCTGGCCACCATTCTTCTAGAACTATCAACAGTGGTGTTCCTCAGTGTTCTCTCCTATCACCAACTTTCTTCCTTCTGTCCTTCAGTGACCATCTATGCTGCACATCTAATCCAATGCATTCATGTGCTGATGACTCTACCCTTGATCTTTCCATTTGCTTCCTGCAGTGTCGACCTCAACAGTTACTTCAACTAATGAAAGAGAGTATGATTTTGGCCAAGTTACAAACGCGGCCCCCCAGGAGGGGGGCCGGGGGCTGGAACACCCCCGTTGGGGCCGGAAGGCAGGCCCCACCCCCATGGGGGACTGGTGGGCGGCGTCCCCTTCCAGGGGGGCAGGGGTCGGTGCCACCCCGGGAGGGACGGATGGCTGTGCCCCTCCCTGGTGGTGACTGGTGGCCACGTCCCCCCGGACAACGCTGGGAGGCAGCAGTCCTCTCTGGGGGGTACAGAAGACTTTGGCTATATCTTGAAACCCTGAAGGTTTCATGGTGACAGCTCATGCCGTTCGTGAGATATAATGTTGCAAAAGTCAGGTGATAAAAACTAATTGACCTTTGGCATCCATTTTGGTGACCTTTACCTTGGCCCCGACTGCCCATTATCAAACACGTTCAAGATTTTTTACATATCATGATTGTCTGAAGGTTTCATGTTGATATATCAATCCATTCATGAGATATAATGGTGCTAAAGGTGGGCAATGAAGTCTAGTTGACCTTTGGCAGCCATTTGGTGACCTTGACCTTGACCCCGACTACCCATTTTCGAACTCTTCCAAGTTTTTGCCATATCTTGATACCCTGAAGGTTTCACGTTGATAGCTCAAGCTGTTCATGAGATATAATGGGAACACACACACACACACACACACACACACACACACACACAGGCAAAAACATTATCGGCCTGCCTTAGTAAAGGAGGGTAAGAAAAAGGGTTGAGGCTATGGCATACCCGATGTCTGACGTGGCTCATATCTCTGACTGGGGTTAAAGTAATCTTGTTTTTTTCTTTTTTTTTAATTCTTCAAAAACTCAGTTCTTGCATCTTTCAATCCATCAAAATCTTCCGCAGGAGTATCCTCTTATTTTTTAACAATATCCATCTGAGTCCTGGATCATCTTTAAACATACTTGGGGTTTCATTCCCTCGGGACTTAACATGGAAAGATCATATTACCACTTGTAAAATATACTTCCAAGAGATTACGTGTGCTGTGCCGACTTTATACACAGGCGTTATTCGCTCTTGCGTAGGGTACAGTCGCCCCAAGAAGTGATGGCAGAGTTTCAGATTGGTTCGATCATTCTGCGCTCCCATACGTTCACTGAAAACTTAATGAATATAAGATAAAAATTCCTTGCCTTCATCACGTCATATCAAATAAAACATATATCACACTAACAGTTAAGTAAAATGAATAACATGAGGCTGTGCTTTATTAGAAGTTAACACTTAGATACGTTTCCCGATTTGAACGAATGTACAGTATAATGTGTTACTCCACACGTGGCACGTAGTATAACTCGGTGTTCCAAATGTATTTGCATCCCAGGATTTCAAATACAAATGCTCTTGTTTCGAAGACCAGTGAAGGAAATTTCTTGTGACTGCAATACATCACCTTATTTTCATATCCTACGGTGATGATATAGCAGCAATAAAGATGCCACAACAATGAAATTGTTCGTAGTAATAAGAGTAATACCCTAACTGCGGTAGCAACAAGACCATTCTGCTTTTACTCCTTGTCTTTTCCTCGCTGATACTTATTATAATTAGCTACTTATTCCCAGTGATGCAAACTTATTTTCAGTTGTGAGCAGGTATGACAAATTTTACCCTTTTCTCTTACATTACGCAATTATAAGGACGAAAACATGAGTTTACGAGTATAAACTCTCGCATTGCAAAAGCACATACTACTCTATCTTTTCATCTGTAACATCTTACATTTTAAATAAACCGCTACATCCTGGTCAACCGAAAATGCTGATTTCGAAGTTTTGAACTCAGTGAATTTACTTATGAACCTCTATATTTGATTACTCGTGTCAATCGTTTATATGCACTGGGGATGCTAGACTATGACACAAGTTGACATTCTCCAAGGAGCTCCGATTCTCGGCAAATTTTTTAGGTTCTCTTTATATTTCATTCACTGGCATATATTAATTCTTCAAGAGAGTTTTCTTAATGGAAAACTAGCCAAATGCAGTGTAATAACTGCATGTTTTTGAGTAAAAGTTGTCTCTTTTCGTGCTTGTTGATCGAACCATTTAAAATATTCCTACTAACTTAGGCCGCTTTCCCGCTTTCTGTCGTCGACCCAGGAGAAAACAAAAACGCAAATAAATTATTTTAAATTGTCCCCAAGTATTGTAAGCGAAATGATTTGATAAATAATAACGACAAATTTTAATTCTTTATTGAATCTTTCTTCTTTTCAGTCTTATGCAGCAATAAATTGTTGCGCGTTACCATACTTGATATGAACTCCACAAATTATTTCTGACTGTCCCTGAGCGATAGTTGTGAAATTTCAGTTAGTTCCGTTTAGGATTTCCTATTACCGTAACAAACGCACTGCTTCCTAAAATTTTTGAAATATACTGGTATTTTGACGTTTACTTATAGTTTTCTGTAAAATTTTTACATAATAGGTTTCACCTTGTAAAGTTAATTATAACTCTTAGGGCGACTGTACAACTCTTATTTGAGGGGAGGCTCATCACATACAGCTATTCTTGACAAGATGCAGTCAAAGGATTTTTTAATCATTAATTCTCCGCCTCTTACTGGCTTCCTTCAACCTCTGTCTCTTCGCCACACTGTTGCATCTTTATCCCTTCTCTTTCACTACTTCAATGGTCACTGCTTCTCTGAAATGTCTGTTTGTATCCTCCCAGCACTTTGGCGGGTGCGTGGCACCCATTTACCAACAAACTCTCATACCTTTTCTGTCTAGGTCTGTAATGCAAAATTTAACTGTAACTCCCAGTCTTTCATGTATGAAACAGATGAACTTTGGAACTTTCTTCCTCTGTCTGTATTTCCCACTGACTATGACTTACAGCCTTTCAAATGCAGTGTGTCCAGGCATTTTGAAAAAAGCAGATCTTGAATTCGGCTCTTTGGTATCTTTTTTTTTTTTCTTTCTTTCTTTTCTTGGAGAGAACAATCTTGTGGGCTTCTGGCTTTTGGTTCCTTCGTCCTTGCCTTAAAAAAAAAAAAAAAAAAAAAAAAAGCCAGACCCAGAGACAGGTGGGGTGAATCCCACGTAAAGATTAAGATGATATGTGGAAAATGATACCATCAGTAATGATAATAATAATAATAATAATAATAACTGTACTGACACTGCTACTACTACTGCTACTACTTCTGCTACTATTGCTACTACTACTACTACTACTACTAGCAGCAGCAGCAGCAGCAGCAGCAGCAGCAGTAGTAGTAGTAGTAGTAGTAGTAGTAGCATTAGTAGTAGTCGTAGTAGCAGTAGTAGTAGTAGTAGTAGTAGTCTATCTATCTATTACCAGATGCCTTAATCCCGTAAGGGGTGGCCACAAACAAATCGCCTCCACGTCGCTCTGTCCCCCGCCATTTCACTGCCCTGCTCCCAGCTCACACTCCCTCTCTCATACACCTCTCCACTCCACCCCTCCATCTCATCCTTGGCCTCCCCCTCCTTCTCCCCCCCTCCGTCTCACATACACTCCCCTCGTCAATCTCTCATTCAAAATGCAGTACTCTTCACATGGCCAAACCACCTTAATATGTTTCTCCTATTGCTTTCTGTCACATCCACATCCATATCACAACACTCCTACACTTCCTCATTTGTCAGTCTGTCTCTCCATGTGACTCCACATGCTCCTCTCGAATAACTCATTTCCACTGCTCTCACTCTCGACTTCTGTCCCTCTAACAAGGTCCACGTTTCACTTCCATATGTTAGAGTTGGTATCACAATACTGTCATGCAGTAGCTTTTTCACTTCCATGATCACTTCCCTGTTTCTTATCACTGCTTTCAAGGAACCAGCAACATTTCTTCCCTGTTGCACCCTTTCAAGCACTTCACCCTCTCAACTTCCATCCTTACTCATCACACTACCCAAGTACTTAAACGCACTCACATTCTCCATTTCCTCCCCATCCAATCTCACTGTACATTCACTGACTTCACTTCTCTCGAAGACCATAACATTACTCTGCCCAACATCCTTATACACTCTCCCAACTCATCCACCAAGCCTTCCAGCTTCCCTTCATCTTCACTTAACAACACAGTATCATCTGCAAACAAGAGTACAGGGAGTTTCCAAACACTACCCTCTCTCACTAGGGCTGCTCCAACATCCACTGCCTTACCTTGTATCTCTTTTATAACCCCATCCATATACGGACTGAACAAGAATGGAGACATGACATGTCCTTGTTTGAATCCAACCTTCAAATAGAAAAATTCACTCAGTTCACCATCCACACGCAGTGAAGCCTTGGCACCTTCGTACATGCTCTTGACTGCCTTCAACAACTTCCCATTTACTCCATATATTCTTAATACTTTCCACAATCCTTCCCTATCCACCATGTCATATGCTTTCTCCAAATCCATGAAGGCTGCATACAACTTTTCCTTCTCTAGACTCTTTTCCACTAAAGATCTAAGAATGAATATCTGATCTACACAACCTCTTCCCTTCCTAAAACCTCCTTGTTCTTCTCCAGCTAATTCCTGTGTTATTTCCCTAACTCTGTCAATAAGTATCCTACCATGTACTTTTCCTATTGCACTAAGAAGGCAAATGCCCTTATGATTACCAAACACTTCTTTTTCCCCTTTTCCTTTGTGCAAGGGAATAATTATACCTGACTTCCAATCCTCCAGGACTCTACCTTCCTCCCATGCCAATCTACACATCTTCCACATCCATTCTATTACTATCTCTCCCCCATGCTTCAGCATTTCCCCACATACTCCATCAATTCCAGGGGCTTTCCCCATTTTAACTTTCTTCATTGCTTCCACAACTTCTATCCTACTGATTTCTTCCTGTCTTCTCACATCTTTCCTACTCCCAGCCATTCCCCAGCCACTTATACTTGCATTACTTTCATTAGCGCCGAAGTGGTGACATGTGGAGGTGTAGGAGGACTACTGGGCCTTGGGATAGGCTACTGCCCCCGAGATATAGGCCCTGAAGCCTTTGCCCAGGGTCGGACACATAAAAAAAAAAAAAAAAAAAAATTCTGTATGTTCAGCAATTCATTAAAGTGTTATCTCCATCTGCTCACTTTTTCGTCACTTCTCCACTAGTAATCTACCATTTTTATCTTTCACTCCCCAACTAACTTCTTTGGCACCCTGTTTAATTCTCTTTACCTCCTTCCAGAACATTTTCTTAGATTCCCTCCTCTTCACACTCAAATTCCTTCCAAATTCCTCATCCACTCTCTTCTTACTCTCTCTTACTAATCTTTTCACCTCTCTCTTTCTTCCTACATACAACTCTATCTTCCAGTTCTCAATCCCCTCGACGCCCCTGTTTCTCGTCCACTCACTATATGTGTTTTTCTTTTGTGCCACAGCCTCTCTCACCTCTTCAGTCCACCATGCTGTTCCCTGCATCCCCTTTTGTCTTCTCTTCACCCCACACACCACCTCACATGCAGCACAGATTTCTTCATTGAGTATCTTGCACAAACCTTCCACATCCCCCATCTGCTCCAATCCATATTTACCCAATCGCTCCTCCACTTCCCTATTATATTCTACCTTATTCCATCCTCTTGTAACTTTTCTTCCCTCCTTGTAAGAACTACTTCCTCTTGTCCTTCCCTTCTGCTATTTCTCCATTTTGTTTGGACATTGATTCTGACCACCACCAAGTGGTGGTCCGAAAGTCCACTCCCCCAACCTATATATACTCTTGCATCCATTACACACTTTCTCATCCTTTCATCCACACACACATAATCAGTCATTGCCTTCAGTTCATTCAGTTCACCATCCACCCTTCTCATCACTTGCCACATATATCTATGGATCGTTTTGTGCCTGAAGAGGGTATTAGCTATCACCAACCCCCTTCCAGCACAAATGTCCAGTAAAGGACTGCCATTCTCATCCATCTCTGCAGGCACACCCCACTCACCAAGTACTCCATCCACCTTCACATTCCCTACTTTTCCATTCATATCTCCAATCATTCCTTTCAAACATTACCAAACACGCTTCCACATTTGTCCAGAACTCTTCTCTCACTCTGTTTGCACGATCTTGTGTTGGTGCATACACGCACACAATCGCCCACATTTGTAGTCCAACTTTCACTCTTACCCACACGATCCTAGAGCCAACTGATCCATACTCTCTTATACTCTCCTTCCATCTGTTACTCACAACAATACACACTCCTTCTTTTACCCTCTCGTTCTCACGTACTCCCGCGCATATACCCAATCCATACTCTCATTCTCTCACACTCTCTCCTCTCCATTTAGTTTCAGTAAATCCACATACATTCACTTTTGCACCCTCAAGCACCTGGACAATCTCTCTTTCTTTCACCTCATCATTTGCATCCCTTTCATTCCATGTAGCTATCTGTACTAAGTCCTTTTTTTGGTCCTTAGTCGTCAACTTCCGGTCAGTCCTGGTCCGAAGCTTCATGTTCGTATTTTTAGTTAGCTGTTTGCAAGGGAGGGTCATTAACCCTCCGCCAACCCACTTGTTATCACGTAGGGAATACGTGTTGTTTGGTTATAAGGTTACCACCCAGCATTGTAAATGCTTTCCTGGTTTACAGGAAAACATCTGGATTGCCACTCAATGTAGAGCTGCTCCAAAAACAGGTTATCAGTACACTAAGTGGGTGGATGATGGGTTCCCCCACCTACCACATAATTATAATAATAATAATAATGAAAGAAAAGAGTTCGAGAGCCGAATGCTAATCGTCTGCCAGAATATTTTGTTGGCCAATTTACAAGCATGCCCCCCTCCCTCCTGCAAGGCCCTTGGGACGGGGGGGGACGCCTCCCTCGGGGGGGGAGAGAAGATTTTGGTCATATCTTGATACTCTATTTTTTCATGTTGATAGCTCAAAACCGTTCAAGAAATGTAATGGTTCTAGAGGTGAGTACTGAAAACTAGATGACCTTTGGCAGCTATTTTGGTGACCTTGGCCTTGACCCCGACTGCCCATTTTCGAACTTGTCCAATATTTTGGCCATATCTTGTTACCGAAGGTTTCATGTTGATAGCTGAAGTCGTTCATGAGATATAATGGGAACAGTTATGCACACACACACACACACACACACACACACACACACACACACACACACACACAGCAGCTACCAAGGAGAACAGACGTGCACCGACAGTGCTCCATACTGAGCCAGAACGGCCAGTGGCATTACCTAAATTAGTATCTTTATATGAGTCAAGCTCTGTACCAGGTTAGACTAAATGATTTTCTATTATTAAAAAAAGAAAATAAGAAGAAGATTAAACAAGACTTGTTCAAACAGAAAAGAGAACCGAGCAGCGAAAGAATGCACTCAGTCAGCTGATTGTTTGTTTAGACTACAACTGCCCCAGGGAATGTACTGTAAGTACTCTGTGCTTTTAGTATTGCAAAATGGCCACATACTTTAGTAAAGCAAATTTAGAAAAGAAAAGAGATAAAGGTAGAAAGCAAGATGATGATTTCTACCAAAAACTGGTTGAAATGGAGACTCACAATAGACTGGTTGAACGTGTACAGTACACAAACTGGAGATGGCTTTCCAGAATGAAATTGATGAAATAAAGAAGCAGATGCACTTGCAAAATGAAGAAATAGAAAAACTAGGAAGGGAGGTCAACAAGAAAGACACAACCATCAGTGAACTAACAGTGGAACTGAGTACATTTAGGAGGAAAATGAGTGAAATGGCAAGTACAGTAGTCAATCACGAAAGTATTATGGAAGAGTTCAAAAATGATACAGAGACAATTAGGCAAGTAAGCAGTCTGATAGACCAGAGCAGTGATATTGAGGAGAAGATAACACAGATGAATGAAGCTGTGCAAAGCTACAAAAATGATGTGGAAACCACGTATGCTGAAATGGTGAAAGTAAAGAAAGACTTAGAAACAAGGGTGGAAGAAAAAAGCATCAAAAAGGAAGTGAAAAGAATAATCCAAAACAATCCAAATTTAGTCAGAGATTTAGTAGATATCAACAAATCTATAGTAATCACTGGTATAGAAGAGGAAGAAGTAAAAAAACAAGATCACAAGGGACAAAAAGGAGGTGGCAAATGTAATGAGCTTATTGAAAGAAGTATCAGAGGAAATCTGTAGTAAAGACATAGAGGAACACAAAAGGTTAGGGAAATACGAGAAAAGCAAGTCAAGACCTCTAAAGGTAACTTTCCAGAGTGTAAACACCGTGGAGGAGATACTAAAAAATGCAAAGAATCTTATGGAAAAAGAGGAGTTCAAAAATGTATGGATAAATAGATGCCTAACACAAGAGGAACTGGAATTACTGAAAGAGAAGAGGGAGGAAGCAAAAACAAAAAAATGAGGGAAGATCAGAAGAGGAGAAGAACACATTTTTTTTTTTTTTTTTTTTTACAAAGTAATAGGATTGCAGGTACGAAAGTGGTACATAAACACGAGGGAATAAAAAGGAGGAAGGTAGTAGAACCATGTCATGACAAGTATATAAACAAGATGATAAAGTTGATGTACTCAAATGTGGATGGAATGGTATCTAAATTACTAGAGATGAATGATTATGTCAGAGAAAATGAACCACATATAATATGCCTAACTGAAACAAAATTAACACCAAGGACGTCCAATGACATACTAAACTTAGAGGAATACAATATATGGAGAAGAGACAGAAACTTAAAAAAAGGAGGAGGAATTATAATATTAACCAAGAAAAATCTAAAAGTCAATGAAATAAAACTAGATATACCCTCAAAAGTAGAACTGATTGCAGTAGAGATCAACACATCTGAAAGGAAAGTAATTGTAGCCAATTTGTACATGCCACCCAGATCAAACACATGGGAAAGAGACGAATATGAGGACCTGGCAGAGAGTACAATTCAGAGTTTAAGAGCATTACTACATAAAATGGAAGAGAAATCGGAAAGAATTATACTAACTGGAGATTTTAATACAAATATAAATTGGAATACTCTAGCTATAATTAGCCAATAAAGCTGTTGGGACCAAAAGCTCCTGGATCTCGTGCAAGAGTTTTTCCTAACGCAACTTGTGAGGGAAACCACCAGAAAAAGAGGACTCGATGTACCTTCAATGCTAGATCTCATATTTACTAGGCAAGAAAATGATATTAACTGTTTAATATATCACCCTCCACTCAGCAAAAGTGATCATGCAGTACTAAATTACAACTTCAGGATAGCATATGACATAGTTAACAGCAATGAAAGTTACAAAAAGAGCCTAAACTATAAAAAGGGAAATTATCAAGACTTAAAGAAGTATTTCTTAGAAGTTGATTGGGAAAATGAGCTTAGAGGACAAGATTTAAATGCTGTATATAAAAAATTCTGTGAATTTTATGAAATAGGAGTCCAGAAGTACATCCCACAGCACAAAGAAGCAGATAAGAAAATACAGAAATGGTTCAATACAGAATGTAAAAAATCAAAAGAAAGAAGAGATTTGTTGTGGAATAGATACAGAAGACACAATAGTGAAAGGGCATATAATAATTACAAACAGGCAAGAAACGATTATACAAGAATAAGGAGGGAAGCCCAAAAACAGTTTGAGGAGGATATAATAAATAAAAGTAGTGATCAACCAAAGCTATTTTACAGCTACATCAGAAGCAAAACCAAAGCAAAAGATAAAATACAATCCATTACGGACGAGGGAATCACCTATACACAAGAGAAAGATATTTGTGAAGCACTAAACAAGAATTTCCAATCAGTTTTTACAGACGAATAAAATTTTGAGAGGGACTGTGTGGAACATGCATGTCCACACATACTACCAGATATACAAATATCAGAAAAAGTATTACAGGAGAAGTTAAGTAAATTAGACAGAGGAAAAGCAAATGATCCTGATGAAATTTCATGTTGGGTACTACGAGAATGTGCAAAGGAGTTAAGTTAACCATTATTTTTAATTTTCAAGAAATCCTTGAGTCAAGGTAAACTCCCTGATATTTGGAAAAAAGTAAATATTGTCCCCTTATTCAAGAAAGGGAATAGACAAAATCCACTCAACTACCGACCAGTATCACTGACCATTGTTGTAAGCAAGGTATTAGAAAAGCTTATAAGAAAAGCTTGGGTAAATCATCTAGAAGAACACAGTATGATAACAGAAAGACAGTTTGGTTTCAGAAAAGGAAAATCATGTGTTACTAGTCTGTTGAGCTACTATGACATAGTAACAGACACAATACAGGAAAGAGAAGGATTGGTGGACAGTATCTATTTAGATTTCAAGAATGCATTTGACACAGTACCACACCAAAGACTTTTATGGAAACTGTACCATCAAGGAGGAATTCGAGGCAAACTGTTTTGTTGGATGCAAGATTTTCTCATAAAAAGAGAAATGAGAACAGTACTAAGGGGAAACTACTCATCATGGAAAAAGTGACTAGTGGAGTACCACAGGGTTCAGAGCTGGCACCAATCATGTTTTTAGTGTATATATATGACATAAACAGTAACACTGGAAATGAAAGCTATCTAAATATGTTTGCAGATGATGTAAAAATACAAAGGAGAATTACTAACACAGACTCTTGTAAAGAGCTACAAGAAGAATTAAATAAACTTCATGAATGGAGTAATACCTGGCAAATGGAATTCAATGTGGACAAGTGTCATGTAATCAAATTTGGTAAAAGTGGAAAAAGACCTGATTGGGATTACACGTTAGGAAATAAAACCCTACACACATCAGAAAGAGAGAAGGACCTAGGTGTGATTATCAATAACAGACTATCTCCGGCTGACTACATCAGTGAGAAGGTACGGAACATGTATACACTGCTTGCAAATATGAGAATAGCATTCACATACATAAATGAAGACATGCTAAGAAGGATAATAACATCATTCATTAGACCAACCCTGGAGTATGCATCAGTAGTCTGGAGTCCTCATTTCAAAAAACACATGGACAAGATTGAAAAAGTTCAAAGGGCCGCTACAAGATGGATACCAAGCTTAAGGGATCTAAGCTACGAAGAAAGACTAAATAAACTGAATCTACCAACACTACAGGAGAGAAGGAAAAGAGATGACATGATAATGCTATATAAATGCATATCAGGGAAGGAGAAAATAGACATAAATGATTACTTAACATGTGGGGAAGCATCAGCAAGAGGACACTGCAAAAAACTGCATAAGAAGAGAGGTGATAAAGACGTAAGGAAATTCAGTTTCCCAAACAGAGCAATTGATCAATGGAATGCACTACCGAATGAAATAGTGAGTGCCAAAACAATTCACAAATTTAAGGATATGTATGATAAATATGGTTTAAGACACGGGACAGTACGAGCTTGACTCATTCCTGTAAAGATACAATTAGGTAAGAACAATTAGGTAAGAACACACACTCAGAGGCGGGCAAAATCATTATTGTTATGCCTTGGTAAAGGCGGGCGATAACTGGAATTCTAAAACTGCTGAAGAAATATTTAAAGAACTCCACATTCGAAATGAAAATACATCTGTTATCACTGCTGATCTAATATTGTGGGACCTTTAATATGTCTGAAAAACTTTTAAGGATTTTTGACCTGTGACCTTGAATTCAAGGTCACGGTCATTCATACTATGCAGATCCTGTTCACTCGTGATCCCCTACATTTTCACTGAGTTTGGTCGAAATTGGGCAAATAGTTTCTGATTTAGCACTTTCCTGAATGAGACATGCATTTCGATTTTCCTCAGTATCTCAAAAAGTATTTGGTCGATCTCAGTATCAGTAAGCAGGTGCACTAGTATTTTTTTTTTTTTTTTTTTTATGTGTCCGACTCTGGGCATAGGCTTCACAGCCTGCTATCAAGGCCCAGTAGTCCTCCTACATGCCATACACCTCTACATGTCACCACTTCCTCGCTAACACCCACCGTCCATATTGAATACATGCTAGGGCTGTCTCATACAGGACTGGTGTATTGGTATTAGCGGGGGTACTTTTATGACATGTCGGCGGGTTATCTGGTAGATCAGTAAAGCCTGATTTAATGAAATTCAAATCCTTAAACTGTTCCCTGCCCCAGCCGGGATTCGAACCTGGGTCCGTAAGGACTGCAAGCCACCCCTCTACCGATTGAGCCACCGCCTCCCCCAATTGTTGACTACTACATACTGGACATCTGCAAAGTAATCGATTTTGTAGTTTTTGCTGCACAGGGAAGCAAATAATGAAAAAAAAAAAAATAGCAGAGAACGCTAGTGCGGCGCTAGTGCCAGAAAAAAAAAAATGTTCCAAAAGAAGCCTGTAACTAAGATGCATCAATCCTGAAACTTTCAAGTCTCTATCTCCATCGGTCTTGGAATGCCTGCCTTCTCGATCTCCCCCTCCCCCCTCTCCCCTTGCCCCCCTCCCTAAAAAAAATAAATAAAAAAATATATACAATATCAATAAGAACTCCACGGAACGTGGAGTTTTTCATAATAATAATAATAATAATAACAATAATAATAATAATAATAATAATAACAATAATAATAATAATAATAATAATAATAATAATAATAATAATATTATTATTATTATTATTATTATTATTATTATTATTATTATTATTATAATTATTATTATTATTATAATAATAATAATTATTATTATTATTATTATTGTTATTATTATAATAATAATAATAATAATAATAATAATAATTATTATTATTATTATTATGGGGGCACACATCAACCACTCACTTCATGTAGAGATGCCATGTGATTTCTACACTGACGGACAAGCCAAAGGTTTCCTGTCCCAGTTTCCTGTACCCAGGAAACCATTTACTACGCTGGGTGGTAACCATATAACCGGGGTTTCGGGCAGGCTTAAGTGCCCCCCCCAGATTCCCCTATCCAATATCCCTTAATCATGGCAGTCGTTTCAGAGAGCCTCGGAGGGCCCTATACCCGCCCAGGGCCCCAACCAAATGGGCAGATTCGCATGGCCATGTGGAATGTGAGAGGTGTGAATGAGGAGAGCAAGAGGGTGGAAGTGGTGAATGTGTTGAAGAGTGCGAGATATGCCATGATGGCATTGTGTGAAAAGAAGATGAAAGGGCGTGAAGTGAAGTGGGAGGGTGTGAAATGTGTGAGATCAGGAATGAATGGGCGAGGAAGATGCAAGGAAGAGTTGCGTTGTTGATGAATAAGGTGTGGCAGAGTGGAATGACAGACTAAAAATGTGTCATCTCAAGGTGTATGTATGTCAAGGTGAAATTGGCGATAATTCCAGTGTATGCACCGTGTAAGGACAGGAGTGAGAGAGAAGAAGACAGGTTTTGGGATGAGCTCGATGAAGTAGTGGAAGAAATGCCCACGAGATATAAAGTGATTGTAATGGGGAATATGAATGGAAGAGTAGGCACTGGTCTTGAGGATGACGCAATGAGTTGTTATGGAGTACCAGGAGAAAATGATAATGGGAAGCAACTAAAGGATATGTGTCAGGGGAGGAGGTTTTGCATTTGTAACTCGTATTTCAAACACAAAGATGCACATAAATATACGTGGTATAGAGGGAACGAGGATCGTGTTGAAAGAAGCCTGACTGATTACGTGCTAGTAGAGAGGTCAATGATGGGAATGGTTGCTGATACGAGGGCCGTGAGAGGACGATGTGGAGGCCTGCCAGATCATATGACTGTGGTTTGCTAGATCAAGCTGAGAGGAGTGAGGTGGTTCAGGAAAGAAAGGAGCAGTCAGGGAGATGCTGAGGATCAAGGAAATGAGAGATAATTACAGGACCAAAGTAGAGGAGGAGTTAGAATCAGTGAATTGGAGTGAAATGGATCTGGACAGCCTGTGGAATGCATATAGGGATTGCTTAGTTGGGAATGCTTAAGCAGTGTGTGGTGTGGCAAGAGTAACAACAAAGAAGAAAGGTACGGCATGGTGGGATGAGGAGATTAAGAGAGTGGTGGAGGAAAAGAGGAAGAAGTGGCTAAAGTGGTTACAGGACAGGGGTTCAGTTGAAATAAGAACTGAATATACTGAGAGCAAGAAGCACGTAAAGAAAAAAGTGAAGAGGAAAAAGAAGGAGGTAAGTGATGATCTAGGAAGAAAAATGAATGCAAACTACTATGATAATAGAAAGTTATTCTGGAAAGAGGTGCGGAAATGTAGAAGTGAAAGTGGAGCGAAATGTGATGGTGTGAAGGATGTAGGTGGTAGATTATTAACCCAGGGGGATGAAGTAAGGACCAGATGGAAAGAATATTTTGAAAGCCTGATGAATGGGAAGAGAGAAAGCAGAATGGCTGTAAACATGATTGGTTTTGGGGGTGTGCAGAGAAGCAATGCAGTGCCAGGAGACGTGACACTCACACAGGTGAAGTGCTGTGAAGCGGCTGAAAATGGGAAAGCAGCTGGGGTTGATGAGGTGTATGCAGAGATGCTTAAGTGTAGTAGAGAGAGTGGAATGAAGTGCTTGTTGGAGATATGTAAGAATGCATGGATGAGTGAAACTGTGCCAGCAGAGTGGAAAAAGGCTGTGATCGTACCCCTGTACAATAATAAAGGTTAGCGAAGTGAGTGTAAGAATTATCGTGGCATAAGTTTATTAAGTGTGGTACGGAAGGTAGCTATATGGAAGAATAACTATAGAGAAATTAAGAGAGATATCATTAGTCCTAGTAAATGATGAACAGGGTGGCTTTAGGAGTGGCAAAGGATGTGTGGATCAAATATTTGCAGTGGGACACATAGCAGAGAAGGCCTGTGATAAGGACCATAAGGTGTTTATGGCATTCATGGATCTGGAAAAAGCATACGACAAAGTGGACAGAGAAGGATTGTGGAAAGTTTTGCACATATACAGTGTAGATGGTAAGCTGGTAGGTGCCGTCAAGAGTTTTTATGATGGTAGTGAAGGATAGGTAAGGGTTAATGGGCATCTAAGTGAATGGTTCATGATTGGTGTGGGCGTGCGACAAGGTTGTGTGATGTCCACATTATTGTTCAATATATATAGATGGATGGGGTGATGAGAGAAGTAATAATACGAGTAATGGAGAGAGGGATGGCGTTGGTAATGAATGGTGATGGATGGAATATCTCAAATTTGTTGTATGCTGATGATGCAGTACTGCTTGCAAGTACCGGACAAGAACTCGGTAGGCTAGTGCAGAGTTTTGCTGATGTCTGTGAGCGTCGTGCCTTGAGAGTAAATGTAGAAAAGAGTAAAGTGATGGTTGCTGAGAGAGAAGGTGACTCCCAGTGCGATGTTACAGTGAGTGGAGAGAGACTGGAATAGGTGAGAGAGTTCAAATACCTGGGTACAGTGATAGAAAAGAGAGGTAAATGTGCAAAAGAAATTGAAAGTAGAGTGACACAAGGAAGAAAAGTAGATGGTACAATGAAGCCTTTGATAAGAAACAGAGGCTTGAGTGTTGCTGCTGCACGAGGCTTACATGAAGGAGTGTTAGTGCCGACTTTAGCATATGCATGTAGACTATGGTGTGGCATGAAAATGAAAAGTCAAGAGTAAGAGCAGTGGAGATGGGACTGCTGAGGAATGTATGTGGAGTGCAGAGGGTGAAAAGGATACGAAATAATGTGATTCGTGAAAGATGTGGAGTGAGGAAGTCGGTGGACACCAGAATCGAAGAAATAGTACTAAAATGGTATGGTCATGTGAAGAGAATGGATAAAAATGGAGTGGTGAAAAAGGTATGTCTGAGCGAATTTGAAGGAGGGAGGAGGTGAGGTAGGCCAAGAAGAAGGTGGGGAGGTATGGTGGATAAGTGTGTGAGGAAGAGAGGTTTGGAAGTCGGTGAGGCTAGGGAACTTACAAGAGATCGAGGTGGCTGGATGAATGTTGTGAGGAGAAGTGCATGGTCAGGGATTTTTGGCACCCCTTTTTAACGTAGCAGCGTCCGGACTGACTCAATCGGATATTTATGTGAAGCTACAGAACGTGGTGAATGTTTCTGGCGTATCGGATAGAGCCAGGATTCCGTGGGCTTGAATGATGGGTGAATAGAAGCGTGGCCCATTGGATTGGGCAAATTTGGGCTGCCTGGGCATTGCTACTCCTCACCCTGCCCTACGGCGGGAAAGGAGATCCGGATGATGATGATGATGATGATGAAGATAACAATAACTAGAAGACTGTACCTATCGGAGATAGTTAATGAATTCCATTTATGATAAAATAGCTGATATGCAAAACTTATGTATTTTTGTAATGACTCAAAAGCCGTTAGTCAAACTACCACAAATAGGTAAACAAACCTGGTCCAGGAGCAGACAACTTCTAGGGCCAGGTTTTGATTATCCTTTATGGAAGAGCAATTAAGAAGGGGTGTCGTAAATATATTAATGTTGCGGATGAATGACCATTTTTTTTTTCTGAAAACGAATGTTTGGAAAATGACTTTTCATGAGATTTTCGGTCATATCCATGTATCTATAATGTTTCTGGAGTAAACTGTGGTTGAAAATTTTGCGATTTTTGGACATTTTTGGACCTGTGACCTTGAAAAATAGATCAAAGTCACTGAAACTGTTTTTTTGTAGTAATTCAAAAACCGTTGGTCAAACCGCCACCAAAGAGTAGCCTATACAGACCTGGTCCAGGACCAGACGAAACTTCTTAGGGCAAAAAGTGGCTCGATTATGTTTTGGTTTTCGTATGGAAGAGCAGTTGAAAAGCAGGTTGGCCGAAGCATTGGATGTCACGCATGAGTGACCTTCATTTTTTTTTTCTCCATAGGAATGTTTGGAAACAGTTTTATCACGGGATATCCTTCCATGTTCATGGATCTTTTAGAGTTTTGGAGTGAACGAGGGTTGAAAATTCATTATTTTTGGTAATTTTTGGACCTGCGACCTTGAAAAGTAGGCCAAGGCTACTGGAACTGGTTCATTGTAATAGGGTCATGTTGCTTGTACATTCTCAATAAGTATGATGAAAAGTGTAGATAACAAGCAACGGAATAATAATAATATTAATATTATTATTATTATTATTATTATTATTATTATTATCATTATTATTATTATTATTATTATTATTATTATTATTATTATTATTATTAATAATAATAATAATTTGTTTTAAGAATAATATATTTGTCCTACCTGCGAATATGTTTTTTTCATCCCACTTGACACATTTCGCCGTGCTTAAATTTAATGTTGGCATCTTAATGGTAGGTGGTGGCGACCATCATCCACTCACTTGATGTAGAGCTCCCTACTTCTTCCTTAGCCTTTATCATTCATTTTCTGTGTCTGCCCTCCTCTCGTCATATTTCTCCCATCTTTCCTGTCACTTCTTATTGCTTTTCTTACCTTTACAGGTGCCTTTACATTGAATGACAAGCCAAATGGTTTTTTGTAAGCCAAGAAACCATTTACTACGCTGGGTGGTAACCATATAACCAAACCATACGTACTCCCTACTTGTCAACAAGTGGGTTGGTGGAGGATTAGTGCCCGTCCCCATAAAATAAATAACTCAAAATCAAATGGCCACCCCTTACGGGATTATGGCGTCTGGCAATAGATAGATAGAATAGATCTTTTTCTATTCAACTCTCCTTATCATCCCCCCCCCCGTCTGTCTGTCTGTCTGTCTGTCTGTCTGTCTCTCTCTCTCTCTCTCTCTCTCTCCCTCTCTCTCTCTCTCTCTCTCTCTCTCCTACCAGCCTATCTCCCTGCTTCTCTCATTGTCTGTCCTATCCCTACCTCCTTTTCTTTCATATACCCTTCTCTCATCCTTTCTACCTTCCTCCCTGCCACCCTCCAGACATCGAAATATGCTCTTCTCCTCTTTCTCCAACCTTGCTTTCTTCCTCCTTCCCTCCATCGTTGTCCTCCCCTATATCTCCATCTCTCTGTTCCTACTTCCCTCTCTCTCCTCTATATCCCAGCCTCCCCGACCCCCATCATAACCCAACCATTCCCTTCCTTTCCCATCATCACTACGATTTTGTCACCCACCTTCTCATCCCTTTCCCGCCTCGTCCTGTTTTTCTAGCCTGGTCTTTGGCAGATAGAATAGTTACGTCAGATATAACCTATCCTGTAAGAAACAGCCAAGAAACAGCCAAAAGATCAGTTGATGTTTGCTTTCCTTTGTACTCCAACCCCATCTCACACACTCATTTTCTGCCTCCCACGAATCCCTCCCTTCGTCCTTCCCTAACCTTTTACCTACCTCTCTCATATCGCTTCCTCCCCTTTCTTAACCCCTCTCTACTTACCTTCATGCCTGTCTCTCCCATCCCTCCATCTTGCCCCACAATTAACCCGACTATTTTCCAGGTCTCATTATTTTTTCTCTAACCCTCCCATTCCCCTAGCTCGCTTCCTCCCTCTCTCCCTCCATCCATCCAATCATCACTACTCTTCGCTACTCCGCCATCTCTCACCCTCGTTCTCTCCCTGCAGGTGACTCCCTCAAGTACCACCAGGGTGCGGGTTTCAGCACCAGGGACAGAGACAACGACTTCAACCCTCGAGGACATTGTGCCAGGACATTCCATGGCGCCTGGTGGTTCACTGCCTGTCATGAGGTGAGCATAGCGTCTGGCCGTTCAGAATAACGGCTGAGAGTACCAGCACAGTGCTGGGAGTGAGAATGAAGGCTGAAAATAAGGTTGGGTAGCTAGGACCAAGAGTAACGGCTGAAAGAGCTTGAAGGTTTACTACTTGTCGTGGCTTGAGCTTCAGGGCTGGTGGTTCAGGATAAGGCCTGAGAGTAAGAGAACGGGGCTGATGGGTGAAAATAAGTGTGTGAATGAGGACTGCCAGCTGGGACTATGACTAATGGCTGAGAGTTAGAGAGTTTGGTGGTGTACTGTTTGTCATGAGGTGAGGGTGAACTTTGTAGCCTGGGATAAGACCTGCAGGCTAATTATAAAGTCCGAGAATAAAATAGGGCTGGGAGTCAGGGCTAGGGCTTAGATTAGGGCTAATAGTAAGGATGCAGTGATGTACTGCCTTTCTTTAAACGAAGGCCTGTGAAATGAAAATATGGCCTAATGATTAGGAATAAGAACAAAGGGCTTGTTAATGTGGGCAGTAGTAAGGGCTAAAGGCTGATAGTAAGAGATTAGGGTTGGGAGGAAGAGTAAGGCTGATAAAAGCAAAGTTGATCGTGGGTGTAACAGTATGGTTCAAGAATATGGGAGCCGGACAAAGTAAAGAGAAGAGGGACCACGACTGCAAAATTCACGGGAACGGGTAGTGAATAAGATACAAGAGTGTGCTAATTATAAAGTCAAAGGCTAAGAATAAGGACTTTGACAACGCTTAAGGGCAGAGGTTGAGCATAAGGGATGAGAATAGTGAACGTGCTGTGAATGAACATAAGGCCTGGAATACGAGACTTAGGACTGAGGGATATCCATAAGAGTGAAACGCTGCACAAAATACAACAACTAACACATAAGGGATTAAACAAGACAGGAGTGAGAGCAGGGCCAGGAATAAGTGCTTAGGGTTGGGGTAATGAAACTAAGAGCTCTATATGTCAAGATAAATTAATGGCATTATAAGTAAAATTTGAAATATGCATGATCATAATTTTAGATGAAACATATTTTTTCATGTAACTGGTGCTAAATCTCTCTCTCTCTCTCTCTCTCTCTCTCTCTCTCTCTCAGGCACACCTCAACGGGCGGTACCACCACGGTCGACACAAGAGTTACGGTGATGGCATCAACTGGTTTGCATTCAGAGGCCATAACTATTCCCTTAAATACTCGCTTATGAAGATCAGAAGGACCAACATCTAGGACTTGAGAGACGCTTGGAGACGCAGGAGGAAGGTAGGAAAAAGTAGAGAACCTGAGAAACAGAAGAAGATGGAAAGAGAGGAAAGTGGAAGACACAGACGGGGAAGTTATTAACTGGTTTGTATTACGAGGCTATAACTATGCTCTAAAATACTCACTTATAAATATAAGAATCATGAATATCTAGCACTGGAGAGACTGGAGGAAGATAAGAGGAACAGGAAGACGTGAAGTGATGTAGGAAGAAAGATACAACGTTTGGACGAATGTGAGGCGTGGAAGGAAGTGAGGAAAAGCAGAAAGAATGATGCAGTGACAGATGGAAAGATACAGAGGAGAAAACTGACAACAAAAAGGAAAAATATTAATATATCTCCAGAATTATCTTCTTAAGATCTAGAGAATCAACATACAATATAAGGCATGTATAGTGGAACAGCTACTGTAAAGAGAAAGTGTAGCCTATAGAAGAAATGAGATATAAGAGGAACGGAAGTGGTAAATGAGAAGAGTAAAAAATGGAAGAAGTTTGGAAGAAACCTTATGGGATCTCCTTCAACTACTGCTCCATAAGGATTAAGTAGACAGATATGTAAGAGGAAAGGGAGGAGGAGCAGGTCTGGAGGGAGAATGGGGGCACTTGGAAAGATGGGATTAGAAAAAAGAAGAAATTGGGGAGAAAAGGAGGGAGGAAATAGGAAGGAAATATATTGGTGTGTTCTCGAGAACGTCAGCAACGACGAAAATTATGATGATGATGGAGAAGAAGAAAACCAAGAGAAACACACACAACACACACACACACACACACACACACACACACACACACACACACACACACACACACACACACACACACCAGCGAGAAGAAATAAAAAGAAGGCCATAGTGATGATGGTAGAGAACCGTGGTTCTCAACCTTTTGGGGGTTGTTGATCATGACCACTCTCAGATCTTCATTTTTCATTTACCTTATATATATATATATATATATATATATATATATATATATATATATATATATATATATATATATATACTGTATATGAGAAGTGTTCATGCACACCACCACATCTTGTTGCCATAAACGCCTCAACACCACATGGTCATCAACACAATACCACATGGTAGTAAACACATGGTCATAAACACTAGTACTCCACATAGTCATAATTATCACAATACCACATAATCATATAAACCACCACACCACATGGCCATAAAAACCACCACACCACATGGCCATAAAAATCGCCACACCACATGGCCGTAAAAACCACCACACCATATGGTCATACAAACCTCCACACCACATGGTCATACAAACCACCACACCACATGGTCATACAAACCACCACACCACATGGTCAGAAGCATCATCACTCTGCATTTTCATAAGCTGCGCCATTACCGCATTGTGGTAAATACAAGCACATGTACATAAACTTTATTCCACAATCATTGAAACATCAGTCATAGTCTGGACGTGCTTGTTCATAATCCCCTCTCATTTAACAAATTATTCCTCGTTACAAAATAACGAAACATACAGCAAACATTTTCGAAATACAGAACCACCATTGTTGTTTGTTTCACATGATAAAAACAAATTTGTTAAATAAAGAAAAATTTAAATGGGAGCAAGAACGAGGTGTCATGTGTTGACGTAGCTAACGACTGGCACTTGACGCTGTTGTAGTTTGACAGTTTAGGCTAATAGACGGAAAAAGAAAAAAAGAGGGATGAACTTGTGTAATGACCAGGAAATGGAAAGCAATCCTGATGACAGTGAAACTTTTTGATTCTTAAACTTTAAAAATCGATATCTAGCCTAGTTACTGGCATTCGACTTCCAGGGATAACTACGTTGCTTTCGACAGGGCCAGCACATGAGAGTGAGGGAGCAGAGAAGCGGCCAGGCAACAGATAAAGGAAGGTGGAAAACTGTTTTAGATTAGTACAAAAACAAACATGCTTTAAAGGTTGAAACAGAGGCAAAATAAGAAATGAATATATATACCAGAAGTCCATCGTCAAAAACACACTCATCCAGGGCAATCTTTACTTTTCCACTGGGTCCTCGCACTCCCTCTCCCCCTCTTGGAAATTGCCAAAGTCCCCCAGGATGAGAACCAATGGTAGAGAATGTAAGTGAAACAGCAGAAAGAGAGAAATTCAAGGACGAAGGAGAATAAGATGATGGAGAAGAAGAAGAAGAAAAAGAAGAAGAACAAGAAGAAAAAGAAGAAGAACAATAACAACTACAATAACAAACACAAGAAAAGAAGATAGTTAAAAATTAAAATGTAACAGAGGATGACAGAACGTGCAAGGAACGTGAATGAAAAAAGAGGAAGTACAGGTAAAAATGAAGAGTCGAGAGAAGATTAAAAGTCCCAGCCTTTAAAACATATCACCTTGTGTGAAAGATGAAGAAGAATAAGATAATGAATGAAGAAGAGATGGCAGATGAGAACGATAAATATCTTATACATCTCTCCGCGTTTTTCTTTTTTCTTTTTTTTTTTGCGTTGAATTTAGATGAGAAGAAATAAAGCAGAAAAACGAGAGAGAGAGAGAGAGAGAGAGACAGACAGACAGACAGACAGACAGACAGACAGACAGACATAGAGTATTACATAAGGAGGAAGGAGAGAAAAAAATGATAAAATTAATAAAATTAATAGTAATGAAATAACAACAAAGAGGAGGAAGAGGAGAAGAAAAGGGAAACGAAGAAGAGAAACGAAGTCCATAAGGAAGCTCCCAGGAATCATTACTGGAACAGGACCGTAGCTTGAGAGACATTAAACTCCTATTTCTTTTCTGAGATACAGGAAACATTTTGGCTCCTAAACGTTTGTGTTCCGAAAACTTTCTTATATATATATATATATATATATATATATATATATATATATATATATATATATATATATATATATATATATATATATATATATATATATATATATATATATATATATATAATGTTATTTGAAGCTCTGGCCTATTAAGACTTATGGTAATTGTTGTTTTAATTGAATCGTTTTCGGAAATGAAACGCATGCAAAATAAAACGTGTTGCAATATGGAATTCTAATTTGAAACGCGTTAGGTGCGAAACGTTTGGCTTCTGAAAAAGGCTATGAGGCGTTTACATTCTGAAATGTTTATGGCATGAACTGCTTTGAATTTCAGGCGTTTTTACAGAGCAGTAATCATTTTTATAAACGTTTTGTACTGTGTAACGTTTGAGACTGCAAAAGGTTCCCACTCTGTAGGGAACTTGTACACGAAACACGTACTATAAAACATGTGACGTATGAAATTGCCGATCTAGCCAAGGGTAATGATGTGAAGTAGCCCATGAAGCATAACTACCGCGCCCGTATTTACAAACATGCATACAACCCACTCCCTGTCGCAGCGGTGATTTGTTTTCGCAGGAAGGCGAAGTAAAATTGCAAAATCCCTTCACGCTTTTTGTGCTTTATGCCCCACCCTCCCTTAAAAAAAAAAAAAATCTCAGCTAGGTGAAAAACTGAATCTAAGTTATTTTAAGGGGTGCAAGAGGAAAGAGCGGTGCATCAACTTTCTACGCCTCTTTTATATATATATATATATATATATATATATATATATATATATATATATATATATATATATATATATATATATATATATATATATATATATATATAACAGAACACAGGAAGGAAAAACAAATGAATAAAAAATAATAATCCATGCACCAGATTACTGGTCTCCTCTGTTCATAAAATATCTGTAACAGTTAGATTGAACAGCTGTTGATTGAAGTTTGGAGGGAAACAACTCTGGGGAAGCGAGTTCCAAAGAGATGCAGTTCGGGGAATGAAAGAATTCTGATATGCAGAAGTTCTGCAATATGGCTGAGTGACATTCCAGTCATGAACACTACCTGATGCCTGTGTAGCACGAGGGAAGGCATGGAGAGGTGACACCATGGACGCAAGTTAGTCTGAGCATTTGCCATAAAAATATCTGTAAAATAATGCGAGGCAGGCAACATTCCTTCTTACTTGTAGGGAAGGTAGGCTTACTATATTTGTAATGGCAGGATTGTTAATAATTGTAACAGCTTTGTTCTGAGTTTTGTCTAGTTGTCTTAATGCAACCTCTCCACATTCTTTCCACAAGGGTGAGCAATATTCAAGCTGAGAGTGCACATGACTCTTATATATTATAGGTAACTGCTCGTCAGCGAAGAAGTTACGAACTCTGTACAATAATCCAAGTTTCTTTGAAGCGGTTTTACCAAGTGATCTAACATGAGAGGTCCAGCTGAGGGCATTGTTAAGTGAGATGCCGAGAATTTCAATACTCTTGGAGATGGGAATATTAGTAGCACTGAAGGTTATATACGAATCTGGCAATATCTGTCTATTAGTAAATTGTATATATATACTTAGTTTTTCTAGCATTAAATGAGACAAGGTTGTTTTGTCCCTATTCACTGATCGTAGATAGGTCTTGATTTATGGAGATGGCTGTACTGAGTTGAGAGGTAGAGATATTAGACTTTGTAAATAGGTGTCTGAGTGTGAATGAACTATGAAGTGTTGAGTCATCTGCATATGAGTGGATGGGATTGTGGGTGACAGATAAGAGATCATTAATATGAAACAGGAACAGGGTTGGTGCCAGAACTGATCCCTGCGGCACGCCGACGATAATTGAGTGGAAATTGGAATATACATCATCTACTTTTACTTCTATTTTCCTGTCATTGAGAAATGAGGAAATCAAAGGAACAAAAGAGGTTAGTCCATAGCAAGGGAGTTTGGACAGCAGGAAACGGTGCCATACTCTGTCGAAAGCATTAGAAATATCAAGGGCTACCGCATGAGTTTCTCCATGTAGGTCAATTGATTGATGGATGGTATGAGTTAAGAGATTGAGTATGTCAATGATGGACCTTTCGTGGCGATAACCATATTGTCTATCACTAATTAAGTTGTTGCATTCAAGATGTTTAACAATATGCTTATTAATTAAAGTTTCAAATACCTTACCAAGAGAAGATGTGACAGCTATTGGTCTGTAATCAGAGGAATCAGGGGAACTTCCTTTCTTCGGAATTGGGAGGATATTGGCTTCTTTCCATGAATTTGGGAATGAAGAAGTACGTATGCATATTCTGAATAATTTAGCTAGAACAGAGGCAAGTTCAGGGGAACACTTTTTCAAAATAATTGGCGGAATTCCATCTGGGCCTGGAGCTTTGTTGATAGGTAAATTGTCTAGGATGGAATTTACATATCATGCCTGTACTTTAAGTGGAACAATTTCGGGAGAATCAAGTTCTAGTACTGGGACATTCTGGTTGGCATCTTCTAAGGTAGAATTTCTAGCAAATGTGCTGGCAAATATATCTGCTTTCCCACGTGGGTCATTTGTAATGTTGCCATCTGAAGATTTTAGTGGGGGAATGGATGATGACTTGTTAAAGTTATTATTGCAAGAATTAAGAGTTGACCAGAATATTCTATTGTCATTAGGGTTGTCAAGTAGTTTTGATGCTTGATTTTGAAGAAAGTTTGATTTAGCTAGATTTATTACAGCTTTTGCGTGATTTCTAGCAGTTTGAAATTGAGACAGTGATTCAGATGTTTTTTCTTTTAAGAGTTATATGCTAATGACTTTTGGGCTGTTGCTCTGGCACAGTTGCCATCAGACCATTTTGGAGAGTTCGATCTTTTAGTGAACTATTGACTTGGTATAAATAAATCCATACCAGCTAGTATTAAGTCGCAGATATGGGACTGGGTAGAATTGGGATCACTAGAGAAGAAAGACTGCCATGGAATGTCAGCAAGATAATTTCTAAATCCATCCCAGTTTGCCCTATCAAAGTGCCATCGGATCACCCTGACAGGTTCAGAACGGGGAGATGTGGGGGGGTTAACTAATGAGGCTTTGATGAGATTGTGGTTAGAGGATCCAAGTGGTGACAGTACCTCTATCCTATATTGATCTGGATTATTTGTCAAGAATAAATCCAAGAGATGGGCATTATGGTCAGGATTATCAGGTATTCTGGTTGGTTGCTTTACCAGCTGGGTGAGATTAAACGATTCTGCCAACAGCTCGCACTCTAGACCAGCGTCGTCAGTTCTGGCAGAATGCAAAAACCATTCAACATTATGTATGTTAAAATCACCCAAAATGGTGATATCAGTGCTAAGGGCAAGGTTAAGGTTACTCAACTGTGTGGATTTG
>NC_137033.1:31732948-31840448 GCF_032717465.1 Coenobita brevimanus | reverse complement strand
GAATATAGTGTGCAATAGCCAGTGAGGAAGGACATGGTGAAAGGTTTAGCTGAGGGAGGCGGGAAACCGCCTGACGACACGGCGTTGTCTTGAAGGGAATATTTGCCAAGGTGTTGATGAAGTCCTTGTTTTATGCTGATATATGGTGGATAGTGTTATTGTGCAATAGACAGGAGTATAGTCCTGCGAGTGTACGTGATGAAATGTTGGCTAGGACAGGAATCACGTACACCTGGCCATGGCACACCGTTGTCAGGAGGGGAGAAAATACAGGAGGTTTATAGGAATATTTGATTTAATCGTATTGTAATATTTATTCCATATGCTTTCTGTGTGAAATAAAGCGTGAGTGTTATTGACATGTTTATCGTATGCTTGTGTGGATGAACTTAAACACTGCACCACATGCTTGTCGGAAAATATCGTCTGCAATACCTTAGGTATCGCAGAAGTGACATACAGAGCACGATCAGGTACTGTTGTGGTGAAATATCATGTATGTCTCATAAAATGATGCATTTGATTATGTGTATTGTGAAATAAAATCATAAACACTGCAGCGTCTTCTGGGAAGGGAAACACCATCTGCCACACCTTAAGCAGACAGGTAAGGGCCACGTACTTGTACTTGTTGTGGTGTAATATACTGTTTATCTCATGTATTGATAGATTTGGTTGTTTTATGTGAAAAGACAGTGAAAAAGTGAGACACGTGCTCGTAAGGAACAGTGTGTGTCAAACACCTGAGCTAGCACAAAGGTAGTGAAATGCAACGTGAGGTTTGGAGCACGCGCATTTACACTTTTGGGAGGGGAGGGGGAAATCTACTGTGTTTCCCATGTACTGATATATTTGGCTATGTTTTATGTGAAAAGACAGTGAAAAAGTGAGCCACGTCCTCGTAAGGAAGAGTGTGTTTGGTACACCTGAGCTATCACAAAGGTAGCATAATGCAACGCGAGGTTTGGAATCGTGCATTTACGTATATATATATATATATATATATATATATATATATATATATATATATATATATATATATATATATATAGGTGAAATCTACTGTTTCCCATGGACTGATATATTTGGCTATGTGGTCCTGCAGGAAGATCATCGTCACCGGAGAAGTACGTGGTATTCTTTTTTTATTTATCTATTTACCTTTATTTATGTCAGTATATTTACATATACAGTACATATATATTGTTTTTTACCTCAACACAAATGACAGGGAAATAAGCACAGCTTCAGTTTCAGTTGGCAGCAACAGGTTTAGTGTTCATATGTGGTTTCTGAGAGGAGTAAAAACAAAACAGAAGTAATTATATGAAATAGTTGTTGGTATAAAACCAAAGAAAGTGAAGCCAGCAAGCATAACAGTGTTAGCGCACTACGGGAAACTAGCGTAAGTGAGCAGCTGATGGCGGGTCAGCGCGCGGCAAAATACGCCGTAGTTTTTTGCATTTTTCTCGAAAACTATGAGGCCTAGGATCACTGTTTTACTGACAAGAAAGAGGATGAAACTGTGCATAGGATGAAGAAATAAAAACATAAGGGTGCCACTGAAAGTTCTTCACAAACCCTCCCCGAATAACAAAGTTGTTTTCTGTCGAAAATGGGTTTTATTTTCTCGCTTATTACTCGAAGACCATACATCGTATCAAAATGGGTCCTGACCCATTCAAAAACTAATAAAATTCTCTTTCGACTGATGGTATAACATGTAGAGATTGATTAGTAAACATTCGACTTGTGATGTTGGGAAGTGAAATCTGTGATCCCGAATGTTTATTCCGAGCGCCCTAACGTACAGTGAGCAACTGTAGTCGTGTCGCGGTTTTGTCCGAAGATTAAATGTAACTCGTGAAACATTATGAACCGTCCGTATGACAGATGGCGGAATGTACCAGACGCTTAGCCCGTTAGCTTATGTTTTCACCAAATTTCACGACATGATTATTGTTGCTTACTGTACGTATATATATATATATATATATATATATATATATATATATATATATATATATATATATATATATATTTTGCTTATCGTGTAGAACAAACATCGTCGAATAGGAATATATGGGTTTTGTGGCAAAATAAATATGTTTAGGTGGTGAAAATAAGCCAAGAATACACATTTTTGGAGCACGCGGCAGATGTGGGGGGGAGGGGAGAAAAGCCTGCGTGTCAGAGCCGGGAAAACTTAAAAACTTATCCGCGCGCAAAAGGGTTAACAGGTTGGTGATGACTAGCTGAATGCAACATATATCTGTGGGAGAAATTTGAGTGAGTAAATAAGGTTTGATTCACATTACCTGGTATTTTATTTGAAATACAACGATGTTTTTCGGACATGTTGCATTCAGCCAGTCGTCACCAACCTGTCAAGTGCATCTTCGCCTCGATTAAAAAAAAAAAAAAAGTGTAGTTGTAAGAGCAATTGAGTCCCCTAAGACCTACCCTATTCAAACAATTATCTCACTGAATTGTCCTGATTACGTCAAGTTATACCTTGGTTAAATCTACGTAAAACTGTTTCGATTATTTATATTTGAATGTAGTTTAGTTTGATCATCCTTGATAATTTACGAGAAAAAAAAAAACATACAAGGAAAAGACATTAGAAAGAAAGGGAAAATAATTATGATAAGAAACAACAGCTGCATAAAAGACTAAAATCATTGTAAAGCATTGTAGGGAATAATCATAAACTTAAATGAGCCTTTTAAAAAATATGCTTGTTCATATCTCAAGAAAATAAGTGATACTGAAATGGTGGAGTTGGAAGGTTATACGTGATTCAAAATGCAGTAAAGATGTCTGTAATGGTGTATATAACAGCAGTACGTGTAGGTCAGCAATGTATGCTTGTATGTGTACAGTACATCCCCGCATGCATATGGACTCACTTCAGCACGAATCTCAAGCCTAAAAAGCAGATTATTGACCAAAGTTCTCAGTCAGATCCCGGTCATAGCCATGGATACTTTTCCCAACAAAGACTAAGAATAGGGAAAGAACAAATCTTCTCTTCATATATATATATATATATATATATATATATATATATATATATATATATATATATATATATATATATATATGCTTAATCAATTCCGTATATGTGGGAACCAAAAATTCAAATGAACAATGGCGAATTAAACGCGAAATGGGAGAGAGCATAATTTTTTTTTTCCAGTGTATCTAATAAGTTTGTTACCCATTGTTCCCCGCATCTGAGAAGTCCACAAACTTAAACCATTCAGCCTGGGATTCTTCTCCAGTTTATTCTTGCCGTCCTCTACCAATTTTATTCAACATGGGGTAGATTTTTTGAACTCTCGGGGTTGGATATCGTACAGCCTTAATATACCTCTTCAGTATTCAATATGAGAGGTTTCTCTTAAGTTAACTGGAGGGATTTAGAGATAGCCTGGGTAAACCTCCTTAATATAAGAGGGTTTTCTCATGTTGAATAAAATCGTCTGGTAGCGGCAAGATTGAATTCAAATGGACATATCGGTAAAGCATATGGCCTTGATTTATGACACTAAATAGACTGAAAGTGTGTCAGTCCTTCCAGCTATGAGTATCTGCATTATGTGATAGTGTTAGAGGCTACACTTGCTTCTGGGATTGTCTGACTCTTGTCCGAATTAACCAGTTACACTTATGTGAATATTAAGGCTATAGCTTGTGTAACTTTTAGGCTACTTTAATTAGTTTAATTTTTTTTATTTTTTTCAGTATTGTGTTATTTCTTTTCTATAGACCGTTATAACGTTTCTCTTTTCTCCACTGCGTAACTACATAGAGGATTTATTTGTTTTTATTCGCATATAGAAATGTGTGTTATTATGGGCTCTTAATTTCTTCAGCTTTTCCCTTCTTTACTTCATTTTTTTTCTTTTGTTATTTCTTGTATTTTTAGCTATCAATTTCTCTCCATTAGTTTTCTCCATTTGTAAATACGTGTGTTAGCATAAAAGCTATATTGTTACACATCCATACAAAGATGCTTTATTTGAAATGTTATTTTTAAGTTTCTTCAGAGTATATTTATGAATAGTTAAAATACCATAGTTTGTTTTTAGACAAATGAAGTGTTGCTGATGGTTTTGCTTCAGGTGACGTATTTTTCATTATATTTTAGCTAATCCAGACGATTTTATTCAGCTTTGTGTAGATCTCGTGTAGTGAGAGTGGTTCATGGAGTCTGTATCTAATCCTTCTAGTTTGAAATGACTCTTATTGTGAATATAATTGCCCAGATGTCGCAAGAATATTATAAAGGATAGGCCATCGTGAGATGAGGTAAAAGAGTTAAGGCTAATGTGTGCAAAATAATCCCTGGCAACCACGCCACACCCGATTATCAGCTGCCTGTAGAAATAATTTTAATAATTATATTTTGCCGGGTAACTGACGGGAAATAATTTCGCTAACAATATTTTACCAGGTGATCGACGCCATAATCAAGTTATATGTCTATTGAGACGTGGTAATTGTTGCAAATACCTGCCATGGTAGTTATGACATTATCGCACACAGCAACAGGGACAACAAACGGCTGACTGAAAAACATTGTAAACTGTATGAGAACTACAAGAAAACTACTGTAAAAATCTTAAAACAAATGTTGTGTGAAAAGTGCTAGAAAACTAACAATAAAAAAAAAGTAAAATAATTGAAAAGAACGTGATTGGTATATGCAGACAATGAGCTTATGGCAGAGAAAAGGGAAAAAAAGAAAACTTGTGAAAATAACACGAAAACTAATCGATAAAATTAACTGGAAACATATGAAATATATGGACGATTAGAAACAAATGTTACAGTAAAATAATTTGAAAGACTGAGAAAAGGACTCAGAATATGATGTATTAAATGTGAAACTACTCGACTAAAAACACTGCAGAATGAAAAAATATCAAAATTTGTCAAATATGTTTGAAACTTAATAAAGAACTGCGTTATTCCTGAAAGTCAGCTCAGCAGATAATATATGATATTAAGAAAAGACTTAAGTCTACTGAAAATTATTTCCAAGAATATCGAGGCACTACAAAATAATAATTACAGTCGCAAAAGAGAAAAGTTGCAAAATACTTGACGTTAGTTCCCTGCAATTAGTTTTTATTATATAAAAATAAAGAAAGCAGAGTAGAGATACTTCACATACCTCGTGTTCGTCCTGCAAAATCACATCAGAAAAATATATGAAATAAATTATAACAGGCAGTTGATCACAAGATTGTGAATGCTTGCTCTGATATAACTATAGGCCATCCAGAGAACGTGTTTTAAATATGATATATACAGTATAATCGTCAGATTGCTGCAACAAAAATTACCTACGACAGGTATTTAACATTATCTTTAATTGTTTATTGATTTTTGTAATATAACGTTTGCTTTTATGGGATATCCAAAGAATATATACTAATTTGACAGATAAAATTTTTCAGTCAACATAATAACTTCGGAAGTCAGTTAATGGTACATTGCTTACAAATACAAATTCTAAGTCATATAAGCTGTCCCATGAATGCATTACATGTATAAAAGTTTGCCAGACAATAGAAACATACAATGCTTAGCTAATTCACCCATTTCATGTTAAACCTTTGAATCCAGTAACGTATTTCTCTGTTCTTGCTGCCTCATACAGTTGTATTCAACTTTGGAGAGAGCGCCAGAAATGAAGAGGGTAATGAAGGTCATATGTAACTCCTTCAGTCAGAAAAATGGTTCCAGTCCAGAGCTTTGTAAGACTGAAAATAGCAAGAACAGAATATAGAATACATAATCGAAGTGGAGGTATATATATATATATATATATATATATATATATATATATATATATATATATATATATATATATTGCAAGGCGGTGGCTGATTTGGTAGAGAGGTGGCCTGACCCAGGTTTGAATAAAAAATGAGGCAAGGAACAGTTCAAGGATTTGAGTTACATAATGGCAGACTTTACTGATCTACCAGACGACCCCGACATGTCGTAAAAGCACCCCCGCTAATATCAGTACACAAGTCCTGTATGGGACAGCCCGAGCATGTTTTCAATATGAACGTTGGATGTCAGCGCCAAAGTGGTGACATGTAGAGATGTATGGTATGTAGGAGGACGACTGGGCCTTGAGGACAGGCTGTGAAGTGTATGCTCAGAATCGGACACATCATATATATATATATATATATATATATATATATATATATATATATATATATATATATATATATATATATATACAGTATATATACACACAAACTGACGCACAGGCACTTTAGAAAATGTGTGTTATGATTGTTGAATGTCAATTGGCCCAGTTAAATATTTTAGCTACGTTGTGGTAAACCATTTCAGTACTGTACAGTGACATGTCATTAAAGTTTCTTCTAGCTCCCTCCAGATTATTTTATTTAACTTATGAAACACCTTTCGCTCTGATGAGGTTAATGGAGGCTTTATTAGACCCTTGCCGTTTGAAAAGTTTGTTTTAAGGCTAATGAAAACGTCTGTACATAGGAAGAATAGGATATAAACAATGCCATCCTAATGACGTTGTTAACGCCTTCAAAACAGTCTTGTTTTAATCCATTCTTGCTTCCTCCACATGAATGATTTCAGCGCAGGACAAACTTTTCACACTGGATGGATTAGTTATTGCCTTCATCTTAGCCTCCAGTGACTCATTCTTCGCAGAATACAGTCATGTACGTCAGCTGAAACTGAATACTAGTGTTGTCCAGGTCATGAGCGGGTTAATGCTGACAGTATTAACATTCCTGGGCACTTCCCACTCACTCAGCTGAATATTATCATGTGGTAACACCGGGAATAGCAGGCTAAAGTTCTCCCTCCATCATGGAAGGGTTAAAGGTAATAACAGCAACTTTCTCACTCTCCACTGACTCACGCACAGCTGCATAAAACTGTTTGGCATCAGCTGAAATTGAAAACAAGGGTTGTACCAATCATGAGACGGTTAACTCCGTCACTTCCAGGGTGTAGTACTCAGCGATATATATATATATATATATATATATATATATATATATATATATATATATATATATATATATATATATATATATATATATATATATATAATCATGTTGAGGTCAAAAAAATGCAACAAACGATGGGATGGTGCTGAAGGGGTTTCTGCATCTTTGTTTTTAAGCTTATTGATAAAATGGCTTCAGCAAATTCAAGGCTATATGTGCTAATGCTGGCGAATATTGTAATTATTATTGATTTATTAGTAGTATTGTTAATATCATTATACTCGTAATAGTAATTATAATAACAGTAGTAGTAGCAGTAGTAGTAGTAGTAATAATAATAATAATAATAATATTATTATTTTTTTTTTATTCACGAAATCCTAATTAGTGTATATAATTATCATACATTTTAGGCAACATTATTATTTGCTATGCTGGTGTTACGGAGTTGGACTAGAGGTGAGAAAAACAACACAAAACAATCTGAACAAAGCAAATCAATCGGACTCAATAAAAGTCATTTATAAGCAAAGTATCATAATTCTACTCGATATTCACTCCTAATCCTGTACACTGACAGAGTCCATACATACAGTACATACATGTATATAAACATACATACATATATGTACACATACATGCATACGAGTACAGACAGACAGATATAAACACACACACACACACACACACACACACACACACACACACACACACACACACACACACACACACACACACACAGCTTCTCTCTCTCTCTCTCTCTCTCTCTCTCTCTCTCTCTCTCTCTCTCTCTCTCTCTCTCTCTCTCTCTCTCAAACCCCTCTAGTTCGACTCCTAACCCGCTTACAATACCTGAGTTATTGTGATATTATATTTAAGTTATGGGTCAGGTGAAGTAAGGGATTATTTTGGCACATTCTTGGTACCTGCAGACGATTTTGTTCAGGTGGGAAGAGGGTTTTCGGACTGAAGGATTAGATGCAGCTTTCACCAATTGCTTCACCACCAAACGGCTCTCCGTAACATGTTAAAATCGTTTGCAGGCAACAAGAATGAAAGAACACATCATAGTGTGGATGCAGGTGAAGTCTTGCTCTAATTTATTCCTGCTTGCACCGGACGATTTTTTTTTTTCAGCATAGGAGGGAGGCTAGTACTGATGGGGTTATTAAAGGCAATACTTAACCCCGCCAGTCTGGGGACTCTCCTAAGCTGAATCAGTTTTCTTAGAAACAGTACGAATAAAACGAAAATGACGTCATGGTGAACAAGGTGAGGTGATGTGATAGCTTATTGCACTTTATTAATGCTATTTCCAGACAACTTAATTTAGCATTAGAAAGGACACTTTAACTGAAAGGGTTAATGAAAGGTACATCTACCCTTTGCTCTTATCATGTTCTCTGCTGAGTAAATCTGTTTGGTAAAAGTAAGAATTAAAAAAAAAAAATCGACATCGTGGTGACGGAAGTGAGTTGAGGTGCGTTAAGGTATACTGTGTTGTGCTAGGATCTGTAGAGACATATGAACACGCTCAGGCTTCTATGACTCACTCAGCTGAATGAAATCGTCTGACCTAACACGAGTTCAAGAGTTACTTCGATCATGAGAAGGTTCATGGTTCATGGTACCAGTACGAACTCTGCCTGGCTCCTGTACTCACTCTGCTGAATGATCTTGTTCGACGTTTGCTGAAATACAGTACTAGAATTGCCCCACCGATGAGAGTTAATACATGCCTACACTAATGTACACATTACCTCACCTCTCATGGTCGTCACAAGTCTATCATTTATGCCAACTGTAGCCAGACGATTTTATTAGGATGCGAGAGCCAAAACGAACATGAAAATGTCAGCACTGATACCATGGAGAGGTGATGGAGTTAAGTGGTGTATACTGAAGCGATGTATCCTGAAGTGATTGTGTACTGAAAAGATGTATATTGAAATGCTGTGCATTGTAGAAGTGTACAAGGAAGTGATGTGTATTGATACTTTCTGAAGGGATATATGTTGAAATGATTTGTATGGAAGTGATATATATAGAAGTGATATGTACTGATGAAGAGTAAAGTGATGTGTAACTAACCTATGTATATTCAAGAGATGAGTATTGAAGTTTTGTATATTGAAGCAGTTTGTAATGAAGTAATGTATGCTGAACTGATGTATAATAAAACGATGTGAACTGAAGTGATACATGGTTAAATGAAGTGCTATAGAGCAGATATCTCCCATGTAATCCTAGGTTATATAAATATTGTGAAACGACTGTACCATCCCTGTCTTATTCTCCTTATCAAAAATTTTCCAATATATTTTTCACAGACAGTCAGTTCCCTGTGTCCCATAAGGAGGAGTTTGTCAGCCTTATTCCCCCTAATAAGGGAATGAATACCAGCCATTAATAATATTTACTAAATAACGGAAATCACACACACACACACACACACACACACACACACACACACACACACACACACACACACACACACACACACACACACACACACACACTTATATACAAGTTGTAGCTAAAATCCGAATATAGTCATAACTAGTTTACATTAGACAAAACCTGTGTACTAGCGCAAGATTAGTATGACATGGGCAGAACTATCGGAACCTAAGGATGCTGGAGAAAACCCGAAATGTCATGATAAAAATTAAAATTTGTTTTAGCTGATGCAAATTTTTAATAGTAACATAAGTTTGTACGACGAAATCGTATCTTGCGAATTACTACAGGTATGACGAGTTTAAACTACTAACTGATTTCGGGTTTTAACGGCAACACATTTAGCTCACGTCACTTTCAGACAGAAATTAAGGATCAAGATAATATGCACATATATAAAAACAGTTACATATAATTCACACGCCACTCGACATATTTAATAAATTCGTGTTCATTTGTTTATTCATCACGTCATTATAACATGTATACACACATGTTAATTACTTTATATATACCCGTATATGCAAATTTAAAACTCCCTTATGTACTGTACATAAAAACATTGATTTATTAAATGTTTCTCTAAATTCATTTACAAATATGTTAATATATTGCAGACTTCATGCAGTATATAATATATATATATATATATATATATATATATATATATATATATATATATATATATATATATATATATATATATATATATATATATATATACAGACGTCGGAATAAGTTCGTTTCCTTTTCTGTGGACTAAGGTGTTTGTAACACTGCTCGTTGGAGAGGTATCCCCTCCTCCTCCCTTCCTCATAGTCCCACACTCCCACCCACCACCCCACTTTTCTCTCCGACCCCATAACCCCTCCCGGTATCCTCCATACTCTAGCTCACAGCCAGCAATAGGGGTTTCTGTGCTTCAAGCACCTCTCTAATTACATGTGGTCCGAACAACTAATAAAGGAATAGTACAGTATATATCATAAACCAAGTTAGGAAAAGGTTTACTACACTGAGAGAGAGAGAGAGAGAGAGAGAGAGTTAAAAGACGGAGCGACAGGCGGGAAGGGAGAGCGAGTGGAAAAATGAGAAATGAGAGGGCAGTTACGGAGAAAATAAAAAGGGGAGAGGCAAGGAGAGGACAACGAGAGTTAAGAAAAGAGACAGAGAGTGAGAAGAGACCATGAGAGATGAAATAAGATACAAGCAGTGTGAAAAGGAAAGAGAAAAGCGAGATGTGAATCGAAAGGCCGGGAGACAAGGAAGTAGCGACAAAAGGGGACACAGCTGAGAGAAAATGGGAATGGAGCAAACATAGAAATAGGGATAACAAAAGGAGAAAGTAGGAAAGAGAGCTACGGAACGGAATACTGAGAACGATAATAAGAAAAATTAGAAAAAGAGGCAAGGTAACAGAGAGGAGAAAGTGTGATATTCTGGCAAGGATGCAGGGAAAGAACTAAGCAGGATAAGACGAAAGCATTGAGGCTGAGTAGAATGAATGACATTCAAGTAAAAAGGGAGGGAGAGAAACAGAGAAATTAGGGAAATCTGAGGGGAGAAAGTAGAGATTAAGGGTGGGAAAAAAAATAGGTTAATTTTTAGGGCAAGAAAGAGAAGGGAAATGTTAAGAAGGAAAGACAAGGAGAGGGATAGGGAGAGAGGAAGGGAGGGAAAGACAGTGGGAAGAGCGAAATGAAAGACTAGATTTCGGGTGACAGGGAGAGACGGAGTGAGGAGAGAGAAAAAGGAGCATGCAGTTATTACCAGGGAAAGAAAGCAGTGAAGGAAATGGATTTAGCACAAGAAATACGAATAGAGTAATGGGGAAAAAAAAGGTAACACATGTGGCATGAAACAAGTAAGACAAAGTTGTGACACAGGGAGGGAGAAAGAAGAGTGAGGTAAGGAGGGAGTGACAGAGGGAGAGAGAGACGAAGGAAAGGAAAGAAAGAGGGAGGAAGGTAGGGATTGAGCAGATAGCTATAAAGAAAGGGGAAGGAAACTGGGGATGAGACAAAGGATCCAGAGAGAGAGAGAGGAGGGGGGGGGGAGTACACAGACAGGCACAGACAGATAGGTAGACAAATATTCAGAAAGTGCGCGTTTGTGTGTGTGTGTGTGTGTGTGTGTGTGTGTGTGTGTGTGTGTGTGTGTGTGTGTGTGTGTGTGTGTGTGTGTGTGTGTGTGTGTGTGTGTGTGTGTGTGTGTGTGTGTGTGTGTGTGTGTGTGTGTGTGTGTGTGTGCGCGCTTCCGTCCATGTGTCACTCCTTTTAACTTTGTTCCATTTTTTCACCTACTTGTTTTCCTCTTCTCTGCTTCAGTTTCTCCTCTCACTCGCCTTTTTTTTATCAGTATTTCCCCTGATTGTTCTTACCATTCCAAATCTCTCTCTCTCTCTCTCTCTCTCTCTCTCTCTCTCTCTCTCTCGGCATAAAGAGATTGTTCTCACAGTCTATATATCCTTAATACGGCCACTTCCTGAGTTGCTGTGATATTTTGGTCGCTTGAAAAAGACATACGTCGACTTAATAAGAGTTCAGGAGACTAAGGTGTCAGGTTCGCCTGAGGGCTGTGGGACTTTTTTAGTAGAAACTCGTAGACTACTTGGTCAGCTCATTAAAGTGTTTAAAATCTGAATGGGTTTCACAGTCATTATATAGAAAGTTGCTTACTCTTAACAAGGACTCGGCACACAACCATGGTTGGAAGCTGTAAATGAGAAAATTTACCAGCAGAGTTACGTGAAAACATTTTCACGTGCAAGATCTGCTCCACATGGAACTGACTCAACATGGACGTGGTTAGCACTACAGTAGAGAAGTTTAAGGGATTCATCGGCAGGATCATACACTAGAATAAATGTGAACTGGATATACATTCCCAAGCAAACAAGAAGTATCTCCATGGTATGGGCTGGATAGTCATTTAGATTCTAACTTTTCCTTGTAACTCCTTTCTGTGTGTGTGTGTGTGTGTGTGTGTGTGTGTGTGTGTGTGTGTGTGTGTGTGTGTGTGTGTAAAAGAGGTGTCTACTACCACATCATTTAATCACAGCAGGTTTCTCTCTCTCTCTCTCTCTCTCTTTCTCTCTCTCTCTCTCTCACACACACACAGTGTAGTAAACCTTTTCCTAACTTGTTTTATAGTATATACTGTACTATTCCTTTATTAGTTGTTCGGACTACACGTAATTAGAGAGGTGCATGAACTACAGAAATCCCTAGCTGGCTGTGAGAGAGAGTATGGAAAGTACCGGGTGGTGGTATGGGGTCGGAGACAAAAGTGGGAGGGTTGGATGGGAGTGTGGGACTATGAGGAAGGGAGGAGGAGGGGATAGCTCTCCACCGAGCAGTGTTACAAACACGGAAAAGGAAACGAACTTATTCCGACGTCTGTACATCCACACACACCGCAACTCAGCCAGGAGACAGGGCGTGTGTGCTGGGCATTCTCCAGGCCCTGTCTTCCCCCTTACCTTACTCAAGACAACCACCACCAACCGGGCTACAGCAAGGCCCGGTCTCCTCGATAATGAGGAGAGAATCATCAACAACAACAACGTATGTACATCAATATCTATCTGTCCATCTGTCTATCAGTCTATACAAGTAAGTATGTATATCAATATCTGAACCGATCCATCTATGGATAGAATCGAGTAGATTGCTATGAATACTGATATATAGTATATTACCAGGGATACCCTGTAGATGAACAATCCTCATTTGGGAGAAGACCAACAGGGTCCCATTTACCCACTGACCCTATGTTCCTCCTTGGGTCCATTTCCCCATGGATATATTCCCCATACCTATTCCTGTGATGGAACTATTTTCCCTCTACCCATCCACCCTGCTCATCCACCTACCCACATACCCTACTCATCCACCTATGCTGTCCACTCATTCGCCCACGCTCACCCACACATACTGTCCACTTATGCTGCCGCACAATGCTCACCCAATCCTGCCCTGCCACCCTGCTCGTCCTGACCCACCACACCCATCCTCCCTCTCTCCCACCAAGTCCACCTCCCCTCCCCTCCACACCCTCCCATCTCCTCAACTGTCCACCCACCCCACCTGCCGTGTCCACCCCACCAATCCGTCCACTCATCCGAATCATTGTAGCTAATAATGATATAGTTGCAGAAGTAAGAAATTCTACGATAACTGATTACCGTGTTTCCATCATGTTGATGATTACTTCTAATTAGGTCTAATTTTGGCCAACAATGACGCCATTTCAGCATCTGCGCTGTACAATCAAAGACAAAAGTCGTGTCTTGTCCTAAGATTAAGTGAAACACATGAAACATTATGAGAGCACTTCCACAGTTACATATTCGTGGTTGGCTAGCCTGCATTCCTCAAACAACATATATGCTGCTAATGGGTTGACGGTATAAATGAACCTAGGAAATTCCGAAGCATCTGCAATGTACAATCAGAGACAAGAGTCGTGTTGCTGTTATGTCCGAAGATTAAGCGAAACACATGAAACACTGAATTCTTCGACTTATTTATTCGTGGTTGGCTAGCCTGCATTCCTCAAACATCATATATGGTGTTAATTGGTTGACGGTATAAATGACCTTTATTACCAACACACAAAAGCCTTATTACCAACACACAGAAGCGACTGCGTCTGAGAGACAACATGTGAACCACATTCGGTCAAGCGATGATCGACTGGCTGTTACATCTAACATCTTATCACGAAATGTCATGCAGACCTAGTACACTAATTGGTATGGAGAGGGCAAGCAACCTGCATCCAACTACTAAAGAGAAGAGAGATGGCAGGATCTACCTTTATTTAGGGGGAGATCGGTCAGTGTAAGCAGAACCATAAAATGGTAGATTAGGTGATTCCAGGAGGAAAGCACAAAGGAGAACGTTCATCATTCAGGTCGCCCTCCTGTTAGCACACAATAACAGGACCAGGAAATAATCACAACGATGGAAGGCAGCACCTGCAATTAGAGTTTACGCCGTAAGAGACGAACTGCACTTAGAACGATGCACATGAATAGTTGTGTGTAGACTTCCTTAGTACATCATCGTGACTACCATTATACTGTAGTAGTAATCTTGTGTTACGAATCAGCGTTCCAGACAGAGAGATAGCAGTTAAAGGCCATGATAAGGTTAAATGAGCATAAGACGATTTCTCACAAGTAAACAGTAACTTGCGGTGTTGGCCTTAAAAAAAAAAAAAATCAAAGTGGGCAAACATCAGAAACAGTTGCATACATGGATGTTTTGGCGATGCTTGTGATTAATTCCTTTACTCCCATGATGCATTTCTTATACGTGATGTTGGCGCACTTTGATTGTTATAATCTGTTATCGCTGCCACCAGATAATTCTATTAAGCTCTGGAACGCCTTTATGAAGAGAAGGAGTTGGATAAAGATATAATTGGTGCATTATGTACCGAAACTCTGTCCTATGTTGAGTACAGTTTGGTGGTAGCAAATATAATATCGAACATACATCATGGCAGAGAAAGAATTAACCAGACATATGAATTACAAGCGTTAATTGTTTCTACAACAGTTTTGTGTGTTGGGAAGGGACACATTCGTATGGTGACACCGTTGTAACCAGGAAACTTTTCTGCCATATTAAAGAAACGACCCTCAAATTCTTCACTCCCCCCCCCCTCCGCAAAAAAAAAAAAAAAATGAATAATGATGACGTAGGAGAAGAGTTCCTTCACCCCACAGTACACTGTGTTAAGGTTTAAAATGATCCTTGGATTACAACAGAAACAACAACGGCTAGATGAGTGGCAGAAGAACCGAAATGGCACTTCTCCAGACACCATTTACTACTCGTACAGGTCTCAGCTCCGTCAACAAGAGGACATTAAAGCCTTACTGTTTACAAACGATTTTGCTCGACTTAGGACAGCCTGGTAGTGAAGAGCTAAAAGAAACATATACTTCACCAGTCCAGTCTGACAAGTTTTTCTTTAGCTAAATTAAATCGTCTGAAATAAAAAGAATAACAAGAAAAAAAAGGCACCATCATGTTGAGGAGGTAAATCCACAGTACAAAGTAACACGAGTACCGTGATCAGCTTGTGTGTGTGTGTGTGTGTGTGTGTGTGTGTGTGTGTGTGTGTGTGTGTGTGTGTGTGTGTGTGTGTGTGTGTGTGTGTGTGTGAAGAATTTTGTCAAAGGTTTAAACACACACACACACACACACACACACACACACACACACACACACACACACACACACACGTTAGGTGGGGAATTCTGTATGTAGTGTTAAATTGAATACCGAATGTATTTGATTTCCGTGTAAGTTTAGTTTATATTCTCTCTCTCTCTCTCTCTCTCTCTCTCTCTCTCTCTCTCTCTCTCAGGAAATTGGTAATGTTGATGGTGATGATAATGATGCTGTTGAAGATGATACAATTTATATATTCTCATTCTGAATTCCTTATTTCCCTCTTAGAAGCGTAGTGCGTCATTTAGCTCCAAACAATAAGGGCTTACATTAAAGACAACGAGGGTTTATTGCTCAGAATTAATCACACACACACACACACACACACACACACACACACACACACACACACACACACACACACACAACGATTTTCGTTGAAGAGCGCACTGTGAAAATCAACAGTAGGCCTACTCGTTCTATCGCAGCACACCCGCCTGCCATGCATAAACACGCCACATACCAAGTGTGACAGCCAAAACTTTTATTCTAGATGGAACAGGAGGCTTTGTTGCACCTCTTCCTTAGCGATTGATTTTGCATACGATTCCTTATAGGTGTATATTACTTCTATCATTTTAATATCAATATATTCTGTATCAGTAACGTGCAAGACAGTACTGTGGCATAATATGCAAAAATAAAAGTTTAAGGAAGAAGTGCCGCGATCTCTCCAAGGTCATTTAGAATACAGCTATATCTCCGATGGAACCAAGATGCAGTTAGCATTATTACATTCAGGAACTACATTTGTCATTATCCTACATTATTTTTTTTTTTAAATCCGGGTAGCAAAACTGATACTGAGAAATAAAATTATCCATATTGCCACAGCACACCCATCAAAACATTAATACAGTCCCACACTCCAAGTATAAAAACCCCCATGGACCTGACAAGCGTTTGGTTTGCATTCTAACACACCATTTTAAGTATATCGCGCTGATTTTTTACTTGTGAAAACAGTAAATTACTTTGTCGACTTCTTTACCCCTCATATTAATTAATTTTCTAGACGAACTCGAATCCGGACATCTCATTTGCCAAGCAAACCGGACCGGTTTTTGATGGCCAGGCAGTGAATCTGACCATGAAAATTAGGATGTCTGACAGTCACAGGTAGTTTGGCACCGCAGGAATTTGTGTATAATAGAATGCAATGGGTCAAACTACCGGGACAGCCATTCTTAGTCCTCAGGAAGAATCACACTATTGTCTATCCACTGTACAATGGTCATTAAAGTAAATCACCGATTTTTGGTGCTTCTGACAGGAAGGCTACACGTGATGGCGCAGTGCACTCCTGGTGCAGCAACAGCGGCGTCCACCAGAGCCAAAAGCACTTCATGTTTTCCCGCATCGCCGTGGGAAAGACCCTGGTCCTATCCCGGAGAGACGCTGTCTATCACAAGGTCAAGAAAGAAACCGGCTCGTCTGGTAGTCTAAGTGGCCCGAGAATCGAACTTGATATCTTCCAATGCCACCACTGCACTACCCGCTCCCCTGGCCTCACAAATAACTGGTTTACATACGAAGGAAATGAGGTGTTTATAATAGAATCTGACGGGCAGCGGGGATGGGGGAGGATCAGTTATATTCTTTTTTCTCGTGCTTCATTGTCCGGAAAAATCCCATTAGATTATTATTTTCTTTAATTGCAATTTTTAATGGATCCTGCATTATCGTCCTTTCAAGTGACATTGAAAAAAATAACTGTCAAATTCATTATTATTATCTTGACCGTGTCGACCAGAAAATGAGGAACAAGTTCTTTCTTTCTTTCTTTATTTATTTATTTTTGGCAAATTTATCAACTCCATCGATCCATAATTTAAGCATGAAAAAATAAGGCTAAAATTTTGATAACGTCTGGGCAGGGAACAGTTTAAGGATTTGAATTTCATGTAAAGCAGACTTAACCGATCTACCAGAAGACCCGCCGACATGTCATAAAAATACCCCCGCTAATACCAATACGTCAGTCCTGTATGAGACGGCCCTAGTATGTATTTAATACGGACGGTGGGTGTTAGCGCCGAAGTGGTGACATGCAGAGGTGTATGATATGTAGGAGGACTACCGGGCCTTGGGAGCAGGCTGTGACGTCTTTGTCCAGAGTCGAGCACATAAATATTTAAATATATATATATCTATATCTATCTATCTATCTATCTATCTATCTATCTATCTATATATATATATATATATATATATATATATATTGTAAATTGTCATTGAATCTATTTTTATCCTAGATCCTAATGACACTGAAAAAAAAAATTACTTCAAAATTTATGGGCACCTGACATTATTTCGGATTAAGACACTCCTGTTAGATGCGTCTCGTAAGAGTTTGTATCCGAAAACAAAATGAAGTGAATTGCTCACCTAATGCCACTCAGGGATACATGACTCACAAAATAAAGCTGATGTGCAGCTTCTTCCTTTGCGTTCAGGGAGAACATGGATACTACATACCCAATCCTGCAATATTCATGACGATTTGAAAGAAATACAAAATGATAATGCTCATCATCATTATCATTATCCGGACCTCCTTTCCTACCCTAGGGCAGGGTGAGGAATAGCAACACCCAGACAGCCCAAACTTGCCCAGTCCAATGGGCCACACTTCCATTCACTTAATGTAACATTTAAGCCCCCGAAATCCTGGCTCTATCGATACACCAGAAACACGCATCACATTCTGTAGCTTCACATAAATGTATCCGACAGAGTCGATCCGGATGCTGTCACGTTAAAATGAGGTGCCAAATCCCTGATCATGCAATTCTCACAATATTCATCCAGCCAGTTTGATCTCTTGTCAGTTCCCTAGCCGCACCAACTTCAAAACCTCTCTTCCTCACACACTTATCCACCATATCCCTCCACCTTCTCCTTGGCCTACCTCACCTCCTCCCTTCTTCAAATTCGCTCAGATATTCCCTTTTTACCACTCTACTGTTATCTATTCTCTCCACATGACCAAACCATCTTAGTACACTCTCTTCGATTCTGGTGTCCACAGGCTTCCTCACTCCACATCTTTCACGAATCACATATTTCATATCCTATCCACTCTCTGTACTCCACATACATTCCTCAGCAGTCCCATCTCCATTGCTGTCACTCTTGACGTTTCGTTTTCATGCCACACCATAGTCTCACATCCAAATGTTAAAGTTGGCACTAACACTTCTTCAGGTAAGTCTCGTGCAGCTGTAACACTCAAGCCTCTGTTTCTTATCAAGGCCTTCATTGCACCAGATACTTTCCTTCCTTGTGTCACTCTACTTTCTACTTTTTTTGCACATTTTCCTCTCTTTTCTATCACTGTACCCAGGTATTTGAACCCTCTCACCTATTCCAGTCTCTCTCCATTCCCTACATCACACTGGGAGTCACCTTCTCTCTCAGTAACCATTACTTTACTTTTTTCTACATTTACTTTCAAGGCACGACGGTCACAAACATCAGCAAAACTCTTCACTAGTCTACCAAGGTCTGGTTCGGTATTTGCAAGTAGTTCTGCATCATCAGCATACAACATATTTGAAATATTCCATCCATCACCATTCATTACCAACGTCATCCCTCTCTCCATTACTCGTGTTTTTACTTCTCTCATCACCCTATCCATATATATAGTGAACAACCATGGGGACATCACACAACAATGATATTAATTCGTTGTAAAAACTAGCGTGACCACCTAGGCTGGATGAGATATCTGTCCAGAGTAATGAAATATACTTGAGATGGGGTGAAATCCCAGGATACACTCAGTGAGTAAGCTTTAGTTATGATGATGATGATGATAATGATGAAGATAATGACGATGATGATGATGATGATGATGATGATGATGATTATTACTGCCATTATTAGTAAGTGGATGGGAACCCATTCTACTGCAAGTAATGAGATATCATAGTGATATCTACTTATCTGTTTCAATTTTGTATCCATTGTAAGATGTGAAGTGGGACTGCCCTCCCTAAACCTAATGGTTTAGAATATTATATAGTGGAAGATATTATCAACGAACCAGATCACTGACCTGAGATGTTTTGTTACACTCTGGTGGTCAGTTTCCCTTGTTCCTGATCTTTTTTGTTTTTGAAAAGGGGACTGACCCCCCTGAAATCACTGGGGTGGTCATGCTCACTGAATAATGCATTGTGGATATGAGTCCACTGCACAGCATTAACTAAGATTTTAAAGCCATATCTGCCCTTCTTTCACTATTTCTGAGAACTGTTAATTAAGTAATGGGGCTGAGCCTCCCTAAACATCATGGATGGAAATTTGTGTATACTGGAAGATCTTTACTGTAACCAGGTGAATTCACATGGGAAATTTCATTCAAATCTTTCCCGTATTTCTGATCGTTTATAGTTTTGAGAGTGGGTTGACCACTCCAAGAATCACTGGGTGGACCAAGCTCCTCAAGTATTGCATGACGGACGAGAGTCCATTGTGCAACATATACTAAGATGTTAAAGCCATATCCTCCCTCCATTCACTGTCTTTGAAAATTCAAGAACAGTTGGAAAATTGTGTAGTGGAAGACATTCTGAGTAACCAGACGAACTCAGCTGGGAAGTTTCATTTAAATCCATCAAATAGCCTAGGAGAGTTAAGGCACACACACACACACACACACACACACACACACACACACACACACACACACACACACATGGTCTAAATCTCGTGCAACTAAATAGGACAAGTTACTGAAAATGATACCATCCTGCTTTGTAGTTCTGATAACTTGCAATAAATGTACCTAATACTCTATGGTTATTTTTAGTTATTGTATTTTAAGCAAAGTACCAAAAATTCATCTATAACCCGAGGCGTCCTGACAACCACGTTTTGTCATGATGACACCCAACGACGTATCCATACGTTTTGCAATTGCAAGGTCCATCATTTGCACATTTTTCATGTTTCGCGGGTGATTTTTGATAGGCAAATGTGGGAGACCTTCCTCTACCCCTTGTCATGCAGGAATACTGCCTGGCCCCCGCATGATCCCCCCCCCTCTCCCCTGCACGCCATTTTCTTGGCAACTCATCTGTTAGCAGTGACCTGGCTAGTAAAGACATGTCACACCACGGTCTTTCCAATGACGAAATTCAAGGCGAAAGTTATTCCCAAGGTGGAGGACAAAGGAAAAAACAAGCCAGAGGAAGAAACAAGCAGAAGTGTTGAGGCAGTAACATCATAAAGGAAGGTGAGGTATGTTGATGTGTTTTGTGAGTGAAACAACTATTATATCACCTATATTATTGTCCAGAAACCAATATACTCTTGTGCTACATATAAATTCGTACCAAATAAATAAATATCTAACCTATTATGAGTTGTTTGGAATAGTTACTCCTCCCACAGAAAATGTTTTCTCTGGAGCATGGCCCACAGAAGATGGTACCAGGTATTCAGAGGGACAAATGTATAACGCAATTATAAGCTCAGCTGAGCACTTTTATGGGCATTTGCTAATGTTCCTAAAAAAAAGCGGAGGTTTTAGCCAAAAAAAAACTTCGGAAATCTGCCGGGATTGAGGGGGAGGAGTCAGTGGTGAAAAATCAGTCGGGACGTTGTGGGTTAAAGCCCATGTCCCATGTTCAAGTTCATCTTCTAGAACGGCCCTGATCATCATGATCTTACCCTCGAGGTATGGTCTTGGTGACATGCCACGATCATACCTCAAACGGTAGGCCTAAATGGCCTCTCTTGTATTTTGTTTTTCTCTTGGAGGGATCTCTTATTGTGGACTCTTGGCCTTTGGTTCCTTCTTCCTCGCATTAAAAAAAAAATCACGACACAGTCACGTTAATGCCAAGACACACAAAAGATATTGCTATGACATCACATGACACTCTACATAAGCATCACGTTATCCTGATGACACAGTATGATCATCCCTCAGTTTAAAAATAATGGTCACTTTGACTCCATGTCACGCCAAGACACCACCACGTAGCGTGTCGTAAGTTGTCGTAGCGTGTCTTAGGCAGGGTTGGGGATTTTTTTGATTTTTTAAAAAAAATAAAAAAAATCAAATATTCAATGATTTAATCGATTTTTTTGATGTTTTTGATTTTTTGATTTTTTCATCATATATGGTAGGAAACATTTCAAAAGCAGTATTCTGAATACTGTTAACATCATGTCATGTCTATCCAGTGATTGTTCAGGCTGAAAGCCACTGTCCAGAATCCAGATACCAGTACATACCTGTTCAAGTCCTGTCTTTATGCTACTGGTTAAGGCTGAGTTGCCAGTGATAATAAAGACAGTATATTCCATAGCTGCCTGATTAGGCTACACTGTATTACCACACACAAACATTCCTGTTCAGGTCCTGTCTGTACACTATTGGTTAAGGCTTAGTTGCCAGTGGTTTTCAAATACAGTATATTCCAAGGGACCAAAGCTGATTATATTACCACAGAAAAAAAAATCTTAAGCTAACATCATTGTAACATACAATGTAACAGTTTCAAATGGCACCATTCCTTAAAAATCTGCTTACTTAATGCGTAAGTATAAAATCAGAATAAATGAATGCAAAGTTATACACAACTTTTATAAACCCTCAGATTCTATTTGTTAATCTTTATGTGAAAAAATAAAAAAAATAAAAAATTCAAAAAAATCATTATTTTTATTAGTAAAAAAATCACTGATTTAATCACATGATTAAATCAGTTTGATTTAATCAATGCCAACCCTGGTCTTTGCCTGTCGTAGGCGTAACTTCATGTGCCGTAGCAGGTCTTTGGGATCCAATCTCCAAGTTATTGCTACAACACGTCAAGTCACACCTAACGACAAGCTACAACCACCTATGACAGGCTAAGATACGCCATGACACGTTAAGTCACAGCTAAGACAAATGACGGTACCGTCACGACATGTCATGTTTTCCTCCTTGTTGGCACCCACACCGACAATTTTTTAACATTCCAAAATTTGTCATAGCGTGCCAAGAACCGCAAAAAATGACCAAGTTCTCCTCGTCAGCGCTACGTCATTGCTAAGTCACACCATGTTACTCATGACAACATGCAGCGACACACAAAGACATGAAGATCGTGGCGTGTCGTGGGAACGTTCCTGACAGTGAGACGTAGGCTTATCCCGTTAAATCCATTTTTAGTTAATCTTCACAGGAGTGATAATAATACACACTGTACCGTGTGTGGGATTCAGTTTGTGTGTGTGTGTGTGTGTGTGTGTGTGTGTGTGTGTGCTGTAGCTCCTCCAGGCTATTGCGTGGATTAGAATGAAACTTGGCAGGAGAGTTAGTCTTAATATTGTGCAGGTCGTCCACTATACGAGTATACCATTTTCCAGCCATGGTTTTTACGGTGGGTCAGTTCCCCCACTAATTAAACAAAAAATCTCTGAAGTAGTAAAAGGAGGGCAGATGTGGCTTTGATATCATAGTATATGTTGTACAATGGACTGTCATCCTTAATGCAATACTGAGGAACGTGATCCCCCTACCTTTCCCAGGGGGAGTCAGCCCCCCTCCCATAAATGAAAATGATCAGAAACAGGGGAAAGTGAGCAGATGGATTTCAACAAAAGTTCTCGGCTTAGTTCTTCTGCTTCCATGATAATGCCTGCCACTATAAAAAATTCTCCACCATTATTTTAAGGCCATCCATGCTCTGGATCTTATAAGGGACACTAATAGGGGATGGAGGGCAGATGTGGCTGTAATACCTTTGCACATGTAGAATGGGCTCACTTCCAGTAACTGCCACTATTACTACTCCTACTAATACTATTATTACTAACTCAGTGTATCCTGGGATGTCACCCCTTCTCTCCAAGTATACAGTATTTCTTTACTCTTGACTTACGTACCATCATGCCTAGCAGCCATATATGTCTTTTATGATGCAGTAATGTTAAAATGTAATTAATTCAAATCCATGCCTATTGCAGGATTAGGTATACAGTTTCCATGTTTTCTCTGAATGTACAGGGAAAAACTGCACATCTACATTATTGGTACCAGAGGATTTTGCTCAGCTTAAGTGAGAGTTTTCCTACTGGAGGAGTTAGATATGCTCTCTGTTAACTTCTTCACTACTAGGGGTCTGTCCTAAAGTATCATTATCGTCTGAGGGTAGCAGTAATAAAAAGAAATATGCCATCGGACTGAAGTGATCAATATATAATAAAAAACACCAAATACTGAACACTAAGCCTTTCACTTGGGAGGTAAGCATCTTTCCGGTCACCCCACCACCAGCCCTATATTAAAGACGATTTATCAATAGAAATATATATACGATGAAAAGTCAGAAGGGGAGAAAGCTTCTGAATTTATGAGGCCATATTATTTTAAGAGAGAGAGAGAGAGAGAGAGAGAGAGAGAGAGAGAGAGAGAGAGAGAGAGAGAGAGAGAGAATTATACCATCATCATTCATTGTCTTTTTTACCCTTGCCCCCACCTGATTATTTTAGGCACTTCAGGAAAGCCTCTCATAGTGAAGGGGTTAATGAAGGCAATATGTGACCCCTTTAGTTTAAAGCCTATCTAAGCAGTATATACTTATAAACTCTAAGTTATCCAGCATAATTCAGCCAGCCTCCACACCAGACATTGCAGAAAGCCGGATAATGCATAATACCCTCCAATCGACCATGCATTCAGAGTGAAGCCGGATAATGTATTACTATCCATCTAGATCCATTATCCTAAAGGCATTCCCACGAGTAAAAGACGAAAATTAAGCATAAAATACAATACAATATTGATACACTAAAGGAATACAGTACTTAGTGTACTGTAATATAATTATGATCATATCGTACTCACCTTGTGTTGGCATTGATGGAGGGTTCAGTTGAACACTGTGCGGTACAGTGCACTTAATCCCATGTGGTCTAGTGGCAAATGGCTCCAACTAATATTACTCCAGCTCCACCACCTCAGGCTCTCCATCAGCCAAGGATGCTGGAGTAGACACTGGAGGAGTGCCAAAGAGACACTGCTCTTGAAGGGGCTGAAGGGGGAGATGGTGGTGCCATGGCAGAGGTGTCTGGCTGAGGTAAAGAAGAAGTGGCCGTGGTGGAGCCTGGCTGGGATGAATGAAGTCGACATGAGTAAGTAGAGGGCTAGGGTGACAAGAGGCCAATGCAAGGAAGTTAAAGGTTGGGGTGACAGAGGAAGATGCGAGGAGGTCGAGGACTGTGATGATGGAATGGCAGGTGTCACTGGATGGAAAAAGGACGTGATGGAGACTGCTTGGTGATCCTTCTCAACTGCAGCTTTAAAATATTTTCACAGCCGTTTGCAGGTAGGTGGCCATGGCATAAATAAAGATGGCCTGCCGAATGGGATGTTCGAAGTTGTTGAGAAGGGCGTCCACCACATCATGGACTTGCTGGAGCCTCGTGGTATCAGCCACTTCGTCATCATCATAATCTTCTCCCTCCTCCCATAAATCCTTGGTGCTCCCTGCAGTCACGGACTTCACAATTTCCTGGTCAGACATAGCATGGCACCGAGGGTCTCCCTTGTCCATTTCCACACAGTCGTGGATGGTGTTCTCAGTTACCCGTTTTCCTGATGCTTCCATCTGCGGGACGAACTCCTGAGCTTCGAAACTGGTAAAGTCAGTAATGGCCTCTTCGTCCTTGAGGAGCTTGTTCTAACAGTGCTCAATTGTGAGTGCAGAGAGTTCCCTCCAAACCTGGGCCCAGTTATAGATTGCAGACTTGAGGGACTACCACTTAACGTTGGCCAAAGTCCACTTTCCCCTACTGACCTCACCTTGGGATGCCTCCTCTTCGTCCTCGAGCACAACCATCACGTCTTCCATAAATCTCTTACAGTACAGCCACTTTGTTGTCACGATAATACCCTGGTCCATCGCAAGCAAGAAGACGGTCGAATTAGGATGCAAGAACATGACCCAATTATGACCTCCATCACCAACCAACTCCTTCTCAGAAGGACGAGCAGGGGCATTGTCAAGAAGGAGAAGAGCCTTCACTTGGGGGTGGGTAAGGCCAAGACTCTCTGTTTGATAATAGATAATCCCCTTCATAGCTTGCCTGTAAAACCACTTTTTGAAGATCTTGGCTGTGAACCAAGCCTTCAGTGAATAAAAGTATATCACTAGGAGGATATCCATTAACCCCCAGAGTCAACATGGCTGTTTTGCATAGGCCTACCCCGTTATAACAGGTTTCAGGCAATGCAAAACTGTTGCATTGACACAACACAAAGGAGACATGTGCTGTTTGCTCAGCTTACGACCGCGTAACGACTTCTCTTCAGCCAAGGTATTAGTTGGAACAGAACTGATTAATTCTATAGGCCTCAGTTAACGTGAGAAAAAAAAAATACCAATGTTCCTCGCCAACACTGCTGACTAAATACAGTACTTCATTTTCCGATATCATCACTTGAATGCTTCCCTTGAGTTTTAGCATAGAAAGTGAGAGTGTCAAGTGACTGCAGTACAGACTGATAGATTTTTATAATATCGCACAAATTGATGTGTATGTAGATAAATCAGTTAGAAATTCCCCTGCATTTCATTAATGACCACATGACCGATAGCTGTTGGGATAAAGTTGTATTTTACGCAAAACTATAAGTTCATATCAGAGCCACAGAACGAAGGATAATCTCAGAAGGAAAGAGAGAAAGGCGAATTAGTGCATCGAAGCAAGCCAGCAACAGTAAACTCATTTTGCAGGTGGAACTTTCTGACTTCCTACTCTTCAGTAGCTGGAGGACTTTGACAATTCACTGATAGTATCAAAATTACCTTAGTAATTGAATTACAGCCTTTGAAATCATATTTCACTTCGTGTAAAAAATTATATCACCTTTTACATCTTATTCTCAAGGAAAATTAAGCACAAATGTAGTCCTCTGTCCTCCATCACTTGACAGCCCTCCCTCCCACTCACACACGCCTCTCTCATATATATCTCTCCACTCCATCCCCTCATCTCATCCTTAGTGTCCCTCTCCTCTTCTCCATCTCACTCATACACACTCTTCTAGTCAGATTCTCATTCTCCATTCTCTCCCCGTGGCAAATATCACGTCTTTGTAATACCAAGAATACAAAGAAGTCCGTCAATGTACGCCATTTATTTTCAGTTCATTTATCAGATTCATACATCAGAATATACTAATATACAATTCTTTAACCCAAACTGGGCACTGCTTGTATTATTTTTCCTAAAAATTAAGCTCAATTGTTGATATGGCACATATTCCTAGCTTGTGGGTCTGACAGAGGAGCTGGGGCATTTTCTACACAACAAAAAATCAACAAAATCAGATGAAAAATGTTGACTTCCACTGCGTTAGATGGGTGGTGGAAAATACGGTTTAAACCTACGAGCCAACTCTTTTGTACATAAAATCGCATCAAATTGGAACAAGAAACGGTACCAAGGCACAGCAAACCCGTCCTCGGCAGTAATTTTAGTGCTGACGTATAAATACAACAGGATATCTAGTCAATGATGTCGCATATCAAATCTGGAGTAAATCGGGTGAAAATTGACTACTCTATGCCCATTTTAAATTTTTGGCCCGACCCACCTGACATTGACCCACTTACTGCTAACTGGTGGGCGATCTTCCTGATGTAAAGAGGCATGTTACAGAATGCAGATTTGAAAGATGCACCTCTAGATTTTGGTTTCATGTCCATATGACGAATCTGTAAGGGGTTATGGCGAAAAAACTAGTTTTACCCGTCCCTGCTTTTGTACATTTTTAAAGTCTACAGCCTAGGCCTTGGCCCAATTTGGTCCAATGTTTAACCAGGTGATCAGAAAGTCGTAGCCCATCATCCCTATAATTTTAGTCAAAATCGCACCAATAGTTTTTGCGTAATGTTGTTAACAGACAGACTGACGGACAAACAGACAAAACGAGTGAAAACAATACCCGTCCCTGAGTCTCTCTGGGGCGGGGACGGGTAATGAACTCCATGCTTCTAGTGCTGGGGCTTTCGTGGCAAGTATTAGACAGTTACTTATTATAGTTACCGGATTGGGAAGTCAATTAAAATCAGTTCATAACACTTTTCTCCAACCTATGTGATACACTCATATGCAACCAAGAGCGACTGAACCGTAATCTGGCCTAAAATATCTCAACATTATCGCCACAAGCGGTACCTGTCAGCATATCTGTAAGCACAAAACCACTGAGAAGCAAATAGGGGAACCTGTGGTATTTTTTCTGGCTCACTTTTAACGGCCACCTATAAACAAGTAGTTTTATGAACTTAAAACTGGGGATATTCAGAGGTGAAAAAAAAAAGTGCAGACTCAAAAAAAGGAAGACAATTTCCTCTTACACTCTTTTGCCTCTGTTAGCTAATATTAATGAGCAATGAAAAGCACGATTTTGTCTCTCTGTACATGAATATGTCTAAATAGGAACTGCACTTATTCCGTCAGTTATAACGAGATTTTCGTCGTAACACAAAGGTTGTTCGACAAACGAAATCCAAAAACGTATGTGATCAAGGAGTTTAATTGTTTATCTATGCATTTTGTTCGATATTTCTCATCATTTCCGAAAATTTTCTTTTATTTATTTATTTTTTGTTATAATGAGCGTTTTTTCATAACGCTAATGGAATACAGAATATGTGCATGATCTGGAGATTTAATAGCTGTGTATTGCACAGCAGTTTTTCTGGATCCTCCTGCATTTCCTTACCACAAACTTTCTTTGACACCAAGACTTTTCGTTTATGTATAGCTTATATATATATATATATATATATATATATATATATATATATATATATATATATATATATATATATACATGGACCAGATCAAATAAACCATCAAAAAGAGAAAAAGTCTGAAACAGCGTCGAAGTAAAATGGCACTAGGAAAGCAACAAATTGCATCACTGAAAGACAAAAACAGTGAAGTCATTAAATGCAGAGATAAGATGGTGAAGAGAGTTGAAGATATTTAGAAAGAACTGCATGCATCAAAGACCTTAGTACCAATTGCTAACTCTTCAGCTGACACAAGTGAAATACCTGAGGTAACACCAGACGAAGTAAATATTTCTCTTAAAAATATGAAAAGAGGGAAGGCTGCGGGAGAAGATGGAATAGTAGCAGAATTACTGTTGGATGCAGGAGTAGAAGTACAACATAGGCTTGCTTACTTATTTACTCAATGTATAAAAAAGAAGAAAATTCTCCAAATATGGCATAATGCAATAGTTATTTTACTTTACAAAAAATGGTGAATCAAAAGCTCTTAGTAACCATCGACCCGTTAGCTTATTATCAGTCATTTACAAACTCTTCAATAAAAGTCCTTGTGAACAGAATAACAACAAATTTGGAGGAAAATCAACCTCATGAACAGGTAGGATTAAGTATTCGACTACCGATCATCTACACACAATGAATCAGCTAACTGAGAAAACTAAAGAATATAATAAACCACTGTGCTTAGGTTGTGTTGATTACACAAAAGCTTTCGACTCAGTGGAGCACATAGCAATTATAAATTCATTGCGAGAACAAAGAGTGAAAGAGAACATTGTACAACTGCACGAAAACATATATAACTGCAACAGTTAAATTACATAAGGACTGGGAAAAATTAAGATTGAGAAGGGCCTGCATCAGGGAGATACAATTTCACCAAAATGATTTACAGCATGCCTAGAAAGTATTATCAGAAAGTTAGACCGAGAAAACAAAGGAGTGAACATAGATGGAGAAAAGCTAAACCATTTAAGATTTGGAAATGACATTGTCCTAATCTCAGAAACTGCAGAGACTTTGCAAGAAATGTTAAATGACTTGAACAGAGAGTTTCAAAGTGGGGCTAAAGATGAACTGGAGTAAAACTAATGTTTAATCCACAAAAACCAAAAAGCGTCATCAGAATAAGCGAAGACAATCTTGAAGTCGAGGAATACAATTACTTGGGGCAAACACTAAAATTAACAAAGGATCATGAGCGTGAAATAAAAAGACTCATTACAGTTGGATGGAAAGCTTCCAGTAAACATAGAGACATTACGAAAAGTAGCTTGTCAGCATGTATGAAACGAAAAGTATATAACGAATGTCTAATTCCAGCTCTGACGTGTGGTTGTGAGACCTGGAAACTGACAAAATTGATGGAAAATTAATTAATCCGTTTTTAGAGGCAATGGAAAGTTCAATGTTGGGAATATCCTCAAGAGATAGGAAAAGAACAACTTGGGTGAAAAAGCAGACTAAAGTCAAAGATATTATAGAAGTTATAAAAGAACAGAAATGGAGGTGGGCAGGCCATGTAGAAAGAATAAAGTATAACCCATGGTGCAAGAGGCTGACTGATTGGACACAAAGAGATTGTAAGCGCAGCAGAAAAAGGCCAGACAGGAAGTGGAGAGATGAGATAGAGAAATCTGCAGGGAAAACGTGACAAAGATTGGCTCAGTCATGGAATTCGTAGAGAAGGTTGGGGGAGGCCTTTGTTCAGCGGTGGACTTGTAATGGCTAATGCTGCTGCTGCTGATTATATATATATATATATATATATATATATATATATATATATATATATATATATATATATATATATATATATATATATATATATATATAAAGAGAGAGAGAGAGTATATACACCTGCATATTTTGAATGTGTGTGTGTGTGTGTGTGTGTGTGTGTGTGTGCGCAGAAGCCACACCTCACCATGAGGAAAAATATGCAAATTAACCATAGCAGAACTGAAAGTTGTGGTTGTGGTTGAGTAACCTTGGTCTGTTTGGCCAGGCAGAACCATCAATCACAAGGTAAACAACTGTTCCTGCAGGTCCATCCCGTGCAGTGAACCGATGTTCCCTTGCGGTGGACAGCACCTCTTCATGGCGAGACGCTGGGTAAAGTGGTTTTGTTTCTGGTTGGACGTCGCATTTGCGTCTCTCCACCCGGTTAGCAGAGTAGGCTACCACAGTAGGTTCCACATTACTCCGTTATTTGGCTATTAGGTTACCACTCACCACTGTAAAAGGTTTCCTGTGTTACAGGACACCATTCGGCTCGTCACCCAGTGTTCTGTCGCCTGATGTGGAAAGAAGAGTAACAAAAGCGACACAAAAGGATGAGAGCGATATGAAGCGAGGAGAGCACACACAGAAAATAAAATGATAAAGGCGGAGGGAGAAGTACACACCACGACATCTAGTGACTGAGTATGGTTGCCACCACTTGACAGTGAGAAATGTAGAGACAGCAATTATTCTCACGTATTGCATCTTCAGAGTCATTCAGAAACAAGAGAGTAGAAGACTTATTTGCACACCTGCAGCAGGGAGAGGCACAAAGAAAATAGCTGGACCTAACCTGACATGACCTGATCTCGCCTCACGAAACCTATACAACCAGAGTTAACCTTGTGTGTACTGGTTTGAGATTAACTCTGTTAACAATTTATTACACTTTAAATGGTCATAGCTCATGTTTATATAATTGCTGGTCATGCCTCAAATTAAGCAGGACTCAGTTACATTTCTTTCGTCGAAGCCTTTTGACCTTGCTGGTATCTTAGAGCCTGCCCAATCAGTGTAATGATCACGGGATGCTTTGTGTTGGAATAAGTCATTATTCTATTGGGCTGTCCTTATACTGTACGATTTTTAAGAGATATTGGTTTTCATATTTTTTCCACATTGTCCTATATAAAGTTTACCACAATTTTTTATTGGAATTTATATACAGTACCTGAATTGCTGGGTGGGCTGTTCTTAAGGGTTTTCTTGATAATGTTCAAGTACTTGTAAACTACATGTTTATTTTTTTTTTATTATGCAAAAAACATCAAGAAAATTTTCATGAAAAGGAAGGGCAAGGGTTCTTGCTAGCTTTCTAGTTATTTCTATACAGTGTCTCCTTGCTGTACTATTACAGTACACTGGCTCAGTATACTGAATGGTTATATATGTTTCTTCCTTATACTCTGCATTATTTTTAGTTCATCATCTAAATAATCAGATTTTGAAATCCTGTATGCTCTCAAGTATGCAGACATTAAAACAGATCTTTTTTACATTAATATGAATAACAATCCACATAATGCAGTTTATTTGTATTTTTATAACTTAATCTTCAGGGCACCTACATCCTTCGAAGCACCTTTATCCCTCATGACCTCTACAACCAAGAAGGAAGGTTTGTTATTCATCTATTTATCACGTTTGATTTTTAAGGATGGTATTATGTATTTAGCTTAGAAAGAAATTCATCAATAGCACTGTTGTTAGGCCAAAAGCATAGGATATCATCAGCATATTGGAGCTAAACTAAGTTTTTTTTTTTTCCCTTTAACCCTTCAAGCATGACTGACAGCACTGTATAAGAAGTGCTAGAGAACACCCATCTGATGGAAATAGCTGCTTCTTGTTTTCCACTGCAGTTTCAAGTGACCACATATTTTTGTCACTTATCACCACGGTATAAAACAAGCACAGGGGAGGCAGATGGATGGCATAGACAGTCAACAATGCACCATGGAAGAGTGTGGAACAATTAGTTCTGATTCCACTTCGTCTGATTCGCTCGCCGCTGCTGCCACCCACCCAGTCCATACCACATTCACCTCCTCCAAGTTGACTACGCATGCAAGGAAGAGATTGAGAGATAATGCAAAAGGAAGGGAAATGGAGGTGCCAATGTTGTCCTATCCTATCCAGGCCTCCCTGCCATGAACGGAGCGCCTGCCCTAGCCACAGGCTCGAGCGCTCATCCAACGTAGCCTTACTGCTACTGCATAAGCTACCTTCTCTTTACCTCCAAGTTCCACAGTGGCATGTGTGGACACTTAAGTGGGTAGATGTATCACTAGTGAATATTTTTGCATTGTATTGAATGTTGTAGGAGCAGTGTAGTTGCAGGGATATAATGGTTTGAGAGCAAGCAATTTGAGTAAATATTGTGTGGTACAGTGAGCAGCGAGAATGATTCAATGACTGGCTCTGAGGGATAAACAGGTTAGTATATCTACACAATAAAAGCATCTGTGTGTGTGTGTGTGTGTGTGTGTGTGTGTGTGTGTGTATGTGTGTGTGTGTGTGTGTGTGTGTGTGTGTGTGTGTGTGTGTGTGTGTGTGTGTGTGTGTGTAAAGCTGCAAGTCAAGTTCAGGTGGTCCAACCTTGGTGACCAGGTGGGTAGGTTGGTGGGCAGATGGGTAGGGTTGGTTAGTGGATGAATGGGTAGGGACAGTAGGTAGGGAAGAGTGAACAGGTGGGACAGGTGAAGTGGATGGGTAGAGTAAGGAAAGTGGGTAGGTAGAGTGGGCTGCTCTTTGCCTCTTCCTAAATCTCTTTGTTCAGCACCCACTGAGTGTTTTTGTTGATTTGGAGAAGGCATTTTGCCGAATCCCTAGACAGGTGGTGAAGTGGCCAATGAGAAAGCTTAGGATCGAGGAGTGGCTGGTTAGTGTGGTTATGGCTATATATGTGGGTGCTTGCATCCAAGTAAGGGTGAATGGAGACAATGAGTTTTCCATCTATGTTGGTGTACATCAGGGGTCAGTCTTGAGCCCCTTATTGCTATTGATGGTACTTGAAGGTCTCTCACATGGCTTCAGAAATGGACTCCCGTGGAAAAATGTTGTTAGCTGATGATTTGGTCTTGATTACAGACAATGAAAGGGAGGCGGAGGAATGGTTTAACCCGCCGCATCCCGGAGATGTGAATTCACGTCCTCACATGATGTGCACTCATATCCCGGAGACGTAAATTAATGTGGCAACATTGCAAGGTCCCTAATTTGCGCAATTTTCAATTTTTGCGAGTGATTTCGCGAGTGATTTTTGGCACGTATACACGGGACACCTTCCTCTATTCCTCTACAAGATGCCAAGCAGGGACAATGCCTTACACCGCATAACCTCCCCCCCCCCTGCACGCCATTGTCTCGGCAATTCACCTGTTACCAGTGACCTGGCCAATAAAGACATTCAGGGCCAGAGTGATTCCCCAATCGATGACAATGTGGAGGACAAAGTTTACTGAGCATTAGAGGAAGATACAGTCAGAAATGATGATCAGGTAATGTGCGAAAAAAAGGTCATGAATGGTGATGAGTTAGTGAGTGAAACAATGCTTATAATGCCTATATTACTGTTTGAAAACCAATATACTCTTGTAATACATATAAATTCGTACCAAGTAAATAAATAAATACTGTTTATTAGTGGATGAAATAGTTACCCTCCCATAGAACTCGTTTTCTTTGGTGCCAGCCTGTTAGAAAACCCAGTCAAGTAAGGAGGAACTCGTACCTGGATCGAGTATTTTAAACCTCAGGTGAGCGATTTCTCTATGAATTTTCGATGTTTCTCACCAAAAGCGGATGTATGAGTCAAAAAAAAAAAAAAGGTCCAAAAATGTTGGGACTGGGGCGTACCACTGCCCAGAAAACGTCGGGATGGGGCGGGTTAAGAAGTGGAGAGATGGTGTGGGGCACGAGGGCTTAAGAGTAAATGCAGATAAAATGAAAGTGATGGTATCTAGGGCTGGTGGTGGTACTGTCACAGAAGAAGGAGAGTGGCCATGTGTGATTTGCTACAAAGGCCTGGGAAGCAATTTCATCTTGTGCAGTGTTTGTGACAAGTGGGTGCATGAGAGATGTTGTGGTATTAGAGGTAGACTGCGAGATGATGCTGATTTCATGTGTGTGTGGTGTGTTGGGGAGAGCATGTGAGGATTGTTGGGCATGAAAGGATTGATCTTGCTGGTGAGTCTCTTGAGTGTGTGGAAGAGTTGTGTTATTTAGGAGACATTTTATAATTATGCTGAAGGTGGGGCTTGAGCTAACTCTGTGGCTAGAGTGAGTAGTGGTTAGAAGAATTTCGGGGAGCTGTTGCTTCACCAGACCCTGAGAGACCCCTCCATGCTAAGGGATCTTTGTGTGCAGCAGATGTTAGAAGTGTAATGCTGTATGGTAGTGAGAGCTGGGCAGTAAAGGAAGAGGATATTCGCAGGCTCAAGTGTACAGAAATGACAGTGATTCGGTGGATGTGCAGTACGTCCCTGAGTGTGAAGCCTGGGGAGGCTAGGCTTACAATGGAAGAGTTGAGAGGTAGGTTGGGACTGGAGTGAATTAGTGTTGTGATGAGGAGAGGTAGATTCAGATGGTCTGGGCATGTGGAACAGATGGAGGATGGGTGTAGAAAATGAGAAGCCTTAACATTAGGGGTAGGCTTGTAAGAGGTAGCCCAAAAAAGGCCTGTGATGAAGTCAGTGAGCGTGACCTCAGGGATAAGAGATTGAATAGGGAAGCTGCTAGAGATCGAGCAGCATGGAGATCCGCCATTAGCTGATGAAGACTGACACATTCAAGCATATTGAAGTCTTTTAATTTTCTAATCTTCTAATCTTCAGTTTGGGAAAATGTTGAGTTCCTATAGAAGATATGAACATTGTATTTACAGGCATACCCTGGTTTAACCCCAAAACCGCGGGGTTGTTTTTGCTTGACTTGCATGTCTCACGGGCATATTCGCGCTCCAACAGACTCTCTAAAAATATTTGCCAAAAATCAGTTATTAGTCCTAGAATATTAAAATTATATATGCTTATGGCACATACCTTCAGCTTTTTCCTGGGATGTTTGTTGAGCCTTCGTCGAGTACCGTAGGACTTGTGGAGACCTCTGAAGCTGGGTAACGAAGTCTCCACTTTACACTTCCCGACAACCCGTAATATGATTACCACAGCCTGATATTATCACTAGAAACACTATTCTATGATTCTCAAATAGTTTGGAATCCATACTCCAAAAAACAAAAAACACTGTGAAAGCAATGAAAATTTCGAGCGCGTATGACCTTCCCACTTGCACTCGTTCGCCACTGATGTTCTGTCATTTATTATTCATAAAAACACTCACACTTTAAATTTCTATTACTATATAACACATATATATCTACAGTCTTTATCCATAAGTTTCCTTCGGTAATAGTAGTTTATTGTCACTGTAGGCATTCAATTTCTCTTTCAGTAAAATACGTAGCATTCACTTTCTCATCCTGTATACTAGCGTTGAGAGCGAATCTGTCACTTTCACTTTCACTTTCATAACTCATAGTATTCATACATGCTAGAGAGAAACTTTCACTTTCATTACTCCTAGTATATATACTCGTATTCTTATATTACTACTCATTTACATTTCTATTTACATTCTCTATTTTATTTACATTATTTACATTTCTATTTTATTTACACTGTGTTATGCACTGTCACTTGCAGTAACTTATAAAACTATTTTCCACTGTTCACTTATATTTACATTCATTGCTTTCACTTGCTGTTTGCACATTATTTACATATTATCTACATTTCTACTTGCACTGTTTTACTCACCAGAAATATCGTAGTCATTGACAAATTAGCCAGTTGATGTTCCACAGCAGTCACTTATCCCTTTACCCCTTTCCACACGAGATTTAGTAGGGAGGTCACAGGGCCCTTTGCATGGGGCTAAAAAGCAGCGGAATTGGACAGGTGCGAATCCGACATGGTTTCACCTTGAAGACGACAGTAAACTGAATACAGTGCGGTGGCCTAGCCGCCCAGGGGGAGTGCAATGCTGCCAATGTCAGCGTGGTGACAGCTGCTAATATATACGCTATGAAATGATTGGCAGGAAATCTAGACAATACATAATAAATCAGGTACGAGTAGTTCCAGGTGAATGTAAATATCACTTAGGCTTCTCCCTTCCTTTCTTATATATAACCTTATTATGGGAATAGATTATACGGCATATTTGAAGGGGAAATAAACAGTGAAAATTAGCGAACGAGTGCATGTGAGGTGTTGTCAGGTGATAATTAGCCAATTCCAGGTGTATGGCACTATCATTTACCTTATTTCTCTTTTGTATCTATTACTTGATATAAGAATAGGACATAGGGCTTATTTCAATGGATGAAATCAATGGAAAATTCCAGGGAAGATTTACTTAGCGTAGTGCGGCTGGGCAGGTGAGAGGAGAGGGTAATGTAGGGGAGGTAGGGAGGGGAGTCAAGAACTGGGAGAAATGGCTAAATTGTCAACAATGGATGGGAGTACAGATGAGATTAGGAGTACTGACTAGTGTTGGACATTGGCAGTACAGAGAGATGATACAAGCCACCACTTGAAAGCCTGGGAGAATTCAAAGTAACACAAAAGTGATGCCCCGCAGTTAAGGAGTTAACGATGCAATTGGTTAAATAAATACCCATCGCTAGGCATGGTATCATATCTCGGGGTAGATTTAACATGTAAAGTACAGGGATGCATTTTTGAGCCTTGGGTTTCTCTCCCGACCAAGTCCTAAACCCACGGAAATGAGTCCAAGAAAAAGATTAAAGCCAATATAAATTGCCTAACAGCTGTAAAAGAAGCTAACATAAGCCTAAAACAAGTACTCATCTCACTTATACCCAGTCAAGGTCACTGGAGAATATGATCTTTGACTTGTATTCAAACTCAGTAAAGAAGAAGCAGCAGCATTGTATACAATATCACCATTAGATGGTCTCGGGACAATTAAATGAATATCTGTTGTACATAATAATAACGTATGAATGATGCAGAATCGTCCAAGGTCGAATTGTTGTGATGGAGAATCGTTGATGTTTTGACAGGGAATTCTTTTGATGGGAATGCGATTGATGATGCGATTGGGATAGCCTTTTCAACAGCCCCTCTTTATGGATTTTTTGTTACTGTTCTGGCTGCTGAGCTCCTTTATTTTTTTCTCTCTTATTTTCTAACATATATTTAGAAATTCCATTGTATTTTCAAGGCGTTCCTTGAACAGCCGGAATGTAAACACATGATTTATTGATGTTATGGTTTTCATCAGTGCATGAAATATTTACTCTCTAAGGTTTTCATAATTATCAATATTTATTTATAACTATCATTATGTATTCCATGATAGGTTAGATAACAGTCCAGTGGCCAAATGCTAAATATTCTTTGTTGAGTCGCCTAGTTGGAGTGGCCCTGGTGAGAGAAGGTAGTGTTTGGAAATTCCCTGTACTATTGTTTGCTGATGATACTGTGTTGTTAAGTGAAGACGAAGGGGAGCTGCAAGGCTTGGTGGATGAGTTTGGGAGAGTATGTAAGAAACGGAATCTAAAGGTGAATGTAGGGAAGAGTAAAGTGATGGTCTTTTAGAGAGGTGAAGTCAGTGAATGTACAGTGAGGTTGGATGGTGAGGAAATGGAAAATGTGAGTACGTTTATGTACTTTGGGGGTGTGATGAGTAAGGATGGAGGTTTGGAGGGTGAAGTGCTTGAAAGGGTACAACAAGGAAGAAAGGTTGCTGGTTCCTTGAAAGCAGTGATAAGTCACAGGAAAGTAAGCATGGAAGTGAAAAAGTTACTACATTGTAGTACTGTGATACCAACTCTAACTTATGGAAATGAAGTTTGGACGTTGTTGGAAGGACACAAGTCAAGAGTGAGAGCAGTGGAAATGAGTTATTTAAGAGGAGCTGTGGAGTCACATGGAGAGACATGCTGACGAATGAGGATATAAAGGAGCATTGTGGTGTGGATGTGGATGTGATAGGAAGCGTTAGGAGGAATACACTGAGGTGGTTTGGCCACGTGGAGAGGATGGAAGGTGAAAGACTGACGAAGAGAGTGTATGTGAGTGAGATGGAGGGGGGAAGAGGTAGGGGGAGGCCGAGAATGAGATTGAGGGATGGGGTGGAGAGGTATATGAGAGAGGGGTGTGTGAGTTGGGAGCGGGGCAGTGAAATGGGGGGGTACAGAGCGACGTGGAGGCGATTTGTTTGTGGCCACCCCGAACGGGATTGAGGCGTCTGGATATATATATATATATATATATATATATATATATATATATATATATATATATATATATATATATATATGCTGACATGTCGTATAAATACCCCAGCTAATACCAGACCTGTATGAGACAGCCCTAGCATGTATTCAATATGGACGGTGGGTGTTAGTGCCAAAGTGTGGACAAATGGAGGTGTATGGTATGTAGGAGGACTACCGGGCCCTGGGAGCAGACTGTGAAGCCTATGCCCAAAGTCAGACACATAAAAAATGTTATGCTACATGTTCCGATGTCAACTTCTTGTCCTCTGCACACAAGCGACTGATCCAGGGTTCCTTTTGAGACCAGGTCTAGAGCATGCAACTAGAGGAACAGGACAAAAACTCGGGTCAGCCAACCTTACACGTATATTGTCTTAAAGTCGAGACAGTATTTAATACAATATCAATACAACACAGTGTACAGATTAAACACAAGACAGGAGGACTCTTGTTGGGCTGTGGGGGGACTTGGGCTTATCTCAGGTGTCCTCCAGGTGTGGGAGGGGTCCCGTCAGCTATGCCTTCCCACAGGAGACACGGGGTCGGGTCATCCGGAGGGGGCTGCTGGGCAGTGTGGAGAGAGGCCCGTTCCTGGTGGGGCCTCGGTGAGAAGGTCGGCCTTCTCGGTACTGAGGACGAAAAGGCGAGCAGCCGCACACACAAACTCTGGACTAGAGTATGTTAAATGAGAGAGAGAGAGAGAGACAGACAGACAGACAGACAGACAGACAGAGACAGAGAGAGAGAGACAGACAGACAGACAGACAGACAGACAGAGACAGAGAGAGAGAGACAGACAGACAGAGACAGAGAGTCAGAGAGACCATCACAATTGTATAATGTGATGTATAAAAGCTCAGAAACAAGAGAGCATTTGGGATAGGCAGAGATTCAGAGTCTTATGCCCGATGCTACATTTCTCACTATGCTCACAAAAAATGTATTGGTAACACTTACTAAACCTGGTGGTGTACAGTATGGTTGAGACCGTCACCTATTCATTTGCTGCAGTGCTGCTTCCTCCGTTACCTTTATTATTTTGTCTTTGGATATGCGTTCCTCTCCTTGTACTTCTGCTTTTCCCTGCTGCAAGTTTTTTCTTTTTTCCACTTCAGGTGGGGTTTTACACGAGTGGCAAGCCAAATAGTTTCCTGTAGCCCAGGAAACACCCAGGAAACAATTTGCAGCACTGAGTGGTAACCACATAACCCCAAAGCGCGGTGAAGTGGAGCCTGCTTTGCTGCCTCTATGAAGCTGGTGGAGATGCAGATTCAGCGTCCATCCAGGAACCAAACATTTACATTTTCTCCTCGGGCCTCGCAAGGGTGCATCGTTTACTGCACAGGACGTACAGTACCTACTGGGGCAATTGCTTGCCTGCGGTTGAAGAGTCTGCTCGACCAGATAGGCTGTGGTTGATCGACGAAAACAACTCATAAAATGTTTGCAGCTGATGGCATGTAGTAATAGGTATACCGTAGAACTCCAAATCTCCTCGAGTCCCAAAGCTTTCTTGTTTCTCAGCTTTTTACATCTCTTGTTTCTTCACTTTTTTCATTCCTATATCTTTACAATGATTTATATATATATATATACATATATATATATATATATATATATATATATATATATATATTCATTCATTGCCAGACGCCATGTATCCCAAACGGGGTGGCCAAGGGCTTAGAGTTAATTGTTTTACAGGGAGGGGCACTAATCTTCCACCAACCCCACTTGACACGTAGGGAGAACGTAATATATATATAAATATATATATATATATATATATATATATATATATATATATATATATATATATATGTATATATATAATCAGCAGCAGCAGCAGCCTTTTGAGTAATTATATAATCAGCAGCAGCAGCAGCCTTTTGAGTAATTATATATATATATATATATATATATATATATCTATCTATATATATATATGGAGCCTCTGTGGTACAGTGGTAGAGTGTGCTTTTTTTCGTACACGGGTGGACCAGGGTTTGCGCCCCGCCAGGGTAATAAATTTTGGGAGTGTTCACCCGGCCATGTACTGCATTGGCGGACACCAGGGGTGCTGTGGTTGAACCAGTGTCACTTACTGTAAAGTATGCTTGCACCCAGTTGGCTTGTGCGGGCCGATTACACGTGGTTCACAGACTACACACACATCCAAAGCCACTCCAACACTACAATTACACTAACAAGCACTTCTCACCCTACATACAATCTCTACCAGACAGCCTAAGCCACTTTGTAGAGATACATTGGCTGTATCGTCCCGACTTCAGTCGGGATAGGCCGGTCCTGCAGTGGATACTCAAACGGCTGATGATGATGATGATGATGATATAATATATATATATATAGAGAGAGAGAGAGAGTTTTTTTTTAATGGATACCAACTACCAAACAATTTTATATACTACTAGCACATAAACGCTTCACCAGCTACAGCCCCTAGGTGCCAACCCCCACCTACCTGTTTCCCCCAGCAATCTGTTTTTACCTTGACGAATATTCCCTTTTGGACCTACTTTCCCTTTGAACCTACTTGACTCATGGATCTATTTTCCTCTATGAATCTACTTTCCTACATGGACCTATTTATTCCCAAATAACCTATTGTTCCTTTGGACCTGTTTTTCCCATAAAGCTTTTTGTGGACATAATCTCACCATCGAACCTATCTTCTTCCAAAGACGTGTTTTTCCTGTTAGGCCTCTTCTCTTTCCTGGCGCCCATACTCTCCATGGATCTATTTTCCCCTCATGGCCCTTTTTTGCCACGAACCATTTTGTCCATAGGCCTATTTAACCCATGGACGTTTTTTCTCCATGACTTTTCTCAATGACCTATTTTTTTCCAATGGACCTGTTTATCCAATGGTTTTTTTTTCCATCATGGACTTTTTCTCCAATGGGTCTATTTCCACCATGGACCTTTTCTCCAATGGACCTATTTCCACCATGAACCTACGTTTCTCAAGGGCCTAGTTTCCAACCTGGAGACATGTTTCACCATGGACAGCGTTTCCCTCCATTGGCCTTACATTTATCAAGACAACGAATCTGTGGAGCTTTACATACCTGAGAAGACCTCAGTGTTGTAAATCACATAGTGTGGCTCCAATGTAAGAAACATCCCCAGTGCTTGTGAGGCATTTTGGTGAGTAACACACCTGTGTACGAATTTTTGTTCTGGAGTTTTGACTGATGAAAGCAGAAAGAAAAAAATTAACAAACTCGGATTTATGCCCCAAGTTCACAAATCCTCTGAAGGTTGCTGTGGCTTTGCGAGTAATTTTGCAATTAAATAACAAAGGTCTTTTAGCCTGTATGTACAGAACTAGGCTTTACAAGCGGTTTCGTGGAGGGGTTGCTTTGCCTTATGAACGTGACGTTATTTGTACCTGAGCTATCCCTATATAGGAAGCACTACCACACTTTTTGATTATACACTACATGGTCCTTACAACCTTTTCTACATGGTTGTCTTTACCTATACTGTAAAAGCAGGTGTACATTTCTCTCTCTCTCTCTCCCTCTCTCTCTTTCTGTGTGTGTGTGTGTGTGTGTGTGTGTGTGTGTGTGTGTGTGTGTGTGTGTGTGTGTGTGTGTGTGTGTGTGTGTGTGTGTGTGTGTGTGTGTTTGTGTGTGACGAGAAGATTAGAGGGAAAATTAGCAGGGAGAGAAAACTGCTCCCACGACGTAAAGAACTTCTCTGGCCATCGCCTCTCTCTCTCTCTCTCACTACCTCATCTTTAGGAGAGAGAGAGAGAGAGAGAGAGAGAAGGAAAAAGGAAGGAAAGGTGGTTCTGGTTTCACTACCTGCACCAGAGGTCTCTCTCTCTCTCTCTCTCTCTCTCTCTCTCTCTCTCGGGTAATAAGTATAAGCAGTGATTTGCATGAAGACAGAGTGATAGGAAGGGGGAGGGAAGGGAATAAGGGAGGGAGGGAGGGAGGGAGGAAGGAGGGGAAAGAGAAGGGTCAGAGAGGAGAAGAAGGGACCTAAATACAAAACTAAATAAGGATTGTAGGATGATAATGATATACGGTACAGAGAGAGAGAGAGAGAGAGAGAGAGGGGGGGGGGCATTGTAAGGGAGAGTAGGGGAAGGATACGACTGGAGGGGGAATGAGTAGAGGGCAATGTTAGGGAGAGTAGGAGAAGGATACGACTGGAAGGGGAATAAGGAGAGGGAAGGGTGAGGAGGGAGAGGGAGGGGGAGGAGTTACCAAGGACGTCAGTTGCCACTAGTTTCGAGGGAGGAAGGGAGGGAGAGTAAGAGGAGGACTCAGCAGGGAGGGACGGGGAAAGAGGGGAAGGAGGGAGGAAGGGAAGCATGAGGTGATGGAGGGTAGAGAGGAGACAGAGGGAGAGAGGGGAGGGCGAAGAGAGAATAGAAAGATCGAGAAAGAGGAAAATGACAATGAGAAAAATAGGTAAGGAGAGAGAGAGAGAGAGAGAGAGAGAGAGAGAGAGAGAGAGAGAGAGAGAGAGAGAAATGATGAAAATAGGGAGAAGGAAAGAAGGAGAAAGAAGCAAGATGAAAGGAAGAACAGGAGGAAGGATGATGAAAGTATGTGATTGAGGAGGAAGAGGGAAATGAAGAGAGGGTAGAAAGAAGGAAGAGGTGAATGAAGAGAGGGTAGAGAGAAGGACGAGGAGAATGAAGAGAGGGTAGAAAGAAGGAAGAGGAGAATGAAGAGAGGGTAGAAAGAAGGAAGAGGTGAATGAAGAGAGGGTAGAAAGAAGGAAGAGGAGAATGAAGAGAGGGTAGAAAGAAGGAAGAGGAGAATGAAGAGAGGGTAGAAAGAAGGAAGAGGAGAATGAAGAGAGGGTGGAAAGAAGAAAGAGGAGAATGAAGAGAGGGTGGAAAGAAGGAAGATGGGAACTCAGATAGGATCAATTCGGGAAGTAATTAAACACGTGGAAAGATTAATTAAGGAAAAAGCAAAGAAAAAAAAATCAGTGTTGAGTTTCTATGGCCAATGAGAGAGAGAGAGAGAGAGAGAGAGAGAGAGAGAGAGAGAGAGAGAGAGAGAGAAACTGACACAAGTCCCAGGGCCAGATTTTTTTTCTTTCCGAGGGATCACAAATATTAAAAATGACTAAGGCTAATTCAAATATCATACTTCTCCTCACAGTTTCTCCTGTTCATAATCATAGAGGCTACTTTTATTGCATTTACTGATTTGATAACTGTGATACCGATACTGGTCACTGAAGCCACGAAAGCGTTGTCGGCAGTTGGGTTGTTTGTAACAATAATAAGGACAAAGCTGAATGCGGAGGCACTGACTGCTGGTGCTTTTTTATTTCATGAATAGCAATGACTGTGTGTGTGTGTGTGTGTGTGTGTGTGTGTGTGTGTGTGTGTGTGTGTGTACAAGTACATGAGCTTTAGAAAAATGAAACAGGATTCTGTTACTGTATTACCAAAACCTACCATCCAAACCTGTTTTGTCCCATCACGAGAGTGGTGGCCTGGGACTAGTCAATCCAGTCCTGACATATACTCGTAAGGCGTGGGTGATTAGCCTTTCATCACTGAATGACAAAACAATACACCTTAATCATCCATCGTAAATAAACACTAAAGTGCCCCATCCGGTTGGAGCACTCTGAGTCACTTGACCCATCAAGCGTCCATTTGTTTATATAGTTACCATGCAGATTAATAAATCATTTCTTGGGTTATAAGAAACCATCAAGCATCACACTGTGTAGAGTCAACTGTTGGTAACAATTCATCGGGTAAGTGGATTAATAGTGCACCAACTATCAATTTTTGATAACTCAACTCACAGAACTCTTCATGTATTCCTTCAGAACTGAATTATGTTTCACCTTACTACTCACGTCAATATAATGAAATACTTTTTTTTTCAAGTGTTACAAGTGTTAGCGACTGAATATCAGTATGAATGTTTATGCTTTACAAGATTTAAATGGCGAATTTTACTTTCTTTGTACAAAGTATTACTTTTTGTGTGATACATCATAGCTTAATTAGTGTGAAGTACTCTAATATAGTATAATTGATTTCTGTAGACTGACTCTCATAAACATCTGGCACATATTCAACACTGATATCAATCACTACACAAGGTATTTTACAAGCACTGCTGCAAGTAAACTACTGGTATCTAAATTTTAGCTTTTGATGACTGTTTTCTTACCTACTTCACGAAATCCCAGGATCCAGGGAAAACACTAGTTTTGTCTCACAATCCCAGGATGCTGAAAGCCAAACAAAAGGAAAACTCTATTGTGAGCCTTGTTTCTTGTAGAAGTGTATTGTCTATTTGTGTCTAATAAGAGAACCTTTCAGTTTTCTTAATTGCAGCTGAGTTTATCAATATTTGCTTCCAATATTTTTAAGCTACAAGTTCGAGGCAATGCTGAATCTGTGTTGTAGGTGTTGTGTTTGTGTGCTGGGGCTAGTTTTGGTGGCAGTGGCTGTAGTTGTTAGAATTGGGGGAGGGTGTTGAGGGGAGGGGGGTTGAGTTGTGTTTGCCATGACAGGGGAAGTGCTTACGGTTGTGTTGCACCTGTTACATAGCCAGGTCCTCTCGCGTTGTGAGTTATTTGTGAGTGTGGTGCATGTAGTGCAGATCCAATCTAACCATAAACTGCACTGGACAAATCCATGTACTGATTATGTGCTTGAGATATACGGAAAGCGAACAGGATAAATATATCACGTTTGAGTACCAAGATTGTTCTCAGTATTTCCGACTATTGTAAAGAGAATGGAGGAGCAACTTTTTTCTGTGTTAATAATGACGCAGAGAGCAATCGCTCCCATACGAAAGACATTGCCCTGCCAGACTGACTGACATCCTCCTTAAAGGATGCAGGGCGTGTGGTGATGCTGCGCTGCTGTTGCTTTCGCTCTTTCTTGCCCTGGGTATGTGGCTCCACCATGGGAAGGTTCCCCCTTTATCATCAATGTTGGTTGTGGAAGAGGATAATAGTTGAGCCATAGACATATCCGGTCTTACTCCACCTGTGTCCTCCTTTCCTTCCTATTGATGGTGTTGGTCCAGGTCTCTCTCTCTCTCTCTCTCTCTCTCTCTCTCTCTCTCTCTCTCTCTCTCTCTCTCTCTCTCTTTTAACATAAAAGAAATTAGGAGCCTAAGGAACGAAGTTACTGAAGATAAGAAATATGTGAATCAAATCATGAACAAGTCAGATCCCCACCCGTCACTGTAGCAGGAGTTAGGGCAGTAATCTCTCAGCAAGACACCAGAATCAGTGAATTATGACACTAGTTCCAGCCGAAGACGACAATGGCTTTTGAGGGCTAAGAAACAATAGAAAATAGAAACACCCAACTCAAGAAACCTAAATATAGATTAAGCACCTCAAAAGATTCGGTTTCCTTGCTTCACTTGGGAATGAATCTACCTCTCTACAGACACCACTGAAGACGGGAAAGAAGAACCTGAATGACAGAATGCAGAGTGAAAATAGCAGAAAGCTTCTGCAGCAACAGGCAGAGAAGGCCAAGAAAGATAACTAGTTAAACATGGGGGGATTCTGTCTTGTGAACGCAAGGAACCCCAGACATTCCCAACTAGAGATTTTCTGGACCGAGGACAGGAGTCTCACTCTCAGGTGTTCTGCACTGCAACAGGGATGTCAGGACGTTTCTGTGTGCTATAACAATATAAGTTGCAAAAGAAGTAGAGAAAATCTGTGTAAAGGAAAAGGGGGACCACGATAATTGCTCAGGTTAAAGGTAATTACCTATTCCTCAAGAAGAATAAAACTGGTGGTACAGAGATGATAGGTGATGGTGTAACTCGCTGATGACGTAAAGCTCAAGAAAGGTTGAGGTATGATAATTAGCATTTTGTCAAGGATGTTTGCTGGTACCTGTGCCACCAGTAAGGCATAAATTCCTGATTAGCAGAGGTAAAGTTTGGCTAACAAAATTGACAAGTTCAATAGGCGACAAAGATTTACTTTCATGATGGTGAACAAATAAGTAACAAAAGGAAGGCTCACTCTGGCTACTTCCTCAGTCAACATCTCTTTAACTTGAGGTCAGGCTATGACACGTTGGCATGTTGCCCACCGGAACGCATCAAACCTTGCTAGCAGAGTCCCCTCTAAAATCAGCAGAATGCCCTAGAGAAAAATAGAGTTCCATCCTCAGAGAATACTGGAGAATCTTCATCGGGGTTAGAAGATCCCCTAAGAGAGAGAGAGAGAACGAGCCTGCCCCACTGGAGGACTCTGTCTTAAGGCAGCTGACAAACTCTAAACCTCAGAGCAGCAACTGTGTTCCTTAGAACGGAGGAGGGAAAAACAAATGAGTAAAAAAAAAATAATCCATACACCAGATTACTGGTATCCTCTGTTCATAAAATATCTGTAACAGTTAGACTTGAACAGTTGTGGGTTGAAATTTGGAGGGAAACAACTCTGGGGAAGCGAGTTCCAGAGAGATGCAGTTCGGGGAATGAAAGAATTCTGATAGGCACAAGTTCTGCAATATGGCTAAGTGACATTTCAGTCATGAGCGCTACCAGATGCCCGTGTAGCACGAGGGAAGGCATGGAGAGGTGGCACCATGGACGCAACTTCGTCTGAGCATTTGCCAAAAAAATATCTGTAAAATAATGCAAGGGAGGCAACATTCCTTCTTACTTGCAGGGGAGGTAGTTTATATGTAATGGCAGGGTTGTTAATGATTCTAACAGCTTTATTCTGAATTTTGTCTAGTTGTCTTAATGCAACCTTTCCACAACCATTCCACAAGGGTGAGCAATATTCAAGCTGAGAGGGCACATGACTCTTATAAATTATAGCTAACTGCTCATTGGCGAAGAAGTTACGGACTCTGCACAATAATCCAAGTTTCTTTGAGGCAGTCTTAGCAAGTGATCTGACATGAGAGGTCCAGCTGAGGGCACTGTTAAGTGAGACACCAAGAATTTCAATACAGTAGCACTGAAGATAATGTATGAATCTGGCAATATCTGTCTATTAGTAAACTGTATATATCTAGTTTTACTAGCATTAAAAGAGACAAGGTTGTTTTGTCCCCATTCACTGATTGTAGATAGATCTTGATTTATGGAGATGGCTGTACTGAGTTGAGAGGTAGAGGTATTAGACTTTGTAAATGGATGTCTGAGTGTGAATGAACTATGTAGTGTTGAGTCATCTACATATGAGTGAATGGGATTGTGGGTAACAGATAAGATATCATTAATATGAACCAGAAATAGGGTTGGCACCAGAACTGATCCCTGCGGCACGCCGGTGTTAATTGAGTGGAAATTGGAATATACATCATATACTTTTACTCTTATTTTCCTGTCACTAAGATAAGAAGAAATCAAAGGAACAAAAGACGTTAGTCCATAGCAAGGGAGTTTGGACAGCAGGGAACGGTGCCATACTCTGTCAAAAGCTTTAGAGATATCAAGAGCTACTGCATGAGTTTCTCCAAAAAGATCAATTGACTGATGGATGGTATGAGTTAAGAGATTGAGTATGTCAATGGTGGAAATTTCGTGGTGAAAACCATATTGTCTATCACTAATTAAGTTGTTGGATTCAAGATGTTTAACAATATGCTTATTAATTAAAGTTTCAAATACCTTACCAAGAGAAGATGTGACAGCTATTGGTCTGTAATCAGAGGGGGCAGAGGAACTTCCTTTCTTCGGTACTGGGTGGATATTGGCTTCTTTCCATGAATTTGGGAATAAAGATGTACGTATGCATAGTCTGAATAATTTAGCTAGAACAGAGGCAAGTTCAGGGGAACACTTTTTCAAAATAATTGGCGGAATTCCATCTGGGCCTGGAGCTTTGTTGGTAGGTAAATTGTCTAGGATGGATTTTACGTATCTTGTCTGTATTTTAAGTGGGGGAATTTCAGGAGAATCAAGTTCCAGTAATGGGACATTCTGGCTGGTGTCGTCTATGGTAAAGTTTCTGGCAAAGGTACTGGCAAAAATATCTGCTTTCCCACGTGGGTCATTTGTCATGTTGCCATCTGAAGATTTTAGTGGGGGAATGGAAGATGACTTGTTAAAGTTATTACTGAAAGAATTAAGAGTTGACCAGAATATTCTATTGTCATTAGGGTTGTTAAGAAGTTCTGATGCATGCTTTTGAAGAAAGTTTGATTTAGATAGATTTAATATCGCTTTTGCATGATTTCTAGCAACTTTAAATTGGGAGAGTGATTCAGATGTTTTTTATTTTAAGTAAGAGTTATATGCTAATGACTTTTGGGCTGTTGCTCTGGCACAGTTGCCATCAAACCATTTTGGAGAGTTCGATCTTTAGGTTGGGGAACCACAGCTGCTGAATTCTTCCTCTGATGACAAACAAGAAAAGGACCCAAAAGAGAAGGCAATACTTCCATAAAACACCAGCCCCTGGGAAATGGAGAGAACTGAGGGTTTCAGAAGTAGAATGGATCCCCTTCAAATACAGTAAACTCTCAGTTATCCGTTATAATTCAACCAAGCCCTACATCTACTAACGTGAAACGCCAGATATTGCATATCTCGTGCAACATTCGACTTTGAGCTGGATATTGTGATTCTATCTGTCTCGACCTTCTATCCTAAAAACTTTACCATGAGTAAATGATGATAACTAAGCATATAAAAACAGTACAGTAATGATACAGTACAGCAATACAGTACTGTACATAGTGTACTACATTATGTAGTGTATTCACCAACTGTTGGCATTGATGGAGGGTAGAGCTGTACACCATGCAGTACAGTACTGTACTGTACTGTACAGTACACATAATCCCATGTGGTCTAGTGGCGAATATCTCCCTCTAAGATTACTCCAGCTCCACCACTTCAGGCTCCAACTCCGCTAAGGGTGCTGGAGTAGGTAGTAGAGATGGTGTGGCAGAGGGAGTCAGGTGGATGTCCAGTGAAGCCCCTGCCTGGGGGGAGACCTGAGATGGTGGTGACATGGCCGAGGTGCGTGGCTGAGATGAAGAGGTGGCTGAGGTAAACAATAAAAATGTGAGGAAGTAGGGCTGGGGTGACAGAAACCAATGCGAGGAGGTTGACAGCCGGGGCAGCACAGGATGATGCGAGGAGGTTGAGGGCTGTGGCGATGGAGTGGTAAGTGTCGTAGGGCAGAAAAAGGACGAGATGGAGGACTACCTGGGGATCCTTCTTTACTGCAGCTTTATCACATTACCACATTCTCATGGCTCTATTGCTGGTAAGTAGCCATGGCATTGGCAAAGATGGGCAGCTGATTACAATGCTCACAGTAATTAAGAAGGATGTCCACTGCTTCACAAACCTGCTGGAGCCTAAGGATTTCTGCCACTTCATCATCATCAACATCCTTCTCTCCCTCCTCCACTTCAGGCCAACTGCAGTCATGGACTCCTTAATTTCCCTGGTGGACAGAGTCTGACACCTGAGGTTTCCCTTGTCCACTTCTAGCCAATTATGGATCATGTTCTCAGTTACCTGTTCTCCTGCTGCTTCCATACACTGGACGAAGCCCTGAGCTTCAAAGCCAGTAAAGCCAGCAATAGCCTCTCCACCCTTGAGGAGCTTGTTCCAACCATGCTCAAGCATAAGTGCAGAAAGTTTTCTCCAGGCCTGCACCCAGTTGTAGATTCCAGACTTGAGGGTATACCACTTGAGGTTGGCCAAGGTCTTCCTCCTTGTGTCCATGCCTTGGCCTGCCTCCTTCTCGTCCTTGAGCACAACTATCACGTCTTCCATAAACCACTCCTGGTACAACCGATTCGTTACCACGATATTATCCTGGTCCATGAGTTGCAAGACTGAGGTCAAATTAGGGGACAAGAACAGAGCCCTGATACGACCTCCAGCTCAACTAACTCCTTCTCAGAAGGATGAGCAGGAGCATTGTCGAGGAGCAGCAGAGCCTTCACTTGGTCGAGGGCAACACCAAGACTCTTCATTTGATAATGAATAATCTCCTTCACAGCATGACTGTCTCAATCTTGGAAGATCTTGGCTGTAAACCAAGCCTTCAGTGACTGGAAATAAATTATTAGATGATTCATTAACCTCCAAAGACAACGTGGCTGTTTAGTTTGCTCCATTACAACAAGTTTCAGACGATGAGAGCCTGTTGCACTGGCACAACACAAAACAGAGATGTGCTGTTTGCTCGCCATGTGTCGACTTCTACTTCTCGTCAGTTAAGGTATTTGTCAATACTGACCTGAAGAACTGACCAGTTTCATCAGCATTATAAACCTGATTGAGACATAACTATTCTTCGTCAATCAAGCTTTTAAATTTGGTGTGAAACTCATTAATTTCTTTAGTGTCTGCATCCAACACTTTACCATTGGTCATCTTGTTGGACAGCCCATGTCGAAGTTAGAACCGAGTCAACCAACCTTCAGACGCCTTGAAATCCGTGACCCCCAGTTGCCCAGTGAACTTGGTGGCTGCAGCCTTCAGCTTGATAGGATGCATAATCACACCTCTGCCATGGTGTTGTAGAAACCACTTCAGGCAGGCCTGGTATAGTTCAGAAAAGTTTGGCTTGGCTATTATCTTGCATTCGTGCCGTCTCACAGTCTCACCATGTTGACTCTGTAAGAACATCTTGATGAAATGCATGTTCTTCCACAAATGCTGGAATGTGGTCCGGGGAATGTTACAGTGCTTCATTAACCTTGGGATGCTCCAGACTTGCTCCATTATCTCGATTATCTGCACCTTCCTTTCCATGGAGAAAACAATAAACTGCCTCTTAGCAGGTGGTGGAGGCACCATCGAGACAAGGACCAGGACAAAACACGAGGCCAGGAAGACCTGCATCAGCCAGGGAACCACCACAAAAGCCACAAACTCAGCCATGTTGCACAACTGCTGTAATGTAATTATGAGCACTTTCAGGTCACAGGTGAGGCACGTCAGGAGAAGTACAGTAGCACGTTGGGGTAGGAGAAACAGCACCAGGAGATAGGAGAAATATCACTGGGGGTTGGCACTCACAATCCTAAACAATACAGTACACAATAATTTTACTATAACAATGGAGCACTAGGATGTGATCAATGACAGGCCATTAGCATTGCAATACAATACTGTACAGTAAGCTCCCTCAAACACAGGATGCCACACAGCTAGCAGCAGCATCAGGGTTTTGTGACCACTTGGTTGGAAGAACGGAGCACTTTTATGTATTCACTGAATGACATCCACAGGTGACAATGAGAGTGTGGGGGTATTCTCGGTGCGCCGAGTGAGGCAGATTCCGATTGGCTGGCGTGTAGCGAGTTTTTTCATTGGATCCCGAGTTTTGGGATTTCCCCTGGTGCCAGTTGGCTACCATTTATGAGCTGCTTGAGACCCCTCAACATCAGATATTGCATTGGACCGCCGATTAAGTCCTGTTTCAGCACTGGATGTTGCATAAAATCACCGGATATTGCTTTAATAGAGCCAAAATAAATGTACCAAATATTGCATTGGGCCAAATATTCCATTAACGGATGACTGAGAGTTCACTGTATGTTTCTTCAGTGCTAGGTCTACTAGAAACAATTATACCTGGACTTAAGATATTCATGGCTTCAGAACACTTAAGTGCATTAGTTATTACATAATTATGGATTCATAATGGTAGTACAAATTATGATGGATAATTTTAAAGTTCTTATTACAAAATGTTTAACAAACACCGTATTATACGACAAGAGGGCGGGCTTTTAATATAGGTCAGAGACAGCTTAAATCCTTTCAATGTAAAATTAGGTCAGACCACGAAATGTCTGCTAACAAACAATGAAACCACAAGTGCTATAGTAGGACTCGCCTAAATTTGCGGCTGTGGTGTGGCCTGCACCTGTGTACAGTGTTGCCACGTTTTCTATACCGTTATCTCTCTCTCTCTCTCTCTCTCTCTCCTGGCGGGAGATGTGAGCCACCCTGAGTACTTTTGATTCTTTCATAAGCTATTTATAATTGTGCTTTCATTTGTTAATTTGGTTTTGGTATATTTAGTGATATCATTTTTTGTATACGGCAACAGATGACCTGTTATTGCAGTACCATGATTGATTTTCATTCATTCATTCTCTTTCACCTTCCCCCCTTGCAAGTGAATGTTTTTTTTTTTTACTTCGGTATTGGCATGTCTACTATTTTGTCCTACATATTAGCTTATGATTTTAAATGTGATTATTCCTCGCCCTTAAAATCACGGTAAAAGCCAGTAAATGTGAGCATTTTTCCCTAGCAACACCTGTACAAGCTATGCTTGGGTCTACGGAGGTACGTACTTTACCTTAGGCCAGACTGGGTGTGTCAGTGTTGTCACTCACAAGAATTATATGAATTATTTCTTTTACTTTGGATATTGGCATATTTCTTCTTTTTTCAGGCTCATTATCTTATATCTATAACTGTGATATTATTACCTACCCTAAAACTACGCTAAAAACCATTAAAAGTGACTACAATTTCTTTTAGCAACAATGTACAATATGTATGCCATGTTTCTGTGTTACTGTATAAATATTTTATGCATAATAAGATTACTGTTGATTCATCCATCTAAATACACAAGTGTAAGTTTTATTCATCTGAATTTATCGCATTTGTGATGCCTTGTACATAAATAGCTTCCGTTTCACATCGCAAGTTGGGGAAACGTGGCACAATTGTACACAGGTGCGGGCCACACCACAGCCGCAAATTTAGGCGAGTCCTACTATAGGTGTATAGTATCATTGTATTCAAAGTAACCTATTGAAATTTTTTAGTGTGCAAGAAATTTACAACAATATTAGAAAGAACATATTTCTGAATGCAGACAGTGATAAGCGTTTCCTTATTACACGTGGGATAATTTCTCAAAACAATGTTTTCCTTAGATAAACTCAGGCAGGTCTACCGAGACAGGTTATTAACTGATTATATAAAACATTTGTATTCCCAAAAGGTAAAAGAAAAGTTTTCATTGAAACTATGTGTAATAAATATGAATCAAAATGTTTTGCCCAGAAAATAAATATATGCAATATTTTCACATAAAAAGTATGAGAAACTTGTGCCTGTTTTGAGAAACATAGGTTCTTTATGTCTGGTTATGTTATAGAAATACCCACACATAGTTTCCCATCTAGAGACTTCAGATATGATCTTTTTTTGAGGCGTTGCGTGTAGAAAGGGTTCAACGTGCCACTTTTTAAAATCGTCAGAAAATGCAGTCAAAGTTCGGCAATATGAAAATGATTGTTACTCAGTTACTTTAAGAGCTAGCGCTTTCATTTTTTTTTTTAAGCTTAAAATGCATACTTTTTGAAAATGGAAATGCTTTAGTACTTTTTTTAGTTCAGAAATTTATGTTACTGTTGTGTAATAAAAACTAAATACTTAAAAATTAATAAATTCCAAATTGTTCCCATCTGCTATTACCGAACTTTGAGTGCATCTTCTGGCACAGTATTGGTTCATAAATGGTGGTACATGTTCATATGCATAATAATATGGTTTTAAAGCATTAATAATAATAATAATAATAATGAAAATCAGGGTAGTAATACAGTGGTGGTCTTTTTATCCCTCATTTTCTCTCATTCTCCCTCTGTCCCTGTCAGTTCATTCATCATTAATGTTTGCACAATCACTCTGTATTCAGCATAACAAACACAATAATAATAAATGCAATACTAGTCTTATAAAAAAAATAATGATAATATTAAGCATTACTATGAATAATAACATTACAGTCCTGTTGTTAGTGTCCTTCACTCTCTCGCATTCTCCCTCTGTCTGTGTGTATTCAACAAAAATTTTACTAAAGCCAACACTTACTCAGTACTTTTCACTTTCTTTTTTGAGAATAAACCACGGTAAACCTGGGTAATAAAAGCAAAAGTGCGAAGATCCTTATGCACACACAAAAAGACGCCAGTGTAGCAATGGACTGGCATGTTCTTGGGCTCCATCCCTGGCGATGATTGGGTGAAAGAGGGGGTGTGTTCGCGAGCAGCCTGCTGATTGGCATATGAGTCCTGCTGACCATGACGTCACCTCTCCGTCACCACCCTCCCACCCTCTACCCTCCGTGCAGCTCATTGAGTTAACGGGATATTGGACCCTGTCTAAATGCAGGCTGCCTGGGACAACCACCGCCCAAACTCTAAGGTCGATTCACACATGTTGTTTTGTATGGACCATGAGCCATACGTAGAGTGGAGCAAGGGTCTTCCATCCAAGCCCAGCGCATAGAGGAAGAGTGAAAATAGTGTATGCAATAACACAGGTTCGGCCGGGGGTGGTGTGTTGGGTCCTTTCAACACGCAACGCTTGTTTTGTTCTTCATATTGTACAAGTTAATGTTGAATGCCTAATAAACATAAATATGCTGTTGCAAATGACAACAGCACATCATGAGCACAATGTGATATAGTTGGATACTCTCATTTCAGTTCTACCCAGGGTATGTCTAAATGTACCCCAGTGAATTATGTTTGAGGTTACAATCACTCCTGTTATCCACAGGTTCCTCTCGTGCCTTTGAGCAATGATACCAGGCTGATGCTTCAGTGGCTGAAGCAAAAGGATTACAAGCCCAGTTACACTTCTGTACAACACAGGAGCTTTTCTACGTCAATATCCCTTCTAAGTTAACATCTCAGTATTAAGGTAAACTGTCATAGTAATGACACAAAAAGAAACCAGCATCCAATGCTCCTATATGTATTAGAGTCTTAGGGTCCAAGGTGCTTCACACTGAATGACTTTAACATGCACTCCAAAACGTTTTACCCATTTCCGAATGAGATTTCCTGGCGGTGGTTTTGTAAGTACCCTACTCATGTTACAGGAATACATGAAAATGAATAGTGAACTCTAAAACATTCGTCAATATCTAGTATTAACTTATATCAATCATGTTTATTTATATGACATTGATTTACATAATGTTTATTTCTCGTGTGCCCTAGGACACTGGTTGCGCAGCACTGTTCTAACCAACATTACGTACAAGTTAGTTGTTGTGTACAGTCCTCCATATCAGTTCTCTGACATGGATGAAGATCTGTACAGATAAATGAACAACGTAGATATTGGTAAAACATCTGACATTCTTGGTGACTTCACCATCATTTGGGGTGGGCGATGACTGACTCGGTAGAGAGGTGACCAGCAGTCTTAATGGACCCAGGTTCGAATCCAGGCTGGAGTAGGGAACAGTTTTAGGATTTGAATTTCATAAAAGCAGACTTTACTGATCTACCAGAAGACCAGGAGACCCGTCGACAAGTAAAAATACCCCTGGTAATACACCTGTATGAGACAGTCCTAACATGTATTCAATATGGACGGTGGGTGTCAGTGCCGACGTGGTGGCATGTGAAGGTATAGGACTACTGACCCTTGGCAACTGGCTGTACAGCCTATGCCCACAGTCAGACACATTTTAAAAAATGTACAGGGAGTATTTAGTTCATCTGGACCTCAAAAAAAGAAAACTAGACTTCCGTTAAACGAACTTCGCAGGTTTTAGAAAGAGTCTTATCAGCCTTGTACTAGAGGACAGTGATGTAGACAGAATGTATCTCCCATTCAAAGAACATTTTACAATATAACAGGCTGCATTCAGTCCCTCTCTAGCCCACAAATCCTAACTCGTGTTAAGACGAAATGGTGTAGTAAAGAAACAGCTTTTGCAATAAAAGAGAGAAGGGCTGCTTATAAGAGAATCAAAAGGAGCCAGAACCAGAATCATATGGACCTCGTCAAGGCTGTATGTAGGAGAGTGATATCTCTGATAAAGCTGGCTAAGGCAGATGACGAAACTAGCATGGCAACGCACTGCAAGAGGAGCCGCAAAGAGTTCTTCAGTCATGAAAATAGTAAGAAACTTTTCCTAGATGCACATGAATGACTGTGTCTTGGGTATTCATTCCCAAGTAAATACAAAATATATCCTCGGTTTGTTGTGCAAAATCTTTGAGTTTTTTTTTTTTTATGCGAGGAAGAAGGAACCAAAGGCCATGAGTCCGCAGTAACAGTTCCCTCCAAGAGAAAAACAAAATACAATAGAAAGCCAAATTCAAGATCCGATCACTTTGAGATGCCTGGACACTCTGCGTTTGAAAGACCGGAGATCATAGGCAGCAGGAAATACAGACAGAGGGAGACAGTTCCAGAGCTGACCTGTTGCATAAATGAAAGACTGGGAGGAACGGTTAACTCTTGCATTAGAGAGTTGGACAGAAAAGAGATGAGAGTTTGCTGCCAGACGGGTGCTACGCGCCCGTCGTAGAGATGGAGGAATGCAAGCAGACAGTTCAGAGGAGCAGTGACCATTAAAGTAGCGATAGAAAAGAGATAAAGATGCAACAGTGTGGCGAAGAGACAGAGGTTGAAGGGAGTCGGTAAGAGGAGGAGAGTTAATGAGACGAAAAGCCTTTGACTCCACCATATTGAGAAGAGCTGTATGTGGGGAGCCTCCCCACACATGAGAGTTGTACTCCACACAGGGGCGGATAAAACCCCTGTATAGAGTCAACAATTGTGCAGGGGTAAAGAAAGAGCTGAGTCGGCTTAGCACACCCAATCTCTTGGAAGCAGATTTTACAAGAGATGTAATATGATCTTTCCAAGATAAGTCCCGAGTAAATGAAACCCCAAGCATGTTCAAGGATGATGCAGGATTAAGCTGAATATTATTAAACATTAGTGGGTATACCTGTGGAAGATTTTGTCGGGTTGATAGGTGTAAGAACTGAGTCTTAGATGCATTAAAAACAACCATATTAATTTTACCCCAGTCAGAGATACGAGCCAAGTCAGACATTAGGTGTGCCATAGCCTCATCCCTTGTTTGTTGAAGTAACTAATAATAACTCTCTCTCTCTCTCTCTCTCTCTCTCTCTCCTATTCAGATCAGATCTCAGTCAGGACAGACTTCTGTCAGGTTACACAATGATCTGATACTGGTACTATGAAATCCGGTACTACGTGTTTCATGAGCAGACTGTCAGTGACTAAACCGAAAACCCCACAGGACTCCCCAGTGGTGGGGTGACTACAGTACGCACCCAGCAGGACGAAAAGAAAAAAATCGTGAAATGGCGAAAGAACTTCTTATGCCGATGGCAATCTAGTAGGATAGATGAAATGCATTAGCCTTGGTTGGCAGTCCACCCCTTTTGTGGGGACCAGTGGGCGGTGCGTGTCTCCATTCCTTCCGTCAATAGATCTCTCACCTTTTTTTCTTGACTAATTTTCGTATTCCCTTCTGCTACAGCATCCTTTCTGTTGGGCAACCTAATGGTCTGACCTAAAGGCCTCAGGGACAGGTGTTATTGTTTACCTTCTTCACAACACAGGCTATTTCATTTGCTTGTTCCCACAGAAAGGGCGTCTGATTCCCTCTAGAGGCAATGAGGAACATCCAGTGAAAGGTACCATGGCCAGACGGAAAGGGATGCAGAGGTTTCGTGGACGTTTTAGTTGGTGGGGCTGAGCTTCTGATCCATTTCTTTCCCTGGCAACCTTGTTTTGGGTGGCTACTCCAGTCCTGTTCTGTGTCACAAAGATTTCAGGACCATACACTTGCATCCACATCGATGCACTTACTGCTGGGTTGAGAGTGCCTGGGCCAAGGCAAATGAATGGTCATTCGCTCGCAATTTCAAACATAATTTACTTCTTGTGTGAGAGGCATCAAGCAATCTAGCACAGCAATATCTGACTCCATGCACGAAATCTTTTAATGCTATAACTTTTTTTATAGTGCTTCTTTTCTCTTCAACTAACCCACAAATACTTTACTTAGGCCAAAGCCTGTAAAATGACTGGTCTTATTGCCAGGAAGTTTACATGTCAAGCGCATGAGGTCCTCAGGTGGACCGAGAAATTTAGTGGTGGAAGAAACAACGGCCTCATTGAACACTGTACATTTTGTGACTTCCTCTTGCTCCAAAGTAGATTCCTTTTAAGCAGGATCTTTCAATCAGCATATTTGCACAGAAAAGATGCCAGCGGTTACTAGGAAGTTGTGATTAGGTCTGTGAAAGATTAGATGATGAAAAATGCAAAGTAATATTTAACAGCTGGTAGGACTCTAAAGAAATGGGAGCAGAAATGAACGCAAAAGGGTACAAAGTTTGCCAGCCAGTCATAAGGGGTTACCCTCAGAGCGTGATTCTGTAAGCTTCACCAAGATTACAAGGAGTAAGATGGGAAAGGCAACCAAATCTAATGCTGCCGGCACTTACTACAACAATCATTAGGTTCGTTTTTCTTTGTCCTGAAGAGAAGGCCATACTGGTGGGTGACACCCTGGTAAGGGGTTCAAGAGGAACTTTGGTGCTGTGGGAGGAACTGAGAGTTGTCAGATGCCTCCCACGATGGAAAGTTACAGAAATTAAGAATGAGGCAGAGAATATTCGAGTTAAAAATCGAAACTGCCATAATTGTCCAGGTTACAGAAAATGACCCACTCCTTAGGAAAGTGGATACTGGCAACAATGAGGTCATTATTCTTCAGGCAATGAGTATGGTGGATGACCTTAAGCTTAAGACTGATAGGGCTGCTTTAACAGGGATCCTGCCTAGTCTTAGTCTTGGTGCCAGTATCCATGCATTGTCTAAGGTCATTGGGATTAATGAGAGACTTAAGGGCATCTGTGTCCTCACTGGTGTGCAGTTTATGAATCAATATAATGTGTTCAATGGCAGACCGGACCTACACCTGGCAAATGGTATCCAATAGAGGGGAGGAAATATTGGGAGACATGGTGAACCAAGTCCTTTATCATGTCATAATGCCAACCCCTTTGAGATGCTGTTATCCATCCGAAGTGTCATGATTATGGGATGCCTTCTGAAGAGGTGGAACCGCTGAGAGACAATGCAATGGGAGCACCTCTCAGCCAACAGGAAGACCTACCACAGAGTGCATACAAACACCTCAGGTGGAAGTACTGGTAAGTGCTTCAACTGTTGTTGCTAATTCTTGAGAAACAAACCTCAAGCACCCAGGAAACCTGTCAAGCTAGGGAGCTGGTCAGTACTTACTCCCAGCAAGTAGTATGCATTAATGACAGGAATAAGATGAGCAACCTTGGAGCTTCAGTAGGGACTAACCGGTAGGATATAAAAGTGATTAAATAGCCTTGGATTCAGACTGAAGGAAAGGATTATCAGATAATTCCATTTTCCTGTTATCTGATCATATCATAGCTATCAATCCAATCAAGAGGGAGATAGAGGAGCACTGTATGTCCGGAAGTGCCTGGATTCCATGGTATTAAATGTCAGATCAAAACATGAGATAAAGAGCTGTGGGCCTCACTGTGGGAATGGGTGCATACAGAATCATTGTTGTCCACATGTCTGTCACACCAACTCATTGATAATGATGCCAGACTGTATAATGAGGTTAGTAATCTATTAGGGGTACAAGACCATAGTCATCCTAGATGACTACAACTGTCACATTAACTGGACAAATAAAACAGAGGAGATAGAAGCAAGGAGGCTTGCCACCTTTGCTGACGAAGTCTTCTTGGTCGAGCAATGACAAGGCTTACAAGAGGGAGGATTTTGCTAAATCTTGTATTCACTACCAATGATGACCTTATTTCCAGCTTGACTGTAGACGAGCCATTAAGAGTAAGTGAATCATAAACTAAATAGATTGTCACAGCATTTACCCAAAGCTGAACCCAAAGCTCAGCAACGTGGTTGATCTGACTTTAGGAGATCAGAGTTCAATGGCCTTAGAAAAGGAGTGTGCGGTGCATCTGGAAGCTAGGAAACACTCCGAGCGCGCAAACCTCCACTAATGCCAATATAATTTAATATTTACTGTTGTAATTCTTATTTCCTACCAGACGAACATGTCTACGATCTCAGGGAGTTAATAAATTAATTCACGGGTCTTAGTCTGCCCTGTTGCAGAATCTGAGAGATCCCATACCTCCATGGACGTCAATGAATTTTTTTATTCCTATTTTCAGATGTGGATCAACATTAAAACCTAATCAACCCTTCTTTGACCCACCGTGCACTTATCCACAAAATTTCATTTAAAATTGATAACTACATTCTGAGTTATATTTTCCATAAACATAAACACAGACAGACAGATGAACAGACATGGGCGACTACTTAAATTCCTCCAACTTCGCCGGCAGAGGTGTTGATAAAGAGTGTGAACGAGTCCTGGTGCTCATTCAGAGAAAGCTTTATTATACAGCAAACACAGTTTATGTCCTTAAAGCAAGATAGATCACCATTGTCTCAACCCACTTGGTTCACATGGGAGACAGCGGCAACAGTTAAGAAGAGAAGGACAGAGTGCCACAAATTCAAAGACACAGGTAGTTTGGCAGCTAAAATGACTACACCCCCCTCAATAGGAAAGTAAAGTCACTTGTAGACAGGAATAAGTACAATGAGGAGCTCCGGATATCATGCTTATGGGAAGAGAATCCCAAAGAGTTCTTTGGTTATGCAAACAGCAGAAAAAAACTTTGGAGCAAAACTGGGACATTGATGCTAAAAGAGTTTTGTGAAACTTCACTCATGAGATAGCAGAGATTCTAAATTCTCACTTCTCATCAGTGTTTACTATATGCAAGGGAAGTGACGTCCTTGAGCCAGGCATTACTCTCAAATTCGTGACTTTAGAGAATATTCGATGGACAATAGCAGAATCATACAAAAGGTTAGACAAATTACAAGCCAACAAATCCCCGAGTCCGATAAGTTTCTTGCAGGAGTTTTGCGAGAAGTAAGTGATCAGGTGGTCTCTCACTTGGCTGCTGTTTTCGAGAATCACTGGCTACTGAGAAAGTTCCATTGGACTGGCAGAAGGCAAATGTTACCCATTATTTATAAAAATTACAAAGATTATTTTCTAGGAAATTACCATCTACTTACCAATACATCTGAGGTAGGAAAGAGATATAGTTGTGGACAGGATTCTAGATTTTCTCAGATAGGATTCTAAATTCTCTAGAATCATGTAAGTTATTTATGACTCACAACATGGCTTAGGTGGCATTGTTAGTGTTTGACCAATATAAATGAAGCATTCCACTGCATGCTCTCTGAATACGACCTGGGTTGGGCAGTTAACATTCTTTATTTGAACTTCCAGAAGATTTTCGATAAAGTACTTCATAGAAGGTTGCTAGCAATTACTCATGCATTGGGAATTCAGGTAAAACTAAATGCATGGATTAAAAATTGGTGGAGTGACCGGGGGCAGAGTTTGTAATCAGTGGTGAAATCTTGTATTAGTGGAGATATCCAGGGTTCTGTTCTAGGGCCAATATTTTTTTTATCAGTTTATCGAAGACATCAGTAATGTAGATGCAGGTAGTGTCAGCCAAACTGATAATCTGTGAAAGACACAAAGCTAGAAGGTAATGCCTCATCATTCGAGAAAACAGATAAACTATGTATTGACATGGTCAAAATCGAGAAGTCTGAGTAGTTCAACCTGGAAGAGTTTAAAGTGATGAGCATCGGCCTTGAAAATCCCGGGACCTAGTTAGGATGATCAGCTGTAATGACTTCGAGAGGAACTTAGTTGCTCTAATCAGCTTGATTTTAAGTTCTGCAACAGTGCATTGAAGTAGGGAGGAAAGCACAAGGGCTTATATGTAATATAGAGGTAGTTTTGGTACAAAAACTAGGAAATAGTCCTCTCAAACTACAGTTCTCTTGCATGGCCGCATCTGAAATATGTTGTGCAGATCTGGTCATCAACCCTGTAAAAGGATATTGAGAGGCTTAAGAGAGTCTAGCAGTGGGCTACTAAATTGGTCCCATCCATGAGACACACGGGATACACGGGCAGCCTGCGGGCACTAGGCGTCATTTTGTTAGACTAGACATTCGTGCAAACTACTAACTGGGCTTTTCAGAATCCTTTGTGGATTTGAATGCACAGACTACCTGCACATCCTTTTTTTTTTTTTTTTGATAATGAATGGAGGAAGGAAAAACAAAGGAAAAAAAATAAGTCCATGTGCCTAAAGGCATCCTTCATTCATAAAATACTTATAATAATTGGATTTAAAATTGAGAGGATTAAATGTATGTGGGAAGCAACTCCCAGGAAGTGAATTCCAGAGAGTAGTAGTTCTGGGGATAAATGAATTTTGATAAGCAGAGGTTCTGCATTGTGAGGGAGAGAGTGTGAGTTCATGGGCACTCACAGCTGCCCGAGTATTTCGGGAGAAAATGTGAAGGGGAGGCACAATTGAAGCCAGTTCGTTAGAGCACTTACGGTAAAAATATCGATGAGATAGTGCTAAAGAAGCAACATCTCTACGTACTGATAACTGAGGAGGGTCCTGCGTTATGGCAGGATTATTGATTAATCTAATGGCTTTATTTTGAATTTTGTCCAACTGCCTCAATGCAACCGCTCCACATCCACTCCACAGTGGTGAACAGTATTCGATCTGAGAACGCTCATGACTGTTGTATATTGTGGCCATCTGCTCATCATTGAAGAACTCACGAATTCTGTACATAAGTCCCAGTTTTTTAGAAGCATTTTTAGCAAGGGATTTAACATAAGCTGTCCAGCTTAGGTTGGGGTTTAGAGTAACACCTAGGATATCAAATGTAGTGGATATGGGAATACTGACAACATTTAAATTATGTAATAGTCTGAGAGACTCTTTCTATTGGAGAAATTAATATATTTAGTTTTCTGAGAATTAAATGAGACCAGATTTTTTTGTCCCCATTGATTAATTTTAGAAAGGTCCTGGTTCAGAGAAATTGCTGTGTTTATTTGGGAATTTATAATATCAAATTGTGTAAAGGAGGTACTAAATGTGAAAGAACTATGAAGGGTCGAGTCACCAGCTTAAGAGTGTATTGGGTTGTGCGTGACAGATAGGAGGTCATTTATATGAATGAGAAAAAGGTTTGGCGCCAAAACTGATCCCTGAGGTACGCCAGAATTTATGAAATGAAACTGAGAACAAATTCCATCTACCACGACCCGTATTATTCTGCTATGAAGGTAAGAAGAAATTAGAGGAACCAGTGATGCAAGGCCATAGTGTGACATCTCAGACAATAAGGCCTTGTGCCATACTCTGTCAAATGCTTTTGAAATATCAAGTGCTACTGTGTGTGTTTGACCATGTTGGTCTATTGTTTTGTTAATCTGATGGGTAAGAAGGCAAAGAATATCTACAGTTGAACGTTCCTGTCTAAATCCATACTGCCGATCATTGATCAATTTATTGATTTCTAGATGCTTGACTATGTGTTTGTTAATTAGTGTCTCAAAACCTTTACCGAGAACGGAAGTTATTGCAATTGGTCTATAGTTTGATGGATCAGAAGTTGCTACCTTTTAAGGAACAGGATGGATATTTGCTTCTTTCCATGGGGCTGGAAATATTGAAGTATGGATGCATAAGCGGAAAAATTCTGCTAATACAGAGCCAACACAGGAGCAATTTTTAAGTTCTATTGAAGGAATTTCATCTGGACCAGTGGCTTTGTCTGCTGATAGATTCTGTAATATGGCTTGTACGTATCTTAGCTAGAACATTAACTGTACGAGGAATTATGGAGAGAAGCTTCTCTGGATGCATTACTATAATGATTCATTTGACAATTTCTTCACATATCAGATCAACAGTACCTGGAATCGGGTACCATCACAGGTAGTTGACATTTTCTCAAGAAAGCAGTACAAAAGGAAGTTAGACAAAGTTTGCTAGCACTAACTTAGCGGTAGGTTGCGTTTCGTGCTTTTCCCGGATTTTTTTTTTTTAGCCCAGCCTTTCTCCTCTGGTTTAAGAGTACTTGCATCTCTGTGTATTCTCTGTGAGTGGGAAAGGATGGTGGGGAGAGCCGTCATCTTTACTTTTCTCTGAATAGTAGAGCAGCATCTTGTACCTGGTAACTTCATGGTACCTCCTCGGTTTGTGTAGTAAGATTTTTTTAGATTTTGTCCTTGACTCTCTCTCTCTCTCTCTCTCTCTCTCTCTCTCTCTCTCTCTCTCTCTCTCTCTCTCTCTCTGTACCGTACTGCAATGGTGTCAGGGATTTTGTTTGCCATCACTAGTGCAGAGTCCCCCAAACTGGTGGCAGTCTGAGGGCACACTGTAGTTCATGACTTATCTTGTGTTGCTGCTCCTCGCGGTGGACATTTCTCCTCTCCTCTTACACCAGACATTGCTGTTTCTAATTCACACTTTCCTATTACACATTTGGTCAGTGGTCGTTATGTATCTGAGACCAACATATCTAGTCCTATTACTTTTTGTAATTATGATCAAAAAATTATTTTTGTTTATTTTATTCTATTGACTTCATTATTTTGTTGTGTTCATGCTGAATCAAATCAAAGCCCCGTCAATTCAATAATCTCTGTCGTAAGATTTGCGCTCCAATATTATGGTCTTTACAAAAATATCAATGAGTTATTTCTGTTGTCTCAGAAATGAGACTTGCAAATGTGTGCTGAAACATTAGTTTTCAATTTTTACCATGGATCAGACCTTAGTGCTCTAGGTTTTGTTCAACATTTAATGATCTCGTATGACTCCGGAAACCATAGTCATGGTATGCCACTGTACATCCAGAAAAGCTATTCTTATGTGTTCCAAGTACTGTACTGTATACCAGTTTAGATGCGTTTTGTAAGTATATGAGTCGCTAAAGTGGCGAAAGCATTAGTGACTCGCTTAGTTTCTTTGCCATCTGTCCATCAAGACGATTTTAAAGCCACGTTGGAATTCGTTGGCGGAGTGACTGGGGTTCTTCTTCGACGAACGCTCATGGTGGAGTGGCGTTGGTATCTGCAAGTTTCAGGTTGACCACAACTCATCTCTAGTGCAATTCATCAAAATGGCAGTTGGTATAAATTTGGATTGTCAATTTTTCCTTTGGTTGTTAGTGCCATTTTTTGGCACTATTAGGATCATTTGACCTTTACTAGTATTATTGCAAGGAAAGTGGAAAGGTTACAAGAGGATGAGAAAAAGGCAGAGTATAAGAGACAAGTGGAGGAACGATTGGGCAAATATGAATTGAAGCAGATGGGGGAAGTGGAAGATGTGTGTAGGATATTTATAGAAGAAATATGTGCAGCATGTGATGTGGTGTGCGGGAGGAAGAGAAGGCGGAGGGGGTGCAAGGAACAGCGTGGTGGACTAAAGAGGTGAGACAGGCTGTGGCACAAAAGAAGAAAGCATACAATGAATGGATGAGAAATAGGGGCGTGGAAGAAGTTGAGAGGCGGAAGAGATAGTTATATGTAGAAAGAAAGAGAGAGGTGAAAAGATTAGTAAGAGAGAGTAAGAAGAGAGTGGATGAGGAATTTGGAAGGAATTTGAGTGTAAATTGGAGGGACTGTAAGAAAATGTTCTGGAAAGAGATGAAGAGAATAAGACAGGGTGGAAGCGAGGTTAGCAGGGGAGTGAAAAATAAAAATGGTAGATTACTAGTGGAGAAGGGAGAAAAAGTGAGCAGATGGAGAGAACACTTTAAGGAATTATTGAACATACAGGATGGAAGTAATGCCAGTATAAATGGCTGGGGAATGGCTGGGAGTAGGAGGGAGGTGAGAAGACGGGAAACAATCAGTAGGATAGAAGTTGTGGAAGCAATGAAGAAAGTAAAACTGGGGAAAGCCCCAGGAATTGATGGAGTGTGTGGTGAAATGCTGAAGCATGGGGGAGAGATAGTAGTAGAATGGATGTGGAAGATGTGCAGATTGGCCTGGGAGGAAGGTAGAGTCACGGAGGATTGGAAGTCAGGTATAATAAATTATTCCCTTGTACAAAGGAAAAGGGGAAAAAGAAGTGTGTGATAATCATAGGGGCATTTGTCTTCTTAGTATAATAGGAAAAGTGTATGGTACGATACTTATTGACAGAGTTAGAGAAAGAACAGAGGAATTAGTTGGAGAAGAACAGGGAGGCTTTAGGAAGGGAAGAGGTTGTGTAGATCAGATATTCATTCTTAGATCTTTAGTGGAAATGTTTCTAGAGAAGGGAAAGAATTTGTATGCGGCTTTCATGGATTTGGAGAAAGCATATGACAGGGTGGATAGACAAGGATTGTGGAAAGTATTAAGAATATATGAAGTAGATGGGAAGTTGTTGAATGCTGTGAAGAGTATGTATGATGGTGCTAAGGCTGCAGTGCGTGTGGAAGGTGAACTAAGTGAATTTTTCTCTTTGAAGGTTGGGTAGAAATAGGGATGTTTCATGTCTCCATGGTTGTTCAATCTGTACATGGATGGGGTAATAAAAGAGGTACAAGGTAGGGTAGTGGATGTTGGAGTGGCCCTGGTGAGAGAGGATAGGGTTTGGAAACTCCCTGTACTGTTGTTTGCAGATGATACTGTGTTGTTGAGTGAAGACGAAGGCGAGCTGCAAGGCTCGGTGGATGAGTTTGGGAAAGTGTGTAAGGAACGGAATCTAAAGGTGAATGTAGGGAAGAGTAAAGTGATGGTCTTTGAGAGAGGCGAAGTCAGTGAATGTACAGCGAGGTTGGATGGTGAGGAATTGGAAAATGTGAGTGCGTTTAAGTACTTGGGTAGTGTGATGAGTAAGGATGGAGGTTTGGAGGGTGAAGTGCTTGAAAGGGTACAGCATGGAAGAAAGGTTGCTTGTTCTTTGAAAGCAGTCATAAGAAACAGGGAAGTGAGCATGGAAGTGAAAAAGTTACTACATGACAGTATTGTGATACCAACTCTAACGTATGGAAGTGAAGCTTGGACGTTGTTGGAAGGACACAAGTCAAGAGTGAGAGCAGTGGAAATGAGTTATTTAAGAGGAGCCTGTGGAGTCACATGGAGAGACAGGCTGACGAATGAGGATATAAAAGAGCGTTGTGGTGTGGATGTGGATGTGATAGGAAGCATTATGAGGAACACACTGAGGTGGTTTGGCCATGTGGAGAGGATGGAGGGCGAAAGACTGACGAAGAGAGTGTATGTGAGTGAGGTGGAGCGGGGTAGAGGGAGGGAGAGGCCGAGGATGAGATGGAGGGATGGGGTGGAGAGGTATATGAGAGAGGGAGGTGTGAGTTGGGAGCAGGGCAGTGAAATGGTGGGGGACAGGGCGACGTGGAGGCGATTTGTTTGTGGCCACCCCAAACGGGATTGAGGCGTCTGGCAACAGATAGATAGATAGATTACTATCATCATCATCATCATCATGATCATCATTATTATTATTATTATTATTATTATTATTATTATTATTATTTGTGGTAGGTGGGGGCGCTCACCATCCACTCACTCAATGTAGTGCTGCTCTCGGATGTCTGCCCTGTCCTCTCCTCCATCCTTCTTTCCTTCCATCTTCTTCCATCTTTCTTTCCTTCATTCTTTCCCTATCCTTCTGTATACGGGTGACTTTACACTCCCTCTTCTGTCTTTCATTCCTTCATTCTTACCTCTTCCTTCTGCCTGTGGATGACTCTACACTGAGTGACAAGCTAAATGGTTTTCTGTACACCAGGAAACCATTTACTACGCTGGGTGGTAACCATATAACCAAATTTTGGCGCCTGGTGGTTTAGTGGGTAATTATTGTGCTCCAATCGGATTGAGCCGGTGAAGGTTTATATCCAAGGAGTGGTTGGGGTTTATTGCTCACGTAATGCCACTCAGGGATGAGTGAGGTTGGTCACTCTCATCTTAAATGTCAGGACCAACTGCCTAACCCCGGGCTCTTACGCTTCTCATGGGGCAACGTAGGATTGGATGATGGATGATGATGATGATGATTATGATGATTATTATTACTATCATTACTATCATCATCATCATTATTATTATTGTTTTTATTATTATTATTATTATTATTATTATTATTATTACTATTATTACTTCAGCCAAGGAGGGTATGTTTTCGCCCTTGTCCGTTTGTTTGTTGGTTAGTTGGTTTGTGGGCAAAATTGCACAAAAACTACCACTCGGATTTCCACGAAACTTGGTAGAAGAGCCTTGGCCCAGAATAGACTCCATTAAATTTTGGTGCAGATCCGGATAAAGGTGAGGATCCAGGATTTTTTTGATCACTTTCTTTAACACTGAGAGATAGGACGTTGGAGGTGGTATGCGCTCTACTGAGTGTCATTCTGATTATTATTATTATCATTGTTATTATTATTATTATTATTATTATTATTATTATTATTATTATTATTGTTGTTTATTTTCATCATTTTTATTATTTTTGTTACTACTACTACTGCTGCTGCTGCTGCTGCTGCTGCTGCTGCTGCTGCTACTACTACTACTACTACTACTATTACTGCTACAATACTACTACTACTACTACTACTACTACTACTACTACCACTACTACTACTATTACCACTACCACTACAACTACTACTGCTACTAATTCTGCTACTACTACCACAACCACCACCATCACCACCACCACCACTACTACTACTACTACTACAACTACTACTACTGCTGTTTTTATTATTATTTAAAGACACTGGCATTAGATGCAGCTCTTATACCTCAAAAGGTCACAGCGAGGGTCACAAATAGCCAAAAAGCAAATATTTACTAAGTAGAAATGCATTAACCTTATGTTTTTAAAACTCCTGGACACTCTCCATATCCACAGCATCATTAGGAAGCATATTTCAGAGTTTAGTGACTGATGGAACACAACATGCACAATACTGTGACGTATGATATATAACACGAGAAAATGCCTGGTTATTTAAATATAATGAATTATGGTCACACGGATTTGCTGAGAAGGTGGTGGACGATTGGCATGCAAAGGACGGTCAGCATTAATAAATATCCTGTTACTTGGTGTCAGTGACCTCAGAAGAAGACGATGTTGATGTATAATAAGATCAGGCAACGGAAGTTTTATCTGATTAATAGTACGATCCAAAAGCCTGAAGTTAGCCTCAGCAGAAGAGGACCAGACACGCGAGTAAGTAGTACTAAAGGAAAGCAAGATACATTAATAAAAACATTTCCGAACAATGATTTCATTCTGTCGGAGTCCAATCTTCTGAGATAAGCAACTGGGTGTAAATGTTTCTCAAAAGCGAGTTTTCATCAAAGGTGACACCCACCAACTTAACTAAAGTGCATTAATTGATTACAGTGTCGTCGATTGTAATTCCAGCATGAAAAGGAAGAGGTATTCTAAATGTACTGACAATAAAACAATGAGTTTTTGCAAGGCTTAGCTTCATGCCCCACTGGTCACACAAAAGAATAATTTTAAATATATCATCCCTCAGAAAACTGGCGCGTGAATTCTTTCAGAAGAAGAAATGTGAACATATAAAGACGTGCCATCAGCACACATAATTATTTTAAAGGAAATCAAACCACATATTAGTAAAAAGGAGTATGAGCAGAAGCGAGGCTACGCTGTCCTGTGGTACACCACAGCTAACTGAACTAAATTTAACTCGACTAAAGTCACCATTTGCCACCAAATGTTAGTGTCTCCTAGTCATGAACGTACATAAAATGTTCAAAACAGAACCACCAGTCCCACTGGAACCCAGATTACGCAGAAGCGTCTTATAATATCCAAACTGAGTGCGATACTAAATTTAAGAAAACAATCTCGATTCACGTCCCACATGCAATGAAGTCTTTAGATCATAAATGAGAACTAGAAGCGCATCATAGTTACTGAAGTCTTTCCTCCAAAATTGGCTTGGTGATTCATAGTACATTTACTAACAAACGTCGATATTTGCCTGGTTTGCAGGTGCTCAGAAATCATATATAAAACTGGAGTAATGAGGATGGGTCTATAGTCTTCAAGATAAACAGTAGCAATTTATCCACTGCAGCAGGAGTCAAATTAGTAGTGCGCCAGCATTCTGGGAATGTACCCCAATGGATTAAAATTATAAAAATGGGTGCTGACAGCTATTAATCTCATTCCACGGATGTATCACAGTTAAACTAGCACACTCCATTCTATATATTTCTGTGAAGAAAAAAAAATTCTGAAGAACGAATTTTAGATAAGCCATGTCTCACTCTGAGAGGCCGCATGTCTAAAATTGTTGTAGTTCTATCTTTTCTAGTTCTGACAACATTAACTTCTCTGAATGAATAATTGAATTCCGTGCTTCCCAGAAAAATTTAGGTGGAAAAATAAAGATTTGCTCTTAAGGGAAGGGATGGTTTAATGAAAAATATAAAGCTACTCGCAGTGTAAGAAGGACGTGTATCTTTGTTAGCATCGCCTTCATACAAATGACTCTTGGAATGAATGTGTCCATGCATGTAGGCTACTACTGCACAGGGAACCTACTGTGACGCTGAACGATATTTTTTCAGCTCGTGAAGCATTATCTAATATCTAAAATCCTCATAAGTACTGGTTTGCCTTACCTTCGGCCATTTTTAGGTGTACTGCTGTCAATATTCCCTGGTATCTTCTGCAAGTCTGCTTGTGAATTATCGCAAAGAAAAGCCCGAATTGCTTATGACTCATTTTGAATGAGTGTTGTTCTGTAACGAGATAACAGGATGATCCTAATCCATCATTTTGTAAAATGGCCTTTAGATCAAAGGATGTAAAGAAATGTAAAGTCTAACTTGATCCCTGGGTCAGAGTTGATCCACTAAGCATGTTTCGTCTAATTTTCTAGTTTTCAGGTATATTAGTTTCAAAATTAAGCGAACTTTTCGGGCTTCTTGTAGAGTCTGTATCATTCTTTTTCACTGGACAGTACCTAATATATCTATCCCAAGGGTTCCTTCGTCAATGTTAATCTTTAACTATCAATCCATAGCGCCCACTTCTATATTATCGAAAGTTTATGAACGCCTTGTGTCAGCACTACTTTCCAAGTTCCTGGAGCTATCGTATTTACTGCCATCCTGCTAACAGATGTATCATGAAGATCCCGGAATCATTAATGTGCCCCTGACCATCTTTCGTGACCTTCAGACTACAATGAATCAAGGATGGAAAGCCATACTGAATACAGCTGAACTTTTCTGCGGCCACTAATCATGTAAATCATTATGAGTTACTATAAAACCCCCCTGATGTTAGTGTAGTATATTCAGTATTCTCTATTATGAACCATTTTCTGAGAGGTAGAACGTTTCATGTTTGTGTTGATGGTAGTTACAGCAGGTCTTTCAATATTCATTCAGGAATACGTGAAGGCAATTTGAGGGGTCTGTTGGTATTTATAATTTATACTATGGGACTGCGTCAAGTTTTCACTTGAAACTATATTGTCATGCCAATGATATAACTCTGGTCTACATCGTTCGTTCTCCCAGTTCACTACAGTCCGTGAATCTCTGAATGGAGATTTGTCATGTTTTCCTAGTGGTGTAGAGATTGGGATATGAAACGCAACCCAGCAGTAATGAAGACTTTGTCAATCATTCTCGTTTCCAGTCACCCTCTCACGGCCCACTCTATGGAAGAAATGACTTTACAGTAGCGATGTATGATGAGTTAGAGATTCCTGGCTTGATTTTTTCTTTATAATTTTTCTTTTGAAAGCCATACAGATTGGTGTCATCGGCTGCTAAAAAAAATATAATAAGTCAAAAAGTGTGACGAAATTTATTAGGTTTATCCATTTCAGTCACTCGCTGATGATACTTCACTATTCTTCTTCATGAAAATTCCTTATCTGTAAGGTCATCCACCACCACTTGTTTTTTTAAGCTGGTTAACAGTATTGTTGAGACTGTTAGTTTTCTGTGGTTAGGAAGTTTTATGTGATCTTGAATGCCATCACAATGTTGGCTGCCTGCACATGCAGTATATAATCCTCTCAGATATGATTCATTGGATACTTGGCTATCTCCCTAACATGTAAGTTCCTTCCAGGTCCACCTGGTTCTCATCAGTGCAGCATCCATTACTGCTTCAGCCAATGAAGTGTCATACAACTCAGTGTCAAAATTGTTCCCTTTCCAAAGTTATTGGTCTCTGGAATTCTTTTAATTATGCAGTCCATCTAGCATGAACATATTCAAATGTAAAGTAAACCCCCACTTCACTGTACCCCCACTATACCAAACATCGGATTTAACGGACACATTGAAGGGTCCCAGACAAACCATCGGACATACCAGATACCATCTGTTAAATGGGAAAAACCACACGAACCTGTTTGACAACTCTAGGGCCAGTGGAACCTTTCTGACATTTAACATATACACTCCAGTACATGGGGTGTATGATGCAGGCAAATGGATCCTCCCCATGTGTTGATTGACTCAGAATGCAGTTACTAATGCTGGCAGTGGTTTTTCCCGCCCACTTGGACTACTGTACGTTGGGAAGGACAAGGGTGTGAAATTATGAGCGAAGTTAGTGTAAAATGGGTATAGTTTTCATTTTTAGTGCTTGAATATGCAATTTTACTTATTTATTTTCCATATATGTGCTAAAAATCCCAATTCAGAGGGGGACTTTAATGGATGCTCGGCTTTATCGGATCAGGTTTCCTCCCAGATAATCTGGTATTGAGAGGTTCTACTGTATAGCCAGCTCTTGCTTGCTTTGAAAGATACAGGATTCTTGTTGGATTTCTCTCTCTCTCTCTCTCTCTCTCTCTCTCTCTCTCTCTCTCTCTCTCTCTCTCTCTCTCTCTCTCTCTCTCTCTCTCTCTCTCTCTCTCTCTCTCTCTCTCTCTCTCTCTCTCTCTCTCTCTCTTTCTTTACTGTAGACATAGGAAATTTCGGTTTAAACATTTTCATGCTCTTTGCTGGTAAGGTTTTGCATCATTTGTTATATTAGACCCTTGCTATAATGGACTAACTGGGGAGAAGCTTGATGTGATAAAGCTGATACTCCAAAATATCTGAAGCCCTCCCAGGTGTGATTTTAATCATGTTTCAAAGTAAATGAGTATAATAGCATTTTCTAGTTCTCAAAATGAAAACGATACCCATTCTACAGTGATTTAGCCCTTTTGCAGCTTATTACACATCTTTGTCATAGCACTTCTTCATGACTAGTACCGTATTTCTATAGCCTGTTATTACAACTCAGCAGTCATCATGGGGAGAGAGCAATTTCAGGCCAGGTTGGAGTAAAAAGTGTAGGAAACACATGTATTGCACACTGTGCCTAAATAGATGGATATACACTGCTTACTCTGCCACTCTTCTTGTATGCTGTACAGTGAGTTAATTGTCAGTCATCGTCACTGTCGGCAAAGATGGATTCCGGTGGCTCTGGTATAAAGAGTCCTGAGGTGCTGGGGGTTTGGGACCTGAAGGCTGTGGTGCTAACCTGTTTGGGACCTGAAGGCTGTAATGCTAACCTGTTTGGGACCTGAAGGCTGTGGTGTTAACCTGAGGGTATGTGGAGGCTGTCTGAGGATGCTGATACTATAAACACAGTAGAGGTCTCTGACTGTGTGGGGCCTCTGGGTAGCAGGGGGGGGGGTGGAGCAGGCTTGAAAAGCTGGGAGATGTTGCTGTAGTTCTACAACAATTTTCCCCTCTGTCAGGTGATGGTATCAAGCCTCATTAACACCCTCTTCCAGCCACCCTTGCAGCCCTTCCCCAGCAAGATTCCCCTGCCTTGCAGCTGCCAACATTAATTTCTGCCATCCTTGGTGGCTCAGTCCCTTCAAAATTATACTGTAGTGCTGGAATCTTGGGGGTTCTGAGGAGTTTGCACCATCCATTCTTGGGCATGGCAAGTGGCACTTTATTCCTTGTCTCCGCCAAGTTGACGATGGCGTCCTTTATGGTGTATTTCTTGAAAATGTGAAGGATTTTCTTGCCTCTGGTGTCCTCATATTCATCCTAGATCATCCCCATCCTCAGTCACAGGGAGGCACTGTTGCAGGTAGAGGTTTCTGTAGTGCCTCATGGCACTCGCTATAACCCACTGGTTCACGGGCTGCATAAAGGCAGTGATGGTGACTTGCAGGAACAAGGTCTTGATTCGTCCATCCTTGCTGCAGAGTTTGTTGAAGAAAGGATGGGCTAATGTATTGTCTAGCAGCAGCACTGCTTTCAGTTCCACAAGAAAGATGCTATACCTTTTTGGTGCTGCCTCTCGGAAGGGTCGAAGCTGTGGTGGAACTATTCATTAATGAGATCCTGGGTCAACGAGGCAGGCTTTTTGCTGTGTACTCCACAGGAAACTTGGCCAGGATATCTTTGAGTGACATGGGTTGCTTGCTTTTGGCTGCTATGGCTGGCTGTAGGTGATGAGAGCCATCAGCAGTGGAACAAACTAAAATGGAGAGACAGTCTTTCATTGTTTTTTGCTCTGGAATGCTGGCAGTATCTTTGGAAGCCTGGGTGTTTTGAGGAAGAGCACAGCAGAAGAGCCCAGTCTCTTTTGCATGGTAGATTTGAAGTCATACAGGCCCTCCTCCTCCACCAACTTTGAAAATGGAACAAATGGCTCCACAGCATCAACACTGACGATGAACATCTCTCCAGTTATGGCCTTGTTAACAATGCCACGGTTCCTCCTGAACTTCCACAGCCAGCCATCATTACACTTGAAATCTTTGATAGCAAGTTGTGCAGCAAGCCTCTGTGCTGCATGTGTGTACCATTTAGACGCATCTTCGTTGAGTTTCTCATTGGGCAGGTTCCTGGTCCTGAACACCTAACCCCTTCCTATCGCTTTCCATTTTCAGCATTATCTCGTTTATTTTATCTTTAACCTTCAGGATGTCATGAAGGTCGACCTCTTATGGTCCATACTTGTGCATGATGTCTCCCCCGTGTGAGCTTTCCCTGTTCATGCCTTTTTCTTGGGCCTCAATCGCCTCCAGCTCTCAATAATGGTCATAATCCTCCTCTTTGATTTTTTGGATGAGGTGATGAGAGATTCCTTACTACATAAGAACATAAGAAGAGAGGATAACTGCAGTAGGCCGGTTGGTCCATGCTAGGCAGCTCCTAGAATAGTAACTGAACTACTAGAATGAGATAAGGATAGCAAAGAAGAAGGCTCTCCCCCACCCTCCAAACCCTCCATCCGAAGTCGGCAGGAAAAAGTCAGAAAGAACACTATGCAGTATAGAAAAACTGGCGTGGACATTTTACAGGAAAGTGTGAAAGGAGAATAGAGACTATCAACTAGAAGCCATTTTTCACAACCACAGTGAGAAAGCACTTGGCACAGTCGAGAGACATGAGATGCACAATGAAAGAATCAGCAAGACTGAGTCCGACCACACATGATACTGTGTCCTGAAGTAGCCCCCAAATAGCCCAACTCATCTCCTGCTCCCACCTGCTCCTCTCCAAACTAGCCTAAGTTGCTGGAAAAACCCACCACCAACGTTTGGTAACTGCATTCTGAGTCACTCCGTCCATAGGAAGCGGTCCTTAACACCTGAAGTACTAACAGGATCGATCGATCCTTTTTCAGGATTACACAAGATACCAAATATGATCGAGAGAAGAGCTTTTGGGAAAAACTGGACATTAGGCTTCAGCCCGATTGTGATGTATATCGATGCAAACCAATGAGAACTAAGTACTGAGTAGGGAGGAGGGAGGATCTGGGTCCTTACCCATGGTGGGGGGGGGGTGATTCCCCCACTGCCCTCTTGCTGCCTTCCTCCACCCCAATACCTTTGTTCCCTCTCCCCTTCCCTCACCTCTGACCGCCTCCTGCTCCCTCCCTCCCCCTCCCTCACCACTCTCCATCATGCCTTTGTGGTTACCCCCCCTTTCCCCCCTCCCTTTCCCCCTAGGGAGGGTTACATCCCCTGGCCCTGTACGCCCTCTCCCTCTTTGTCTTGTGGTGTCTGTCTCCAATCTCTATACCCTCGTACCATCCCTCCTGGCCTCTCCCCACCACCCCCAGCCCCCACCCCCTGTAGTACGCCGTCCGCTTACAACTCACCCCCCCCCCCTCCCCCGCCTAGAGTATTATATGTCATTGTTACTATTCATGTCGCGTGTTTTCATGAAATACCAGTATCAGATTATTGTTTGTGTAATTGCATACACAGATGCACGAAACACCGACTGTGTGTTTTTCATGTCTTTTTTTTTTAAATGAATCGTGTATACACCGTAATGTTTCCTGTAAATGTTGGTAATGTTTGTTTTTCATAATAAAAAATTGTGTATTTGTGTGTTTTTCTTTCTCTTACACCATTATCATTATTTTGCATGATTTAGATTTTTTCCCCTTGAAATTCTTACAGCTACTTGATTTGACCGCTCTGAGGGAAGGGGATGGGGGGAAGGGGTGAGGGGAGAGGGGGGAAGGGGAGTGGGTGCTGGAGTGAGTAACACCAAGAAAAAGATTTTGCATGCTTTTGCTCTTTTTTTTTTATTTTTATTTTTTTGACAGCTACGCAGCTATAAGGGAAGGGAACGGGGGGCAGGGAAGGTGGGGAGGGCAGAAGTGTTGGGAGTGAAGGGTGTTGGGAGTGAATGAAGAACACCGACATAATTATTTTGCATGCTGTTGTTTGATAAAACAATTGAACTGGAAAATTCTATAGGAGGAGGGGGGGGGTAGGGGGGAGGGGAGGAAGAGAGGGGCCATGATAGGAGTGGGTGAGGAAGGTCATGGGAGGAGAGGAATGAGGGCGGAATGGGAAGTGCATAGAAAACTGGAGTTTTCCCACCCGGAAAGCTAACTTTTTTCAACTTTGACGGGCTATAGCTCATGAACCAGTTAGTCTAAAATGATCTGGTTTGCGGCATAAGGTGTGTAAATTCAAGCTCTAAACCTTGGGCATAACACTTTTTATTTCTGTAAGAGTCGAAAAATCGGCTCCATATACAGATTTTCACGCCGGTACAGTCGATCGAATTGCGTATTCTGGGGGATAAGGGCCACGTGAAGCTCTCCCTGTTATGTGTAGTATATGTTAAAGCTGGAAAACTGTCCAGTGGGCTCGGAAGCATCTGGAAGGGCCACATGATGTGCTCCGATTTATGGACTTTATCCAGTATGGTTGACAGATTGTCCAATGGCCTTTGTAGTGTCTCTCAGATCTGATATCCAGTATACTGGGTGCAAAGGACTACATTTTATTTCCCTGAACTCTCACTATTTTTCTTTTCTTTTCTATCATGCATACTGGGAATAGCTAATGGCAATTTCTACTCCTCCAACTTCACATAGAGTTCTGTGCACAGTAATAGTACAGTAGCTGTAACAGTTTTCTTAGTGATACTGGTAGTTGTGGTAGTATTGTTGGTAGTTGTGGTTGAAATGTTGGTAACTGTGACAGTAATATTGATATAATGCTGATAATAGTGGTAGTAATATTTGCACTAGTGTTAGCAGTGTTGGTAGTTGTATTAGTACTGTTGGTAGTTCTAGTAGTACTGTAATATTGGTAAATGTAGTAGTAATGTTGATAAAAGTGACAGTAATGGTGGTAATTGTGGGAGTAAAACTGGTAAGAGGAGCGAATGATGAGGTAAAAGAGAGAGAGATTGTCCAGGTGCTTGAGAGTGCGAAAGTGGATGTATGTGGAATAACTGAAACAAAAGGGAGAGGAGAAAGTGTGAGGGAATGGGAGTATGGATGGGGTATATGTGCAGGAGTAGGTGAGAATGAGAGGGCAAAGGAAGGAGTATGTATAGTTGTGAGTAAAAGATGGAAGAAGAGCATAAGACAGTATGGATCAGTTGGGTCAAGGATTGTGTGGGTAAAGTTGAAAGTTGGAATACAAATGTGGGCGACTGTGTGTGTGTATGCGCCAACGCAAGATCGTGCTAGAAGAGTGAGAGAAGAGTTCTAGACAAATGTGGAAGTGTGCATGGAAAAGTTTGGAAGGAATGAGAGAGTGTTTTTGATCGGTGATATGAATGGTAAAGTTGGGAATGTGACGGTGAATCGAATAGTTGGTGAGTGGGGTGTGCCTGCTGAGATAGATGAGAATGAGACATTTGTGCTGGGAGGGGGTTGGTGATAGCCAATACCCTCTTCAGGCATAAAATGATCCACAGGTATACATGGCGAGTGATGAGAAGGGTGGGTGGTGAACTGAATGAAAGGAAGGCAATGATTGATTATGTGTGTGTGGATGAAAGGATGCGAAGATGTGTATTGGATGCAAGAGTTTATAGAGGTTGGGGGAGTGGACTTTCTGACCACTACTTGGTGGTGGCCAGAATTAGGATTCAAGTAAGATGGAGAAATAGAAGGGAAAGACGAGAGGAAGGAGTAGTTGCAAGGAGAGTGGAAAGGTTACAAGAGGTTGAAAAAAAGGCAGAGTATAAGAGAGAAGTGGAGGAACGACTGGGCAAATATGAATTGGAGCAGATGGGAGACGTGGAAGGTGTGTGTAAGATATTTACAGAAGAAATATGTGCAGCATGTGGTTCTTTGAAAGCAGTGATAAGAAACAGGGAAGTGAGCATGGAAGTGAAAAAGTTACTACATGATAGTATTGTGATACCAACTCTAACGTACGGAAGTGAAGATTGGACGTTGTTGGAAGGACACAAGTCAAGAGTAAGAGCAGTGGAACTGAGTTATTTAAGAGGAGCCTGTGGAGTCACATGGAGAGACAGGCTGACGAATGAGGATATAAAGGAGCGTTGTGGTGTTGATGTGGATGTGGTAGGAAGCGTTATGAGGAACACACTGAGGTGGTTTGGCCATGTGGAGAGGATGGAGGGTGAAAGACTGACGAAGAGAATGTATGTGAGTGAGGTGGAGGGGGAAAGAGGGAGGGGGAGGCCGAGGATGAGATGGAGAGATGGGGTGGAGAGGTATATGAGAGAGGGGGGTGTGAGTTGGGAGCAGGGGAGTGAAATGGCGGGGGACAGGGCGACTTGGAGGCGATTTGTTTGTGGCCACCCCAAACGGGATTGAGGCGTCTGGCAATAGATAGATAGATAGATGTGATGGTGTGTGAAAGGAAGAAAAGACGGAGGGGGGTGCAAGGAACAGCGTGGTGGACTGAAGAGGTGAGACAGGCTGTGGCACAAAAGAAGAAAGCATACAATAAATGGAAGAGAAATAGGGGCGTGGAAGAAGTTGAGAGGAGGAAGAGAGAGTTATATGTAGAAAGAAAGAGAGGGGTGAAAAGATTAGTAAGAGAGAGTAAGAAGAGAGTGGATGAGGAATTTGGAAGGTATTTGAGTGTAAAGTGGAGGGACTGTAAGAAAATGTTCTGGAAAGAGTTTGAAAGAGTAAGACAGGGTGGAAGTGAAGTTAGCCTGGGAGGGAAAGATAAATATGGTGGATTACAAGTGGAGAAAGGAGAAAAAGTGAGCAGATGGAGAGAACACTTTAAGGAATTGTTGAACATAGAGGATGGAAGTAATGCGAGTATAAGTGGCTGGGGAATGGCTGGGAGAAGGAGGGAGGTGAGAAGACAGGAAGAAATCAGTAGAATAGAAGTTGTGGAAGCAATGAAGAAAGTTAAATTGGGGAAAGCCCCAGGAATTGATGGAGTGTGTGGTGAAATGCTGAAGCATGGGGGAGAGATAGTAGTAGAATGGATGTGGAAGATGTGCAGATTGGCCTGGGAGGAAGGTAGAGTCCCGGAGGATTGGAAGTCACGTATAATTATTCCCTTGTACAAAGGAAATGGGGAAAAAGAAGTGTGTGGTAATCATAGGGGCATTTGTCTTCTTAGTATAATAGGAAAAGTGTATGGTAGGATACTTATTGACAGAGTTAGAGAAAGAACAGAGAAATTAGTTGGAGAAGAACAGGGAGGCTTTAGGAAGGGAAGAGGTTGTGTAGATCAGATATTCATTCTTAGATCTTTAGTGGAAAAGTTTCTAGAGAAGGGAAAGAAGTTGTATGCGGCTTTCATGGATTTGGAGAAAGCATATGACAGGGTGGATAGACAAGGATTGTGGAAAGTATTAAGAATATATGGAGTAGATGGGAAGTTGTTGAATGCTATGACGAGTATGTACGATGGTGCGAAGGCTGCAGTGCGTGTGGAAGGTGAACTAAGTGAATTTTTCTCTTTGAAAGTTGGGTTGAAACAGGGATGTGTCATGTCGCCATGGTTGTTCAATCTGTACATGGATGGGGTAATAAAAGAGGTACAAGGTAGGGTAGTGGATGTTGGAGTGGCCCTGGTGAGAGAGGATAGTGTTTGGAAACTCCCTGTACTGTTGTTTGCAGATGATACTGTGTTGTTGAGTGAAGACGAAGGGGAGTTACAAGGCTTGGTGGATGAGTTTGGGAGTGTAAGAAAAGGAATCTAAAGGTGAATGTAGGGAAGAGTAAAGTGATGGTCTTTGAGAGAGGTGAAGTCAGTGAATGTACAGCGAGGTTGGATGGTGAGGAATTGGAAAATGTGAGTACATTTAAGTACTTGGGTAGTGTGATGAGTAAGGATGGAGGTTTGGAGGGTGAAGTGCTTGAAAGGGTACAGCAGGGAAGAAAGGTTGCTGGTTCTTTGAAAGCAGTGATAAGAAACAGGGAAGTGAGCATGGAAGTGAAAAAGTTACTACATGACAGTATTGTGATACCAACTCTAACGTATGGAAGTGAAGCTTGGACGTTGTTGGAAGGACACAAGTCAAGAGTGAGAGCAGTGGAAATGAGTTATTTAAGAGGAGCCTGTAGAGTCACATGGAGAGACAGGCTGACGAATGAGGATATAAAGGAGCGTTGTGGTGTGGATGTGGATGTGATAGGAAGCGTTATGAGGAATACACTGAGGTGGTTTGGCCATGTGGAGAGGATGGAGGGTGAGAGACTGACGAAGAGAGTGTATATGAGTGAGGAGGAGGGGAGAAGAGGGAAGGGGAGGCCGAGGATGAGATGGAGGGATGGGATGGAGAGGTATATGAGAGAGGGGTGTGTGATTTGGGAGCAAGGCAGTGAAATGGCGGGGGACAGGGCGACTTGGAGGCGATTTGTTTGTGGCCACCCCAAACGGGACTGAGGCGTCTGGCAATAGATAGATAGAATATTGGTAATTTTGGCAGTAATGTTGGTAGTGGTAGTAAAACTGGTAATTGTGGTAGTAATGTTTGTAAAAGAGGTACCGTAGTAATGCCGGTAGTTGTGGTAGTATTGCTGGCAGTTGTGGTAGTAATAGTAGGAGAAGTGATAGTAATGTTCTTAGTTGTGGTAATAATGTTGGTAGTTGCGGTAGTAATGTTGGTACAGTACTTGTGGTAATACTGTACTAACTTCTGGTGGATATGATGGTAGTTGTGGTAATAATGCTGTCAGTTGTTGCTGCAGTGTTGGTATTGTGGTAGTAAATGTTGTTAGTTATGGTAGCAGTGTTAGTACTTGTGGTAGCAATGTTGGTAATGTTGGTAACTGTGGTAACAATTGATACTTTTGTTAGTAATGTTGATAGTTGTGGTAGTAATGTCGGTACTTGTGGTAGTAATGTTGTTAGCTATGATAGAAAGGTTGGTAGTTGTCGTAGGGATGTTGGTAGGCGTGGTAGTAATGTTGGTAGTTGTAGCGACCATGTTGGTAGGTGTGGTAGCCTTGATACTGGTTGATGAGTTAATTGCTATGGGGAAGACATGATATGGGAGGGGAGGAGAGGGGAAAGGAGAAGATGGGAGGGAGGGGAAGCAGGAGGAGGATGGGAGGATAGGGTCTCTAGGGAGGGACGGGGAAGAGAAGAGAGGGAATAAACGAAGTGGGAGGAAGGGAAGGGATAGAAAAGGAGTAAAAGTGAGAGGGAGAAGGTGGCAGGCGAAGTGGAGGAAGAGGAGGGGAGGAGAAAGGATAGAGATGGGGAAAAGATAAAGGGAGTAGGAATGAAGAAGTAGGGACTACAAAGGGAAAACAAGGGAAGGAAGTGGGAAAGGGAGGAGAGGAACAGAGAAAGAGAAGGAGTACAAAGAAAAGCAATCAGCAACAAACCTAATGGTCTTTTCGAGGCTGCTTGTTACAGAGAAGACTATCACTATGATATCTAATTCTACAAGCTGAAGGTAAGGATAGTAAAGCAAGAAGGAAGAAGAGGAGAGAGAGAGAGAGAGAGAGAGAGAGGGTGGGGGAGACGGAAGGGAGGGAAACGGAGAAGAAAGATGGAAGAGGAAGGAAAGGAGGAGAGAAAATGAAGGAGAGAAGAGGCGAGGTAATAGGCACCGGGGCTGAGTTGAAAAAGGTAGGGGGTGTGGGGAGGGGAGGAGAGGGATGATGAGGGATACCAGGTGAACTAGGAAATGAGGAAGGAGGTACGGAAGGGAGGGACAGGGGGAGGGAATGGGAGGGTAAAATGAGGAGACAGGCGCCAGGTGGACTCGGAAAGGAGGAGGTAATGGATGGATAGGGGGAGGGGCAGGGGGAGGGGTAGGTTGATAGGGACGCGAGAGGAGAAGAAGGTTGGGAAGAAAAAAGGAAAGAGAGAGAAGGAATAGAGGGGAGAGAACGGGGGAAGGTGGAGAGGGAGGGGAAGTAAAGGAGAAAATGAAAAAAGGAAAGGAGAAAAGAGAAAAGGGAGTCGAGGAGAGGAAACAGACGAACAAGAAGAAGAGAGAAGAAGAAAAAAAAAAGATTAGGAAAAAAGGAGAAGAAGAAGAAGAAGAAGAAGAGAGAGAGAGAGAGAGAGAGAGAGAGAGAGAGAGAGAGAGAGAGAGAGAGAGAGAGAGAGAGAGAGAGAGATTGTATGAAGTAGGAAATATAGAACACAAAAGAGTTGTAGCCACAGCTATAGCAATGGTGCATATTCTATGAACCCAAGTTAATTATGGTGGCTGGATAGGGTGCGTGAAGGTCCACCAGTCCTATTGGCCTTGACTCGTTCTCCCTTGGGGGCGGACATTTAGGCACCTATTCTCGTCGCTTAAGAAGACTTCCTATCACTTCTTCCTTATTTACTTGTTGATATTGCCGGTTAGTAAATATCTGTACGCTATTTATGCAAAACATGGCAATGTTAAAAGGATTTATGTAACACAAAAGAGAATATTAAAGCGCGATAAACAAAATAAACAATAATCTGTCAGGAAGAGGTTTTAGGGAGCTCCTTAACACATGGGAAAACTGGCATTAATCCCTTCTATCCAATGACGTTTGTCTTTAATTTCCTCAGGCTATCCGCAGACGACTGTATTCATTTTGCGAGGAATGCCAGTCCTTGAAGAAGTTAATAAAGACCATATCTAACCCATCCTGTTAGAAATATCTTTGTGAAGTTGAATGTCATTATCTCGATACTGAAAGGGAAAATGTACACAATAAATAAAGATAATGTAGTAGTGTGTCCTTTCTTGCATCGGCACCCGGTTTAGGGTGCCTGGATAATTATACGATGACGTCAAGTCTAATGTACTGTTGGTACTTCCAGACAATCTTAACCAATTTAGGAGACGCTTTTGTATTGATAAGTAACACTCTTAGTACCATGACCTATTTTTATTTTAGTCTTGCGGTCTGGAGACCATTTCATTCACATGAGGAGAGACTTTTCGAACTGAGTGAGCTAGATTCCGCCTTCATTAACTCCTTTAGACGATGACGCTTTTTTTTTTTTTTTTTTTTTTTTTAGTTCAGCTGAGGAAAGGCTTCTCGAACCGAAACGGTTAGATGCAGCATTAACTCTTACTATAGTTCTTTCACCTTGACTTGCCCCAGATTTTTTGTTTTGCGGCCTATTTCACGTAGCTAAGTTGCAGAAAAAGGCAATACGACGGCTCTACATCTGTCCCATAGCATCATATGTTGGCATCAATCTACTGTTACAGAGCAGTGTCAGAAAAAGACATCTCTACGGCTCTACATCCACTACAGAGCACTTCTTCGTGAACAGCATCATATTCTCGAATTAATTTTTGTCACATCTCAGCACTTAGAATGAAGAGATAGCATTAATAGGTAAGCTAATATGAGTATGTCAGTGCTTTCCTTGGCTGAAAAACATTTCCTTGACAGCAGTAGAAGAATACCAATGACGTCCCCGTACTAACTATGTAATATCGTTGAATGGCATCTTGTTTAACTACATTCCATCTACCACCTGATGATCTTAACCATGTTAGGAGATGCCTGTGGTGCTGGAGGGGTTGTTGCAGAATGTCTGTCTGTCTGTCTGTCTCCCTCTACTTATATATATATATATATATATATATATATATATTGTGAATACAATTACTTAACAGTAACAGGACTATACTAATATAGAAAAAGACGTCAAGTAGTTAACGAGTGCATTATTATTATTATTATTATTATTATTATTATTATTATTATTATTATTTTATTATTATTATTGATGATGCTGTCAGGTGAGGTCCACTGATCTCCTACTGGTGGCATGAAATCCTGCTTTTTTCGTGTCTTGGATCGTCGGCCACTAAATCGGCAACCCGACTGGTTTTCCTAAGTGAGGAGGGTGGCTAGACATCCACACTTTGACATGGTAAGTCATGTCAAAGTGTGGATGGGCTAAATCCAATGGTCATCAAGCAGTATATGTGGATCTCGTTAGCCTCTGATGGTAGTCCACCTAAGAAGAGGAAATCTTTAAATGCAAACCTTCAGTTGTCTGGTAGCGATACTGTCCCTTAGCGTCCCTAAATATTTAAAATCATTTCTCAAATTGAGAAAAAATTCAAAGTGACTCAGAGGGTCCATTAAGTGCCCAGGGCCCCAACCAATAGGCAAGTTCTTGTGGCCGTATAGAATGTGAGAGGCGTGAATGGGAAAAGGAAGAGGGTGGAAGTGGTGAATGTGTTTAAGTGATGGCACTGCGTGAAACTAAGATGAACGGGTGCTAAGTGGAGGAGTGCATGGGTGTGAAATGTGTAAAGTCGGGTATCAATGCACATGGCAGATGCAAAGAAGGAACTGTGTTGATGAGTGATAAGTGGCATTCCATAAATATGGAATTTTTAGATGTTCATATGTTAAGCTCCAGTTCTAAGGGGTGAAGGTGGTAGTGATTGCTGGATACCAGTGTGTGCCTAGTGATAACTAGAAAACTAAAATTTTCTTCTAAAATGTTTGTTAAGAAGTAGGAACGGCAAAAGTGCACAGATAAGAGATGAAAAAAAGCACAGAAGACAAGAGAGCATTCAGGATGGGAGGAGATTTGGAGACCTATACCCTTTACTAAATTCCACCAGCTACAAGTTTGTGGCTAAAGTGTGGAATGTAGTAATGGGTATAGGTCTCCAAATCTCCTCTCATCCTGAATGCTTTCTTGTTTCTGTGCTTTTTTCATCTCTTATATGTGCACTTTTGCCATTCCTACTTAACAATCATTTAAGAAAAAAAGTTTGTTTACTAGTTCATGATCTTTTTGTGGAAAGATAATTATACATGAAGCAAGTGTTAGATTTGGGTTGTTGCATGCATAACATATTGAAAGACTAAAACGAGGGTGAAAAGAAGTATTTTTATATGTTCATTAACTGTAGGCAAGCTGCAGCTAACCAATATTGTGCAAAATGGCATACATACGGGTGACTGTGATGCAGTTTTCAGGCCGTAACTCGTGAACCGTAGCCTGAATGCTTTTCTGAACATGAAAAGAAACATCTAAACTTGATAAACAGTGTTTTGGTATATAGCACACTTGCATTGGCCTTTTTGTTTTGGAGATATGACTGATGACGATGAAAGAAAAAAAAACAAAATCGATATTTCCGCAGTTTGATTTTGCGACTCCTACGAAGGTTAGCAAGACTTTGCGAGAAGTTTTGCACTTGAATAACGAAGATTTTTCAGTTCATAAACTTATAACTGGGCTTTGCGACCACTTTTGCGCATGTGCTCCTAAGCCCTATAGTACAGGACGCCATTTTGAACCTGTGCCATTCCTACTTAAGGAGTGCTACCGCAATCTGTGATGGGGGAGCGTCAGGGAAAGATAATATTCTGGGATCTGTTGCATGAAGTGGTAGGACAGATGCCCAGGAGTTATAAATGTGTTTGTGATGGGTGATTTCAATGGAAAAGTTGACATTGGTCCAGTGGATAATACAATAGATCGTTACAGAGTCCTTGAGGGTACTGATAATGGAAGGCAACTGAAGGGTGTGTGTCAGGAATGAAGCATTTGCATTTATAACTCGTATTTTAAGCATAAAGTTGCACATAATTATATAACGTAAAGAGTCAACAGAGACAGTGCTGAAAGACTCCTGATTGATTAGGTGTTCGTGGAGATAACGATGCTTGGGTGTGTCGTGAATATGAGTGCAGTAAGAGGACAATGCAGAGGTCTTTATGATGATATTATTGTGATATGGAAGATAAACTGAGAGGTTTGGGGTGAACAGAAATAGAGAAGAGCAATTATGATGAAAGACTGAAAGTGAAGGACCTGAAAAACAAGGAAGAGGCAAATTCATTCCAGTCTAAATCAGAGAAGGCCTGGGAAGCAATGAACTGAGAGCAAATGGATCTGGACAACTTGTGGAATGCATGTAGAGAATGTTTAGTTAGGAATATCAAAGATGTCTGTTGTGTCGCGAGGAAGGCAAATAAGAAGAAAGGTACAGCTTGGTGGGTTGAAAAGGTTGAAAAAGAAGAAACGAAAATGAAGAGAAAGAATGGATGCAGGAAAGGGACTCAAATGAAAGAAAACGAGAGTTCACTGTGATTAAGAAGTATGTGAAGAGAAAAATCAGAAAGATATGAAGGCAATTGAGGATTTGAGGAGAAAAAGAAATGGAACTTTCAATGAAAATAAGAAAATATTCTGAAAAGATGTGCGATATCTAAAAGTGAAAGTGGTAAGAAGAGTCAAAGTGTGAAGGATGAAAGTGGAAGAATATTAATAAATGGAAGTGAAGTTGGATGCAGATGGAAAGGTTTCGAAAGGCTAATGAATGGGAGCGGTAAGAGCAAAACCATTGTAACATAATTAGATTTGGTGGTGTGCAGAGAAGGAATGTAGTGCCTAGAAACGTAACAATGGCAGGAGCGAAGAATGCTGTGAAGCGGCTGAAAGATTGGAAAGCAGCAGAGGCTGATGTATGCAAAAATGATTCAATATTGTTAGAAGAGTGAAATAAAGCGTTTATTTGAGATATGTAAGAAGGCATGGATGAGTAAATCTGTACCAGCTGAGTAATATGAGTGCAAACACTTTTGTAGCATAAGTCTCTTGAATGTTGTAAGACAATGGAAGAATTATCTTCATGCGAAGGATATTTCAGAGTGCCTGGTGAGTAACGAACAGGAGGATTTTACGAGGGTAGAGGATTCCTATCTATCTATCTATTGTCAGACGCCATAATCCCGCAAGAGGTGGCCATTTGACTTTGAGTTAATTGTTTTACAGGGATGAGCACTAACCCTCCACCAACCCACTTATTAACAAGTAGGGAGCACGTATGGTTCGGTTATATGTGTGATCAAATATCTGCAATAAAAGAGATAGTGAAGTAGGCTTGGGAGAAGGACTATAAGGTATTTATGGCATTTATGGATCCGGAAAAAGAGTACAATAAGTTAAACAGAGAAAGTTTGTGAAAGCCTTTGCATATATATGATGTAGATGGTGAGCTGCTGAGTGCCGTTAAGAACTGTTACGAAGTTAGTGAAACATGCATATGAACAGGTAGGCATCTAAGTGAATCGTTCAAGATTAGTGTTGGCTTGAGACAAGACTATATGATGTCTCCTTGGCTGTTCAATATATGTATGGATGGTGTTGTGAAAAAGGTAAAAACACGAGTGGCGGAAAGTAGGATAACGCTTGTACTGAATAATGAAGGATTGGGCACAGCAAATACATTGTATGCAAATGATGTTGTGTTGCTTGTAAATAGCAGATAAGAGCTTGTTAGACTGGTGCAGAGTTTGCATATGTCGGTGAGTGCCGTGTCTTGAAAGTAAATGTAGATAAGAATATAGCAATGTTATTGAGAGGAAAGGTGATTCCTAGTATGATGTTATGGTGAATGGAGAGAGAGACTGGAGTTGGTTAGTCAGTTTAAGTACATCAGTGCTCTGACAGAAAAGAGAGGTAGGGCAAAGTACATCAATGCTTTGAGAGACAAGAGAGTTAAACGGGCAAAACATGTAGAAAATAGAGTGGTACAGGAAAGGAATTGGTTGGTGCTATGAATACCTTTAAAGAGAGGTTTGCGTGTGTGGGATGCAAGAGTCTTCCATATAGTCGTTTTAGTACCTACTGTAACATGTGGGTGTGAGACTATGGTCTGCCATGAAAACGAAAAGTAATGCGTAATAGCAGTGGAGATGGGACTGTTGAGGAATGTGGGTGAAGTGCGGATAGTGAATAGGATATGTAATAATGTGAATCGTAAAAAAAAAAAAAAAATGCAGAGGAAGGAAGTCTGCGGATACCAGAGCTGAAGAAAGTGTGCATAGATAGAATGAATGTGAATTGAGTAGTGGAAAGGGTGTATCTGAGCGCATGTGACGTTGGTGGGCCTAGATGGTGGATAGAAATGGTAATGAGGGTGAGAGAGAATCATAGGGACTAACAAGGATAGGAAACTGACAAGCGATCCAGCTGGCTGGATAAAGTTTGTGCGGAGTCTATGGCCAAGATTTGGCACCCGTTTTTAAATTGACAGTCGTCAGGTTGACTCTGTTGGATAAATGAGTGTGAAGCCACATGCGGAAAGTTTATTGACTTATCAGATGGAGCCAAGATTCCGGGAAGCATGAATGGTGAGTGAGAAGGAGTGTGGCTTATTCAACTGGGCAAAGATTGATTAGTATCTCATTCTTTTTTTTTTCTTACTCTCTGGACCCTACCTCACCCCATTTTAGGATGGCTAAGGTGGTCTTAATGATGATGATGATGATGAGGATGATAATAATAATAATAATAATAATAATAATAATAATAGTAATAATAATAATAATAATAATAATAATAATAGTAATAATAATAATAATAATAATAATAACAATAATAATAATAATAATTATTATTATTATTATTAGTAGTAGTAGTCATAGTTGTAGTAGTAGTAGTAGTAGTAGTTTTGATCTTAACAATATAGTTCCCAAATGGACGAAGGTGATTTAAAAAGTAGTTGTAATAGGTGTACACAAAAGGAATGAACAAGAAAAAAATAGAAATTATCAAGAAAGGATCCAACATGTGGACCACGGTCGATTCACTCCCCTTGTGTTCACGACATCAGGTGGGATGGGTCCAGAGGCAGTGAGATTCTACTCGAGACTGGCAGAGGTTCTTTCTGAGAAGAAACGTCAACGGCAGAGTTCTGTTATGGCCTTGATGAGATGTCGACTCTCATTCTCCCTCGTGAGGTCTGCTCTGCTATGTCTCAGGGGCACAAGATCATCAGCCCTCAGGCCTGTCTCCCTGGCGGGTATGGCTTACGAAGCTACAGTGGTCGAGAGTCGCATAGACCAGCGACTCCAATAGTTTAATGTCTTTATTTCACTGTAATATCAATAAATATAAAATAAAATTAATAATAATAATAGTAGATGGTTGGCAACCACAGCCGTTGGCGTGCTTGGGGCCAACGTATTGTAATATGCGGGTTAGTGTTAACCTTCACATTACAACTCCAAATGGTGAACTGTATGAGGAAGGTTGGCTTTGATCTTCACAATATAATTCCCCGATGGATGGAGGTGATTTTATGAAAAAAAAGTAGAAGTTGTGGTAGTGCTACCTCTGGGGCGATTTTATTCAACTAAAATTAGATTTCTTGTACAGAGCAGTATAATGAGGGCTGCATCTAATCTCACCATCTGTAAACGTTTCCTAAGCTAAGAGGAAGAGTCTGCAGATATCAACAGAACAGTTTTAAAAATGTTATCTCTACTGTGGTAGGTAGGGGCGTCCGCCATCCATTCACTTGATGTAGACTGTAGAGCAACCTTCAAGTAACTGTACACTAAGTGGCAAGGAAACTGGTTTCTTGTAATCCAGAAAAGTGGTGTGATGTTCATATAACCAAGTGGTCATCTGATCGTTGGGTGAGTTAACGGGTTCCAACCGCGTGGGGTCCATAATTGTTTCCATCTGAGGGTTGGGTGGGTTTTATTGCTGATGCAGTGCCGCTCAAGGGCTAGCGAGGCAACTCACTCTTGCCTTGAATGTCAGGACTGACTAGCCTATTTCGTGGCCTCTACACTGCTGATAGGAAAAAGGAACTGGATGAAACTCTTTCTTGTATGGCTGGGGAGAGAAAGATAGGCCTAGAACAAAGCAGTAAAAAAAACAGACAGACAGATAAAGACGGATAGATAGATGTGCATATATAAAAATAAATAGATGAATAGATACTGGTAGATAGGTAGATAATAAAGGCAGGCAGAGGAACAGTTAGACCTATGTATTAGGACATTATTAGCTAAAGGAATATTAGCTAATTTAATAATTTTTGAAAACTGGAGAGGAGGAGGGGAGGAGTAGAAGTTAGGGGAGGGAGGAGAGAGGGAGGGAGAGGGAGTGAAGGAGGGAAGGAAAGGGGGAGAGGTGGAAAATGGGGAGAGGAAGGGAGGGGAGAGGAAGAGAAGGGAGAATGAGGGAAGAGGGGGAGAGAGGGAGATGAAAGATGAGTGGGAGAGGGGACTTTAGAAGTAGGGTAGGGAATTAGGAGAGTGTTGAAGAGAGGGGAAGAGGGAAGGGGTGCGTGGAGGACTGGGAGGAAAGTCAGGGATGAAGGGAACTAAGGCGAGGGAGACGAGGAATGAGAAGAAGGAAAGGGAAATGGAGAGGCGAATGAGAGAAGAAGGGAAGGGAAAGGATAGGGTGAGGAAAGGGAAGTGAGAGGAGGGAGGAGGGGGATACTGAGAGGAAGAGGGGGGGAAAGGGGGGGAGAAGAAGTTAGAGGTGGTTAGTGGGGGAAGGGTAAGGCTGAAGAAAGGGTGAAGGAGGAACTTTGAATCAGTGATTTTTTTTTTTTTTTCAACACACTAGTTAAAGCTGTGGATTTTCCCCTATAATATACGTGAATATCGAAATTAAAACTTGAGCATATAAATGTTATCCTGTTGCACTGGAAATTGATGTTTTGTATATAACCAAATTGTGGAAATTAATCATATATATATATATATATATATATATATATATATAATATATATATATATATATATATATATATATATGAGCCTCTGTGGTACAGTGGTAGAGAGTGAGTTTCGCAAGCTGGTGAGCGCGGGTTCGCCCCTCGCCAGAGTTGTAAAAACTTTGGGAAAGCGTTCACCAAGCCACTTGCTACTTTGGCGGACACAAGGGGTGCTGTGGTTGAACCAGTGTCGCATACTAGTATGCTTCCACCCAATCGGCATCAGGCGGGCCGATTACACTTGGTTCACAGACTACACACACATCCAAAGCCACTACAACACTACATTCACACTCACAAGCACTTCTCATCCTACATACAGTCTCTACCAGACAGCCTAAGCCACTAGGTAGAGATACATTGGCTGTATCGCCCCTGCTTCGGTAGGGATAAGCCGGTCCTGCAGTGGACCTCAACGGCTGATGATAATGATATATATATATATATATATATATATATATATATATATATATATATATATATATATATATATAGCTAAAGGAATATAAGCTAATTTAATAATTTTTGAAAACTTTAAAGGAGGAGGGGAGGGGTATAAGTTAAGGGAGGGAGGGAGAGGGAGTGAAGGAGGGAAGGAAAGGGGAAGAGGTGGAAAATGGGGAGAGGAAGGGAGGGGAGAGGAAGAGAAGGGAGAGTGAGGGAAGAGGGCCAGAAATGCAAACACTCTAATCCTATTTGTTCTAGTTCAATCTTTTTTTCTACGCCAAAAAGACCATGTACACCCTATAAAAAAAGAATCGGAACCCCACGAGCTGATGCGTCTCGCAACGACCACCGATACGCACCAGAACTCAGTTGGGGCTTCAAATTCCTTCGTGCGGTGTGGCATATTTTATCGTGCAGTAAGGGTTCCGATTCTTTTTTTATAGGGTGTACCTCTTATGCCTTTGAAGAGGGATTATAAGAAGTCCAGGAGCTTTTTATTCCAGCTTTCACAGACTAATGCACAGTATTTGTGAGCACTTGTTTACTGTTACTGGTGACCTCAAATGATCTCCGACCAATGACCTCAAATGACCTTGGAGGTCATCCTCACATAGCCTATGTCCGAACTGGAGGTCATGTGAGTCTCCATGCCGAAAATTGGGCTACAAGGGTACCCAGCGTTGCCCGGCCAAAATGGCGAACACTGCCGGTGACCTCAAAATTAATGACCAATATCTGAATTTTGACCCCGTGTAAAATCATCCTTGGGTCACCCTGATTTAGAATATATATGGGTCTGGGGGTTTCTGACTTTTGGTTTGGGCTTGACTGAAGGAAAAACAGACAATCAAGCAACGCTTCTCTCTCTCTCTCTCTCTCTCTCTCTCTCTCTCTCTCTCTCTCTCTATATATACACAGTAGTTCCCACCAATCACAGGGTTCACACATCACGGAATTCACTTTTACACGGTAATGTATTGTATTTGTATACTAGATCATCTACCGCTGGTCCTTGGTTCACATACACTCAGTTTGCAGTGACTACCACCAGATGGCAGCAACGTTCTCCCATACTGGCAGCTTTCCCACCTTCCAGTTCAGTCTGTGTTGTTATTGGGAGCAGACAGAGTAGGTGATGTTACGGTATCTTTTTCTCTCTATCAGTATATTACTCGTCCAGTTGTCATCACGGGCCCAAAACTTTAAGTCTAGTGAGGAGGAAGAGGATGACGAGGACAACGAGGAGAGTAGCAAAATAAGGCAAACATATGCTAAGTAGTAATAGCACCTAACCAAATCAGTTCTTCTTCCTGACAGTCTGTTATATTTTTCGGATTATATATGGTTTTGTAAATATACGTTTGTTGTTAAGTTTGTTTCCCCTTTTTTTTTTATCTATTCTTCTGTGGCAGCTCGTCTGATTTGTCAGCGTAATGGCGAAAGGAACTGAAACTAACCGAACTCAACCTAACCTAACCTAGCTTAACTGTACTTAATAATTTAACCTAACCTAACCTAACCTCCAGTTGGGAAATTAGGAAATGAAACCCACCTTTGAGTACGTTAAGTTTCTTCCATTACGCCAGAAATAAACAATTGTTGGCACGGCTTAAGGAAAGTGATGATAATAACAGGGGAGCAATTTTTCAGTAGGAAAAGGTAAATTACCACCCTGAAAATAGTCAGAAAAATACAGAAAACAAACTGGAGGAATATGAATGGAACTGGTAAGGTCTTTTTGCTGCTCAAGGTAAAGTGTACATTTATCGATAATGACTTGCTAACCTTGGCAAAGGTGTACGCATGTCCACAAGTCTTGCTGACTTCTTTATTGACATTGATCCCTTCATGAATGGAGTCTAAAATTCACGCATGGATTGGACATGTTACTCGCTCCATACAAGCAGATGTGCTACTTCAAGCCATCATCCAATGCAACTGATATGGTCACCAGCCTTCCACCAGCACGGAACTCTTGCCAGCTGATAACCTTCGTAATTTAAAGTTGTATAGTAAAGCACTTTCTACTGTACTTTTGTTTAATGTTTATGATTACATTTGGTACAATGCAATATTGTGCAAGAAAGACCAGAAAATTGGTAGATTTTTTTCATGTTATACTCCATTTACCTTCGACCAAGGTTTCCCTAACTGCTTTCCCCATATAAAGTTAACCATCAACCATCGGTTTTCCCAACCACGGTGGTTTTCAGGAACCTAACCGGCGTGGTTGTGGGTGAGTACTGAATCACGGAGTGCACGAGCACTCCGTAATTAGGAATGGCGCAGGTTCTGAGTGGCTTCCTCTCTTATACGGTATAGGTGCATTAGCATGAAATTGATCGCAAAGCTTAGTTCTAAATGTATGAACTAAAAGACCCTCGCTATTCAAGTGCAAAACTACTCGCAAAGTATTGCTAAGCTTCGTAGGAGTCGCGAAATCGAACCGCAAAAATATCGATTTTGTTCTTTTTCTTTCTTTCTTTCTTTCTTTCTTCTTCATCAGCCATAACTCCAAAACAAAAAGGCGTACGTTGACGTATTATACATCAAACCGCTGCTTGTCAAGTGTAGATGTTTCGTTTCGTGTTTAGAAGAGCATTCAGGCAACGGTTCGCGAGTTACGGCCTGATACACCATTTTGCGCAATATTGGTTAGCTACAGCTTGCCTGCAGTTAAAGAACTTACCAAAACATTTCTTTTCACGGGATGGCACAATCGTTGTAGTATTTTAGCACGCTATGCATGTAGCAATCCAAATCTAACTCTAGTTTTATGCAAAATTATACTTTCAAAAAAGATCATAAACTAGAAAACAGTAATTTCTAAAATGATTGTTATGAAGTAGGAATGGCAAATGTGCACAAATAAGAGATGAAAAAAAAAAAACACTCAGGATGGGAAGAGATTTGGAGACCTATACCCATTACTATATTCCACACTTTAACCACGAACTTCCTCCCATCCTGAATGCTCTCAGGTTTCTTTGTGTGTGTGTGTGTGTGTGTGTGTGTGTGTGTGTGTGTGTGTGTGTGTGTGTGTGTGTGTGTGTGTGTGTGTGTGTGTTTCATTTCTTATGTGTGTACTTTTGCCATTCCTACTTCTCAACAATCATTTTAGATGGAAATTTTAGTTTTTTATGATCTTTCCGTGGAAGTATAGTTACTCATAAAGCGAGAGTTAGCTTTGGATTGTTAGATGCATAGCGTACTGAAATACTAAAATGGGGGTGCCTTCCCGTGCAAAGAAGTTTTTTGGTAGGTTCTTATATAGATAGATAGGTAGATAGGTAAACAGATAGGTAAATAGATAGGTAGATCGTAGATAGGTAGATCGATAGATAGGTAGATAGACAGATAGATATAGATAGGTAGATAGATAGATATAGATAGGTAGATAGATATCTATATCTCTATCTATATCTATCTATCTAGATAGATATAGATAGATAGATAGATATCAATATCTAGATAGATAGAGATAGAGATAGATATTAGAGAGAGCGAAATAATATATATATATATATATAAATATATATATATATATATATATATATATATATATATACCTAGGCTGCTTCCCCCAAGGAAAGGGAGGTAGCCGAGACAGGACGACACACTCCCCAATTACTCATCCATTCAAACACATTCATTCGCATCTTAGCCCCAAGGGGAGAACGGACAGATCCTCACCGCACCACACCACACAAGGGTCAACTGCGCAATGCAATCAGTGACATCCGCAGCAGGGCCCGACAGCAGAGCTGGTTTACCCCTGCCACATCATAACAGACCCATCCCCTTACCCGCACCTGACCTGACTAGCTGATCAGACCAAATGCGGGAGAATATCCCCTCAGGGCTGCGTCATCACTTATTCATTCACAATTTCTCTCCATTTATTTCTGTCACGCACAGCCACTCTTCCTTGCTCAACAGACATCCCTCTCGCATCCAGCGCTCTCTTCACACTGTCCATCCATCCTATTCGTGGTCTTCCTCTCAGCCTTACACCTCTCACATCAGATCTATTTTTCTTTTTCACCAATCGCTCATTATCCATTCTCTCCATATGCCCAAACCATCGCAACACCCTCTGCTCAACTCTACCAGCCATCTCCCGAACAACTCCAGTTCTCCTTCGCACTTCATCATTTCGCACTCTATCCATACGCGTCACTCCACACATACTCCTCAGACACCTCATCTCAATTACATTCAAACTTTTCCTCTCTGCTACACCCATATTCCATGTTTCAGACCCATATAACGCAGTCGGTACCACAACACCTTCATACAACCTTCTCTTTACATCCATTCTAAGCGAACGACATCTAAACACTTTTTTCATTCCTCCCAGCACCTTTCCTACTTCATTTATTCTAAACTTCACTTCTGCATCTATTCTTCCATCCACAGCAACATGTGACCCTAGATATTTAAAACACTCTACCTCCTCAAGCAACTCGCCATTCAAAGCTATATTCATCCCCCTACCATCTACCAACCTCGTACACTTCATCACTTTACTCTTATTCTCATTTACTTTCAATTTCTTCCTTTCACACACCCTTCCAAACTCCTCTACCCACTGTCTCAATCTCTCCTCTGAATCAGCCACCAGTGCAGTATCATCCGCAAACAGCAGCTGCTTCAGATTCCACCCTCCACCATCAACATTCACCAGACTCAGACCTCCCCCTAAAACTCTTGCATTCACCTCCCTTACAACACCATCCATGTAAATATTAAACAACCAAGGCGACATCATACATCCTTGTCGCAGCCCCACTCTCACAGGAAACCAGTCACTCACAGCATTTCCCACTCTTACACACGCTCTACTATTTACATAAAAACTTTTCACCCTTTTTAGCAACCTACCATCAACTCCATACAGTCTTAAAACAGTCCACAAAGCCTCCCTATCAATTCTATCATACGCTTTCTCTAAATCCATGAATGCCCAAAACACATCCTTGCCTTTCGCTAAATACTTTTCACACACTTGTCTCACAGCAAACACCTGATCCACGCATCCCCTCCCTCTCCTAAAGCCACACTGCTCTTCACCAATCACTCCCTCTGTACCCTCTCTCGCTCTCATAATTAACACTCTACCATACATATATATATATATATATATATATATATATATATATATATATATATATACATATATATATATATATATATATATATATATATATATATATATATATATATATATATATATATATATATATATATATATTGGCTTGAAAAAATATGATAGTGTGAACTGGTCTCTAACTGAATACTGCGTCATATATAAAGGCTGTAGGAGACTTTATTACCTGGGAACGATGGCTGTGCAAAAAGTCAAAGTAGATTGGATCTTGACTGTATGTTACCTGACCATATCCAATACCGGTAGCATCCCACGCCATTCGCCTTATTTACAGCTTTCATTTAGTATTTTAAAAAATCATAATCATTACATCCGCCAATGAAGTTGGAGGAGGTTATGTATTCACCTATGTTTGCCAGTTTGTTTGTCCACGCGTGATTTCCAGAAGTTCTCAATGAATTTCAATGAAATTTTCTTGAAGGGTGGGCCACGGGTCAAGAAACAATTGTTTAAATTTTGAGGCAGATCCGGATCCGGAGTATCCTGCAAAATATATCCCAAAGTCCTCAATGAACTTCAATGAAATTTTGTGGAAGAGTGGGCACTGGGAAAAAATAATAAAAAAAAAAAGGTTAAATTTGGGGGCGGATCCGATCCTATGTATTCCAAACAATATCTCCACGCATCCGGATCCGGATCCTTTTTATTGGCAATGGCATTGGTGGAGGTATGCGCTCTCTGAGTGCTTTCTAGTTCTTCGTTACTTGGCAGTGTGCAGCAGCACCTCACACTACCTTCCATGTTTAATGGAACTTTAGTATGCAAAAGAACGCCATTCTTTTCTATTCACCTTGCCATACATTTTTTTTTTCTTCTGATCCATAGGTGCCATAACCATTTTACAGTCCCTCTCAAATGATTTCGTCCCATATTTGTCTTGTTACATGTACAATATCCCCCCAAAAGCATCAGCCCCTTCACTCATCGGTGCAGGAGGACGCAGTGGATGAAAGTCATCCGAACAGCAATTGTTTACACTTGCAGCAAACTGGTAGACCCGCCATCATAGGATGCTAATTGGCAGAGTCCTCTACATGTTTTAATATCCGCGAGTCATCGTGCTGCATCTTTAATTGAATGATATAAGAAGGTAGCAAAAATATATCAGCGGTAGTCAATTTGTTTATTTTTATTTTTCTACTAGGAATCCACGCTGTAGGTAAATTGCATGGATACACTAGGCAACATCTCGTATTGTGCTTCAGAAACATTTCCAAGGATCCATTCGTATCAGGTGGAGCAAAGTAGGTGTGCAGAGTCTTCCTCTGTATTCAGAGAAAACATAGAAACTGCATACCCAATCCTGCGATATGTATGCCGATTTCTTTTGAAACCATGCGCTCACTTTCTTCGTTTTTATTTATTTATTTATTATTATTATTTTTTTTTGAGGGACTAATCCTCAAAGAATGACTTGGAGAGTCATGCTTCCCAAATATAGCATTACAGATGGGAGTGCACAGTACAGCATGTACTAAGATATCAAAGCTATGTCTGCAATCCTTTCACAGATTCTTAGAATATATATTTTCCTGAAGATGGCTGACGCCCATAAAAATAATCTATTTATACACAGAAACTAGAACACATTTGGGAACACATATGGGAAACGTCTTTCAAATTTTTCCCAATTTCTTATCATTTTTTTTTTAAATCGCATTAAGGATGATAGTTCATTGTACAGCATGTACTAAGATAGCAAAGCCATATCTGTCCTACTTTCACTATTTCTGAATTTTTTTTAACATGAAGAAGGAGCTGACCCCCCCCCCCTCCTACTAATAATGGCTGGAAAATTGTTTACAGTGGAAGACCTTCGGAAAAACCAGACGAACTCACCTTGTAAGTTTTACTGAAATCTGTCTCCTATTTCTTGTCTAATATTTTTTAAATTTAGAGGGGGGGGGGAATGACCTCCCCAAGAATCATGGGGGGGGTCATACTCCCCAAATATCGATTTGAAGTTTCCTCATGTGCATTCAGAGAAAACGTGGAAACTGCATACCTAATCCTGCGATGTATATGCTGATTTCGTTGAAATCCATAAGCTCAAATTCCAATATTTCCGATCTATTTTATTTTTGGGAGGAGTCTGACCCCTCCAAGAATTACTGGGGTTTCAGGCTCTCAAAATCTCGCATTACGGATGAGAGTCCTTTGTACAACATGTCCTAAGATGCCAAAGACATACCTGCCCTCCTTTCACTATTTCTAAGAAATATTTGAAGGGAGAGGGGTTTACCCCCTTTAAGTTAGGGGTGAAAAATTGTAGGCTATATAGTGGAAAACCTTCTCAGTAACGAGAGTTAATGAGATGAAAAGCCTTTGACTCCACCCTATTGAGAAGAGCTGTATGTGGGGAGCCTCCCCACACATGAGACTTGTACTACACACGGGGGCGGATAAAACCCCTGTATAGAGTCAACAACTGTGCAGGGGTAAAGAAAGAATGGAGTCGGCTTTAACCAAAAGAACTCACCTGAAAGATTCATTAAAGTATTTCCCCCATATCTGATTATATCTATCTATCTATCTATCTATCTATCTATATATATATATATATATATATATATATTATTCTGAGAGGGGGCTGACTCGCAAGAATCACTGAATAGTGGGATCACGGTCCCCAAATATCACATTAGGGATGAGAGTCAATTGTATAACATGTACTAAGACATCAGTGTCATATCTGTCCTTCTCCCTCAATTTTGTAACCTTTAGATGTTTTGGACTTGGGATGACCCCATAAAATATTGGTGAAAATTTTAATGTAGTGGTGGACATTATCAGTAACTGACCTGATAAGTTTCCTTTAAATCTATCTGCTCACTACCCATATTTCTTACTTTTTTCTTAAGGGGGCTTACCTCTTAGGAATCATAAGGGGGAACACATTCCCCAGATATTGCATTATGGATAAGAGTCCATTGTACAACATTTACAACGATATCAAAGCCATATCTATGTTCCTTTCATTATTTCTGAGAACTTTTCATTTGGCTGTGGGGCTGACCCCCCTAAAAATGACGGTTGGAAAATTGTATGTAGTGGAAGACCTTTCCAGGGATCCGAAGAACTCACCTAAGAAGTTTTTCTGAAATTCATCAGTTTACTTTCCTTTATTTATGATTATTTTTATTTTAGGGAGGGGGTTGACCCCCAAGAATTGTTGGGAGATTCAAACTCTCCAGATATCGCATTATGGATAAAAGTCCATTGTACAACATTTAAAACAGTATCTGCTTCCCTTCATTATTTCTGAAATTTTCTATTTGGCTAGGGGGCTGACCCCTTCCCCTGAATATTCATGGCTAGAAAATTGTAGATAGTGGAAGACCTTTCCTGTAACCCGACTGACTCACCAAGGAAGTTTCTTTCAGATCCAACAAATAGCTTAGGAGTTAAAGCACACACACACACACACACACACACACACACACACACACACACACACACAGCCTGATTACAGCGCTGCGGTACGTTATGTGGCGCTTTCCTGAAAATGATGAGGTCCTGCTTCGCAAGATTTATATTTTCCTTCTGCATAAAATTACAGTATCATAGTAACTTAACATGGCATTTACACGAAACACTGAAGTATTAGATAATGTCTGAAGTATTGTATCAAATGTATTATTTTCCAGGCCTATTGCATTCGGGGCAATTTGACAATAAGCTCTGTTTCCGCAAATAGGAGTAATCATATAGTGGTAAATGACAAAATATTATAACAGGCATTGCCTAAGTTGCAAAAATTGTGTTACAAATAATGGTAATGATAATGCACGTGTTACAAGAAACTTACGCTCATTCACTATGGTGTGATAGTGGTCTGCTGAAAACTTGGTGATTGTCACTGGTTTTTTAAGAATATGAGATATTAAAAGATAATTTTCAGTAATACTGCGGGCAGGGATAATGAATTGTCTTGCTAAAATCAAGCAATGATTACTTTAAGCTGGCTTGCTTCGCCGATTCTCTAAGAACGAGAATTTATAAACTTTCTCAACAGTACACAGCAGAGACTAATTCCTCACAATTGCTGTTTATTAGTACTGTTGCCTCTGGAGAAAGTGACTTCACTCTTGACAATCAGTAACTAATGCTATTAATGATATCAGGTTCTTGCTGATGCATTAACTCCTAGATGGAACAATGGATTTTAAGCTTAATACAACAAGACTGGCCTAAGTACCAGTTATGAATAGCAAAGCATTTGTGCAAGCTAGGAGCTATAAGTGAAATAAGCTTAGTATGGAAAATAAAACACGAGTTTACATTACATTAAGCTCGAGAAAAAGAACTGTTAAATTTATTGATTACAAAGAAATAAATTTAACGTTACATTTCAAAATGAATTCAAACTAAGGAGATCGCACTCACTCACTCACTCAAAAGCTAACTCTTAAACCTAGGAAAATACGAAAAGAAAACCTGGTCAAAGAGTGGACTAAGCGGATGACTGGGCGTCGTTACCGGAAGGACACTGCACTCGCTGTCTCTCGCCTATCACACTATGTGGAAATACAGGAATGGCGGCACTACATGCTCTGGCCCAACCTGCTTTCGTGGCGCTCAAACCTCGACTGACTTCAAATCGTGGGAAAGAGGCAAATGTCCAGCCGCATTACTAACGGCTAAAATGAGCGAAACACGCCCACAATAAATCACTCAGTGGAAGTGCTAATGTCTCGCACAAAGACGATCATTTATGACACATTGAAAAATTGCCTGAAAAAAAAAACACTCCTGACCGGCTGAATACGCAGTGGTTAAACTGAACGATAAACACTGGGATTCTACTAGAGTTCGCAGTTTCCCACTAAATTTAATGTCACGAGCCGACTCGTGACATTATGCCCCATGAAAAGTTGAAATTTTTTCCCAGGGAAAAAATTTCAATATACATACATATAAATCCTAACTCAGTCACACAAGATTCACACTGTGGTGTGTGTGTGTTATCCTGCTACAGGAGAAAGTCATTGTCGCCAGTGAGCGAAAAAACCTCATATTTACGTTAATAGAAGCAAGCTTGAGGGAAAAACTCCGTGGCGACGGTGAAAAATCCTGTATTCAGGTCAGACTGAGTGAAAAGTTCGCTACATTTACATTAACAACTAATTGTTATGTAGCGTAATGTATGTAATACATGGTGTAGGTGTGACAGTTGTGGTGTAATTGTACCTACGTGTAAAATCATGTAATGCAGATTTATAGTAAATATTGACGACGAGGCAGAAGAGAAGGGGCGGCGGCATGCGACAGGGACGACCAGCTGATCTGCACGGCAATGCTGCACCCAGCAGCTGCACCTGCAAAAGTGAATTAAGGTGGAGCATCAAAACTGTTATTTCTCTCTCTCTCTGCCTAGCAATCAGTACTTATGTCATTATTAACCAGGAAATGTAATTCTTGAATTCACAAATTGCTTAGAACCCTTATAGTTTACTGGTTAACTCTTATTAACTAGGAAACGTGCTAGTTCTTGATTTGCTCAAATCTCTTAGAACAGGCAGTTTACTAGTTAACCTAACATTATTAACCAGGAAACGTGCCAGTTCTTGAATTGCTCAAATTTCTTAGAACGGGCAGTTTACTGGTTAACCTAACACTACACTTACAACTAATAACAGGAAGCTGAGAATCGCTACGCAATCTCGGGCAGGTCACGTTTTAACACCCACCGTGGGTGTGAACACTCATGTGGATAATGTGCATTCTCTGGGAATCCTCAGAGAGGCCCACAGCTCGAGACGTTCCACAAGGTAATTCATACACAGCCTCGGACTGTCTCTGCGGAGTTCTCAAACTTCCCCCCTTAACTTATGATATACATATGTATGTACAGGCCCTGGACATACCGTGTCCTGTGGGGCCAACAGGCGAGATGTCAGGTCTACACTTTTAACTGGGAACCAGGCTGGTCCTTGGATTACTCAAATCTCTGAGAAAGCCTATCTTACGGAACCCAGCATACAACAGTTACCCATATTAGTCATTAGTTAGTAGGCGAGACATCAGGTCTGCACCCACTTCACCACTGCCCTGTCTCTCAACTGACTCAGAGATTACGGGTGTGGTTTCAAACGGCGTAGGAAGGACATATCCCTGACTAGTGGTACATTGACACACATTGCAGGAGCGCACAAAGCTATCTATTTCTCGTCCCATCCCTGGCCAGAAAAAGTCAGCTCGGATACGGCCCTGGGTCTTCTTTTTGCCCATGTGACCTCCTGAGGCTGAACAATGATCCCATTCTAACACTGCTTGGCAGTACTTGGCAGGAACAACAAATTGCAGTCGAACCTCGCCCTCGGGTGTTCGTGACTCATGGTAGAGCCATCCTTGTTTACGAAGGAACTTGGCTCGACCTCCCCGTGAATACTTTATCACTCTGCCCTTTTGTTTCTTCCGCACGGCAGCAAGTGTTGGGTCGGAGTGTTGTTCTTGAACAACAATTTGGCTACACATCAGATCTTGTGGCGATTCAATGGTCACAGGGGTGACACAGTCTGGAGCCTCAGCCATGGCTCGTGTTACTGCAGCCGAAGTCTGAGTAGCGTCATCTTTGGTGCAACTATCCTTGGCACCAGGAATATTGCCTATGATTAGGTCAAATAAAGGTTCTGGCATGACAACTGCGAGTGTCGTACCAGTGTAAAATGGAGATTCCACCTGGATACGTGCCTCAGGGAACAATCTCACTGATCCATCTATGAGGTTAGCTTGGATCTGTCGACCTGTGTACTGCTCAGGCCGAACTAGACTCTGCCTGACAGAGCAACCTGAGGACCCGTTGTCTCTCAGGACCTTTACAGGAATGACTCCCACAAACCCTGGCTGAACAAGGAAGGCACTGTCACCTGTGGGAGGGCCTGTGGAGGAAGCAGCTAGCCACTGATTAGGCTGCTGAATAAATGATGTGGCAAACATGGTGCCCTGAGAATAAGATACTTGAGGGGTTGTACTCACTGCCTGGGGAGATGGAGCATTGGCCATCTGTGGATGGGGGTTCACTGTCACTGTGGGACTAGTGAACTGTGGGGAAGTACCCGTACTGGTAGGGACGTGACCACCGTGCTGCTGCTGAGGAATGAAGGCTGTGTTCGCCTCCTGCCTCCTATTCACTTGAGCTGGTGCTGAAAAAGACAGTCCCAACAGTCGGTTGCGTGGGTGATACTGCTGCTGGTTAGGGTACCTGTTGTACCTCTTCCACTCAGGTTTCTGAGTGTTTTGCCCCTGGTCCTTCTGCGGTTTTGGACCTTGGCTGTTATTCTGAGAATGGTCTTGTTGCTGAGGTTCAGTCTGAGACGGTTTCCCAGATTTATCAGGTTTCCTGTTCCAGGTATGCTGCTTGCGAGTTTGATACCAGTATGCAGCAAAGAATGCGTCAGCCTTCTTCACCATTTGGCTGGCATCTCTTACCTGGCAGATCTTAAGTTGAGCCGTAAGTTCAGTAGGCCACGACTTTTCTAGCTTCGTGCGCAGCATAAGATCAATCATCCCCTCATGCGTGGAAGGAGTTTCATCTTTCTCCATCCACTCATCTAGTAAACAGTAAGCTGGTCAAGAAACTGAACGGCAGTCTATCCTGTAAACACGCTCTCATGAACTGACTCTTGGCGTCGTCAACAGTGAGACCATACGCTTTGACGAGTGCGGCCTTCATCATCTCATACGTGAGATTGTCTCCATGAATTCTGTGGAGAATATCGAGGGCAGGGCCCTCAAACAGGCTAAGAAACTGAAGCCGCTTAGCTGCATCATCCAGCTGGTAAAGTTGAGCCATGTCTTCAAAACGAGCTATGTATGGCTCGATTCGCTCGCCATCTTTGTATGGGGGAAGCTTGATGTGTGGGGTCGCCAAAACATGTGCAGGGAGAATGCTCGTGGAGCTTTGGCCAGCTGCACCAGATGTGTCTGAAGCCAAGGAATCTCGCTTGAGCTTCAACATTTCAAATCCATGTTTTTCGTGTGCTTCTCACTCGGCATGTTCATGTTCTCGTTCTCTCTCTTGTTCCTCATGCTGTTCTCGCTCATGTTCTAACTCGAGTTCGCGCTGTTTCTGCTTGTGTTGACGTTCTCTCTCATGTTGTTCCAACTCGTGTTGACATTCTCTCTCGCATTGTTCTAACTCGTGTTGACGTTCTCTCTCGCATTGTTCTAACTCGTGTTGACGTTCTCTCTCACGTTGTTCTAGTTCGAGTTCGCGTTGTTTTGGTTTGAGTTCGCATTGTTTTGTTCGTGTTCACGCTGTTCTCACTCATGTTCGTGTTGGATTCTACGCTCTTCACGAGCATCTTTCTCACGTTCTTGCTTGTAATTAAACCGTGAGAGGACGTAGCTTTGGATTTTTTCTGGGTCAGTAAGGCCCATATCTTTAGCTTCCTGTACATAGACGTTGGCTGCCATGATGGTAGCTCAATCTAAATAACTAGCGACTCAGTACTGACTGCAATTTTTTTCACAGAAAGATGTCAATAATCAAGAATAAAGAATATAGGCACAGGTTAGTAGCGACCAGTGTTTATCTAATTAAACTGGTAAAGAAAGAAAATTAAACAAACAACTGACTGTGAAAACTATTATGTAAATTAATAAAAATGAATCAGTAATCACCAGTAAGATAATGCCTATAGACTTTAATAATAAATACCTAAGTATGAGCGAGTGAGTATTATTTCGTGAATAGCTTTAGAGCTAGGAGTTAATATCATGGAATGAGGTCGCCAATTGTCACGGGGTTTTTAAAGTGTATGCATATTAAAAGATAATTTTCAGTAATACTGCGAGCAGGGACAATGAATTGTCTTGCTAAAATCAAGCAGTGATTACTTTATGCTGGCTTGCTTCGCCGATTCTCTAAGAATGAGAATTTATAAACTTTCTCAACAGTATACAGCAGAGACTAATTCCTCACAATTGCTGTTTATTAGTACTGTTAGCCTCTGGAGAAAGTGACTTCACCCTTGACAATCAATAACTAATGCTATTAATGATATCAGGTTCTTGCTGATGCATTAACTCCTAGATGGCACAACGGATTTTAAGCTTAATTCAACAAGACTGGCCTAAGTACCAGTTATGAATAGCAAAGCGTTTATGCAAGCTAGGAGCTATAAGTGAAATAAGCTTAGTATGGAAAATAAAACACGAGTTTACATTACATTAAGCTCAAGAAAAAGAACTGTTACATTTATTGATTACAAAGAAATAAATTTAACATTACATTTCAAAATGAATTCAAACTAAGGAGATCGCACTCACTCGCTCACTCAAAAGCTAACTCTTAAACCTAGGAAAATACGAAAAGAAATACTGGTCAAAGAGTGGACTAAGTGGATGACTGGGCGTCGTTACTGGAAGGACACTGCACTCGCTGTCTCTCGCCTATCGCACTATGTGGAAAGACAGGAACGGCGGCACTACACGCTCTGGCCCAACCTGCTTTCATGGCGCTCAAACTTCGACAGATTTCGAATCGTGGGAAAGAGGCAAATGTCCAGCCGCATTACTAACGGCTAAAATGAGCGAAACACGCCCACAATAAATCGCTTAGTGGAAGTGCTAATGTCTCACACAAAGACGATCATTTATGACACATTGAAAAATTGCCTGAAAAAAAAAAAAAAACACTCCCGACCGGCTGAATACCCAGCGGTTAAACTGAACGATAAACACTGGGATTCTACTAGAGTTCGCTGTTTCCCACTAAATTTCATGTCACGAGCCTACTCGCGACAGTGATATATCAGGTAAATCGGAAAGAAGGCGGAGACTACTGTCAGAAATGCCAACCTTATCTAACCAACCATGTAGGTCGTGTTGTGTGCATTTACAGGATCACTGGGGCGAGAGGCTAATACTTTCTTTTTCTATAGGAAGCTGTATATGCATGAAAATATGCTTCAAATTTATTATATGCTACTGACAAAAGGAATCCCAGATCTAGATGGATTAATAAGAAGCGAGGAAAATGGATGAGGGGAGAGGAAGAAAAGTGACAGATGGAAGAGAATGGGAAGGGAAATGAGGGCCTAGAGCCGGATGGACAAAGGAAGAGAGAGAAAGTTGGGTGTGGGAGGGAAGGGAAGGGAAGGAAGTTGCACTAGGTGGACAAATCAAAAGGGAGGGTAGGAGAGGGGAGGGGGTGGCGGCAGGAGGAACAGGCAAGAGGGAGGGTTGGGGAGAGAAGGGGAGGGGTGGCACCAGGTGGACAAGATAAGAGGGTGGGTAGGGGAGGGGAAGGGGGGATTGGCGCCAGCAGGACATGGCAAGAGGGTGGGTAAGGGAGGGGAGGAGAGGGTAGGCGCCAGGTG